>NC_057726.1:53263355-53269574 GCF_004010195.1 Chiloscyllium plagiosum
ACCCTCCTCTAGCTTATCTCTCCACGCTTCAGGCTCTCTGCCTTTATTCCTGAAGGGCTTTTGCCCGAAACGTCGATTTTGCCTGTCCTCGGATGCTGCCTGAATTGCTGTGCTCTTCCAGCACCACTGATCCAGAACCTTGTCCTGGATGGTGTCAAACCTCTTAAGTGTTCTTGTAGTTGCCTTCATCCAGGCAACTGGGGAGTATTCCATTGCATTCCTGATCAGTCCCTTGTAGATGATGGACAGGCTTTGGGGAATCAGGTGGGTTACTCACTGCGGAATACCTAGTTTCTGACCTATTCTTGTTGCCACAGTATTGATATGTTTAGTCTAGTTGGTTTTCTGGTCAATGGAAACCTCAATGATGTTGATAGTGGGGAAAATCAGTGATGGCGATGTAATTGAATGTCAACGGGCAATGTTTAGATTCTGTCTTTTTGGAGATGGTCACTGTCTGGCACTAGTCTGGCACAATTGTAATTTGCTATTTGTCAGCCAAACAGATTTCCTTCCCTTAAGAGCATTGGTAAACCAAATAGGTGTTTACAGTCTCATTGCTTTCATTAGACTTCTGATTTCAGATTCTTTTCTAATTCAGCCACAAATCTGGATCCCTCCAACATTACTTGGATTTCTAGATTATTAGTCCACTTTGTCACTGCATCTTCTTGACTGGTTATCCTTCAGTATCTTTACTCAATGGAAATCTATTGATCTCAGTCTCAAAAGTTCCCTTTGTCCAAGCATCCACTACAATTGGTGTTTCAAAACTTTCCTACGAACAGTGATCAAAGCTAAAGGGTCAAAGAAGATAACATGCTCAAAATGAGTTTTAAAAAACGAAAAGAAACAATTGTCATGAAGTGCTGCTTAATTTAAAAAGCCCAATATTGCAGCAAGACAGAAATACTGAATAAGGTAAGGAATCTACAATCTGCCATGATGGTAACAAATGAACTAAAACAGGAGATCATTCATAATGAATCTATATAGTATCTATCTGTGAATGTTCTTACAGCACACATAAAATTTATAATCCAAGGAGTATAGCTGAAAGTATTGTGCCAGAAATTTACTTCATTATCTAGTAGATGGTAAACATTGCATTGCATCTCTCTAAAGGTGAACGTGTTATCCAGGTCAATCAGTACATAGAAGGGGGTCCAATGGATTCAGTGAGTTCTGTGAATATTGACTTGGTGGAGAAGACAATTTCCATTCTTCCTCACTGGTGAAATATTCTGCCTACTCTGTGGGGCTCATTGCTTACTGGAATCAGAGCACACTCTTCCAGTTAATGTTGCACAGCACTGCCAACTGTCAAGTGATAAATGCCAGATGTGGTTCAGCCTTCTGTTCACTTGTCTGAACAATCACTTTAATGAGCACTGAACATTCCCATAAGCTGTTAGCTTCAATGCAATTACTTCAGTTTTGGCCATTGAAAGAAAATCATCAGGCATACTGTCAAACAGAACATAAACCACCCAATCCTCCCCAAGTTCCTTGTCCATTTTACAGTTTGCCTGTCTATGCAGGAGCATTCTGACTTTCAATACTGGGTACATTAAAAAAAAGTATGAAGTCAGTTCTGTTAAAACACATTTATTTTTGCTCCTCCAAACAGTGAAAAATGTGGACTCGCTGTGAAAGGGGCTTGACAAGTATCTGTGAGTAAGAGGGCACTTCCAGTTATTGGAGGGCATCACTAGTTTATTAATCAAGAGAAGTCCCAGCATGTTCTGGGACTTGCTCGATTGTTGAAGGGAGTCAAAAAAGTGTGTGCAGGGCTTTCCCCCAAATTTGTCTCAGGTCTTTTGCCTTCTTACAGAAAGGTAGTTAACAAGATGTTTCATAGAACGTTACAGCATGGAAAAAGGCCATTCTAATTGTTTTTCTTTTTTCAATTACTTATCCCTCTTATTTTTAAGAAAAATAACCACTGACTTTGCTTCCACCCCACCACCTCCCAGATCACAATAATTCTCAACTTCTTCCTCTATCTTTCATTCGTTATTTTGAATGGGTTTCCTCTAGTTACTGAATTGTCTGCCAGTTAGTTCAAAAAAGGTTGGAGCAGGGAGAGGATTAGTGGTCAAGATTTGAAAGACATATTGGTTCTTCATACTGACAATTGCTCTGCTGCATTATCCTTCTCACTGTGACTGATAAAATAAGGATTACACTTTTCTCGGTTCTCCTTGTGTAGCAAGTTCTGCTAGAAAGGGCGCAGTACTACAAGAAAACTATTTGTCTCTGGTTCATAATGAGCTGAACAAGAATGATGAACATTTTGACATCTTTCTTCCAAAAGCCAATTTTGTCTTTTTGAATTATTAGTGGAAATTTGAGCAGCATTCCAGAGCTGCAATCATATTAAAGACTGACTACTGGTGCCATCAGGAATTAAGCAAAGTCCACGTTATGCTGGCTTTTGCCTTTACACCAAATAATACCTACCTGTTTTGTAAAATGCAGGAAGTATGGTGCAAACTTTCACTCCCCAGTGTCTCAATTCCAGGCGTAAAATGTTTGTGAATAGGGTGAGTGCAGCTTTCGAAGCTCCATAAGCCGCTAAAAAGGGTAATGGAATCTCTCCTAGGAGGAAATGCACGGTGAATGGTTAGTCACATTTTTATTAAGTTGCATTAAATAAAATGTAAATGAGATTATTGATTAAAATATTTATTGATGTATTATGCTATTAGAGATAACTTTGAATGCGTACTGTATGAAGTTATTCCACATTTGCAAAGCGTCACTATGCATTCAATGTATGTACGTTAGATGATTCATTTATGATAGAGATACTGTTTTGCGATAGCACAGTCAGTATAGACCAGTTGTATATGTGGGGCAAGCAGGAAAATGAAGTTAAAGCATCAAAACTGATAAACTTTGATCTTATTCAATGACATAGCTGGCTCAAGGGGCCAGATCACTCAATTCTATAGTTTGTATAATCTATTTTTAATTTTAAAAAAATGTTATCTACCATGATAAAAAAACGTTATATACCACGAATCATTGCATGATAACTACATTGCTTAAATATTAAAGAAAGATCAACTGGGAAGCAGTACATTTATGGATGAACACATCTTCTCCCTATAATCAGTCACTACAGGGAGCAAATTTCAAGAAAACTTTGTCTGCTCTGTCACCATCACACACAAAATCAGTCAAAACTTGAGAACAGGTATGGCAGTTAATGAGGCACAATGGAGAAGCTCAAAGGATATTATTTATCCCCTGGGTTTCTATCTCGATTCTTAATTGTTTTTCTCTTATTCTTTCATTGGATTGTGGGTGTTGCATTGGTAGACCATTCTTAATTGCCCTTGAACTGCTTAACCACTTCAGAGGTTAGTTACAATCACATTGCTAGAAGATTTGGCATCATTTAATGCAAGACCAAGTAAAAATGGCAGATTTCCTTCCCTGGTGGACAACTTCATAAATCAAATGGGACCATCAATAATAACTGAGACAGATTTGTTAATTGAAGTTAAACCCCACTAGCTACCAAGGTGGGATGTGAACCTCTGTCAAGGGCATTAGCTTGGTCTGTTGAATTACTAACTCAGTGCCCTTATCATTGTGCCACCCTCTCATATTCAATATGTGTTGCAAAAACCCTGGAACAACTAGTGTTTGTCACCAGGTTCATCAATTGCTAGAATATATTGACCACCCAGAGGCTGATTAGACTCTAAACAGATTTTGGAAATGGGGAATAAGACTTTCATATAATTATACTGAACTTTGTGTATTTCTCAGATTTCTCTAATAATACATTAGAGCTTACCCACTGGACTGGAAACATTGACAATTCTGCCTTTTGCTCTACGTATCAGAGGAAGGAAGCCTTTGGTAATTGCTATTGCACCAAAGAAGTTGACCTCCATGCAGCCTCTGTAGTTGGACATGGCAGAGAGTTCAGCATCGCTAATGTTGAAGCACATTCCAGCATTGTTCACCAAACCCCACAAACCTGAAAAAAAAAGAGAGTACAACATCTTCATATTAAGGCTGCTGCAAGAAGTCATGGCTCTGTCTAAATCTAGATATGAAGTTAGAAGAAAGGGATAGCCACTTGAAAATTTTCTCCAGAGGAAAATGATGGGCAGTGCACCCCCACTTTTGAGAAGCTGGAAACGCTGGATGTTTATAAATAGAGCAAAGCTTATACAGGAAAAACATACTTAATGTTAAATCAAGAGCTTTTCTTAAAAAAAAATCAACCTGCATATTTTTTGCCTTTGAAAGTTCAAGACTTAAAATGCTAAGTTCCAATTGGCATAAATTTGGTTGGTGGCCTGTACTTGTTTCTTGATGAGCTGTGGGTTTTAGGGTAATTTAATTACCCTAAAATTAACTTTGTTAATTGTAACTGCTTGAGAAAAGAAAGAGAAAACTAGCATTCACTGCATGCCTCAAAGAACTGGAAGTGATCCACTGTGCTGCTGGGCTGCTCTGACCCAGCCTAAGTAGAATAATGTACTTTAATGCAGTGTCATTAACCTTTTGAACAAGGCAACACTTTCAAGCAGTGCTTTCACTGAAAGCCAATGCCAACATGCTGCACTCAAGAACAGAATTTGCAGGCCCAACACAATGAGTTCTTGATTTTGAATGTGCCATTCTGGAAAGTTCGGAAATTACCTTGAATCAATAGATTTCACTAAACCAAATAATTCACTGCAGTGGATAATATTGATGCCAAGAGCTCATTTAAAACAGAAGGTGACCGATGAGAGTATTAAGCAGTAAAGTTTGCAACAAGGTCATTGAATCCCATTTGTTTGATCAAGAAAGAAATAAAGTATTCTGCTATTACATAAGAGCTTAGAATAAAGGGTCACAACTGTCTCCTGCTCCTTTACAGTCATGTTTCTAGTTGACAGTTTGAACCACAACATTTGTCAAAATGACCTATGCACTCAGCTTGAAGAACAAATTGCAATAATCTAAATTTCTTTACTGTGGGTATGGTATTGGTCATCTGAATTCCTCTGCTCCACTTATCCATTGTAACCTTCACTCTGAATCTGCAGCACTCCAGTCTCTCAAGCTCAACCCTGATATTTGTCATTACACCTGCTGATGAGGATGGAGCTCTGGCTGTTTGGGTATTACCTTCCACTTTGTAAAGTTTGAACCGCCCATGCGACCATTTGCTCCCGCATCACGACTCCAACAACAATTAGCATCATGTTATTTCTGAGATTGCAACTCATCTTAAATCAGCCAGAATCTTCCTTTCAACCCCAAAAACACACTTTTTCTGCCTTTCCAAGATCTACACAAATGACTGCCATTGTTGAAGTCTGCTCTTGTCCCAGAGAATTAAAGTCTTCCTATCATGACTATTTTTTCTCCCTTGCCCAATCTCTCTCCATCTTGCTTCTCTCGGCTACTTTTATAGTTTCCTAACATCTACATACAGCATCCTCACCAGAATTAATTAGGAAAATATTTTCTCAGCTCTGCAATAATAAAAATTAAAAGAAAAGAAATACTCCAACTGCTTTTCAGTGGGGAAATATTTCATCTTCCCAAAATGTGTCATAACTCCAGGATCACTACAGATTTTCCATAAACAAAACAGGAGCAGGACTAAGAGGCAATGAGGGATGACACGCAGAATAAGACTTAAAGATGACCACCACTTTGTAAGGTCTTTTCCAGGTTTACAGACTTTGCCATTAGCAATAATTTGTATTGTGCTGACACTGCTGCCATTTTTGTGTTAAAACACTGCTCAGGGATTTCCTTTCCCTCATCAGATCAAAAGGCCTCGCAGACTGGATTTAGAACAGTCTGCATACCACTGCAAATGTAAAATTAGCTGGCCCTACAGTTTATGATGAGATTTTACCGTATTTCATGATGGTAAAACAGTACAATGGAAAGTACAAGTATGATGCCTCTTAATTTATTTTAAAGTGACAGTGGAGAAAGAGAGAGAGAGAGAGAGAGAGAGAGAGAGAGAGAGAAGCTGGCCCTACAGTTTATGATGAGATTTTACCATATTTCATGATGGTAAAACAGTACAATGGAAAGTACAAGTAAGATGCCTCTTAATTTATTTTAAAGTGACAGTGGAGAAAGAGAGAAAGAGAGAGAGAGAGAGATTGTCATTAAGACATACCACACCATCAGAAACGTAAGGCATTTAGTGCATGTATGTTTAGGTAAGTGTCTTTACATCTT
>NC_057726.1:53270074-53280038 GCF_004010195.1 Chiloscyllium plagiosum
AGTGCAATAGAATACTCTCACTTGCTTGCAAGTGTTCAGTTCCAGCAACACTCAGGAAGATTGACACCATCAAGGTAAATTGCCTTGCTTGATCAATGCCTCATCCACCAGCTCAAACATTTAGCCTTTCCACTACTAGTGTATAGTGGCAATAGCACGCCCCCTTTTCAAGGTGCACTGCAGTAACTCACCAAGCTTCTTCAACAGGACCTTCCAGACCAGTGATCTCTACCACCCAATTTAGAGGATAGTACTCTTGCAATGAATTCTCCTTATTGTTTTGCAGCTCACAAATCATTGCACTAAGCATTTATTTAAAAAAAGTGGGAAGCTTTCCATTTGCCCACTGATAGAGTTCAGCACTTAAAGATAAGTTGCCATATTTGTGAAACTTACACTTTGACCATTATTTTTACTTGAAAGATTGAATGCTATTATTTTTTTAAAATAGTTTGCTCTTGGGAAGGGTGCGTTTCCAGAAAAGCCCAAATTCATTGTCCATCCTATTGGTCCTTGAGAAGATGGTGGTGAGCTGTGTCCGTCACAGTCTGCGTGCTGTAGGTACACCCACAGTGCAGTTAGGGAGGATGTTTTAGAATTTTGATTGCGATTGTGAACAAATGGCAATATAAAAGCTATATGTTGCCAGGCTTGGAGGGTGTTCAGTCACATCTGCTGCCTGTCCTTTGAGGCTGTACAAGCTACTGGTTTGAAATATGCAGTCAAAGAAGCCTCGATGAGTTACTACACTGCATCTTGCAGATGATATAAAAGTTATTGCTAATACATGCAGCTGGTGGACATAGTAAATGTTAATGGTGATGGATAGGGTGCTGATCAAATAGACTATTTTATGTGGGATGGTGTCAACCTTCTTGAATGTTGTTGGAGTTGCCCTCCCTCAGGCAAGTGAACAGTAATTCTATTGCATTGCTGACATGTTTATTCCTGACGAAGGACTTATGCCTGAATGTCGATTCTCCTACTCTTCGGATGCTGCCTGACCTGCTGTGCTTTTCCAGCAGCACACTCTCAATTCTGATCTCCAGCATTTGCAGTCCTCACTTTCTCCTCGATCATGGACGTGCTTTGAGGAGCAGGATGGAGGAACCATAGCTGGCACACAGCCTAGCACATCAGTTGGTGAAAGAGTAATGTCATTCATTTTGAAATTCCATCACCTCTTACAAAATAAGTCACTTTGTCTCTCTATATATTTATCCCCAAACATTCATTGTCTTCTCTACCTTCAGAAATCAGACTAAGACTATAACTCCGTTATCTTGTCTACATATCTGTATATTTACATTTGTGTCTCAGTGCTTACCTTTGGTGTGCAAAGTTTCTACTTTCCAACTCCTTGTTTTTCTCCTTAGAATGGGCAAGTTTCCACTCTGCGATGGGAATGCTTTTCACTTTGGGCAACTGCCCTACTTCTTTTGAGTCATGATCTGGCCCGACCACTATTGCCTACTGTTTGGGATCTGCATGCATTTCTTTAGCTTACCTCAGTATTGTAAAACATTCCTTACTTGTCGGAGTTTTGGCCACATTCACTAATTCTAACAGAAACAGAAAAAGTCATGCAACACAACTATTTACACTTCATGTGGAAATTATTGAACAAACGTTTACCACCACTCAGTAACCAAGGAAGCTCTCAAAATGATCACATGGACCTCCACTTTTGTAAACACCACCAAGATGACTCAGCACTGATACCTGCTGCATGGAGTGGCTCCTGATGTTTGCTGCCTTCAGCTTGGCAGTGAATCAGCCAGAAGGTTGTATCAGGTTGCTGTGGTTCCAAAGGGATGTACCTGGCTGTGATACAAAAAAAACTTTGGCTGGCAACCAGGTCGAAGCTCTGACCCGAGGTCAGCTTCAGTATGAGGAAGATGGTGGAAAATGACTAAAAAAAAAAATTGGTTAAGAGGAAACCCAGGGAAAGCCGCAAGTAAAAAGGCTCAGAAATAAAAAAAAAATTGAGAGTATAAAAATCTGAAGCCAAAAAACCCTGAGAGCCCACCAAGTCTCTCTGACCAGAGCAAGACTTCAACAAAATGATCCCTGTTTTCCAGTTAGGCTTATTCACAGAAGACGTTTATTCAAATTAATACAACAGCAAAATACTGCTGATACTGACTTTCATCTGAATGCAACATTTGTTAAATCCTTGTTAAATCAGCCATAATAAGAGGTGTCTGATTTCACTTGGCCTGTTTGCGCATGCATTTTGAACTACCTGGAGGTGGCATTTGTACGATTCAGTGGTCTTAACGTTGATCAAAAACACAAAATAGGTTAAAGTGCAAATGAGTAGTGGATCCACTTTCCCAGAAATTGTGCCAATTACCCAGTTGGAATAAATTAATTAAAGATTTATTCTTGATTTTAGCTACATGTGGCTACTGATTAATGTACTGCTTACTTAGTTTGCTGCTTCTGCAGGGGCGATTTCAGAGGGAATAGAACCTCAAATCTCCTCAAGTTCTGCTCAGCTACTCACTGTCCTTTGCTAATAACCAGGCACTAGTGTTTTGACAGATCTTCAGTAATCCCTGGAGGAGGATGACAGTCTTCAAGGCCCATTCAAGGTCTCACCCTCCTGGCCTTTATACCAGAAGAAGACCTTCTTGCAAATTGAAGTTCAAGACCTTATAGCAGACTGAGTGGGTGGAATCTCAGCTATTTAGCTGCAGATAGTATGGCAGAACCACTTGCTGGTCAGCAAATCAATATAACATTGGCAGATTTTCTGCCAAATTGCATTTATCCCTTGAAAAGAATTGCTGTTTGAAGTTGCATTGGCATCTCTTCAGATGTGACAATCCATGATTCCTCTCAGTGATTTGAAAGACAGCCATCAGTTTTAAATCTACAGTTATATTTTGGCTTTGTCCCCTCTCTTTAAAAATACAGTTGTAAAAATTTAATATCTCCATTAATAATCCACAGTTATGATCTGATATCACAACAATGTAGCAGATGACTTCAATCTATAAATAAATTGTACAAATCTAATGGGCACCAACATTATGTTGGAAGAATTCCTAAAATCTGTTCGAAATAATTTTCTGGAGTAAAATGATGGGGAACCAACTATGACACAGGCTGTTTTTGATTTAATATTATGCAATAATAAATAGACCATTAATTAGGAGATGCTGGTGTTGGACTGGGGTGTACAAAGTTAAAAATCACACAATACCAGGTTATAGTCCAACAGGTTTAATTGGAAGCACTAGCTTTCGGAGCGACGCTCTTTCATCAGGTGATGAAGGAGCGACACACCGAAAGCTAGTGTGCTTCCGATTAAATCTGTTGGACTATAACCTGGTGCTCTGTGATTTTTAATTTTGTAGACCGTTAATAATCTTGTTACAAAGTAACCTTTCAAAAATAGTGAGCATAATTTGAAAAAGATAACGGTCTGTTTCCATGCTGCACATCTCTATGACTCTATGGCTCTATATGGTTCAATCTGAAACTAGGTTCTTAAAATATGATGGTCTAAGGTGGAGGTTTGCTGTGGAGCACTGGAAAAATACATTAAAAAGTATGATGGTAGGTAGGGAACAGCCAATATTTAAAAAAAAAATAATATTCAATTTTCAAAACAATGTGTTCCTTAGAGATAAAAAAAACTCGAAGAAAAACAAGAGAGCCTTGGCCCATAGGTAAATGTAGATACAGTGTTTCGTCAAAGGAAGTGGTAAGAGGGGAAAGATTTCAAAAGGAACCGGAGGGTCAACCTTTATGTACCAGAAGGTGGCACATGTATGGAACAAGCTGTCAGAGGAAGTGATAGAGGCGCATATAATTACAATATTTGGACAGGTATACGGATTGAAAGGTTTAGACATATCTAGGCCAAACACAGGCAAATGGGACTCGTTTAGTTTGGAAACCTGGTTGGCATGGACAAGATGAACTGAAGGGTCTATTCTGTATTGTACGACTTTATTATTCTAACAGGCTTATAACATGGCCAAAAATAGGTAAGCCTGAAGATTGAAAGATGTTTTAAAATTCAGCAAAGTACTAAGAAATCGATAAAGAGAGAGAGAGAGAGAGAGAGAGAATAGAATATGAATGTAAAATAGCAAGAAACGTCAAATTATTCGGAGGGTCAGTGTGGACTTGTTGGACCAAAGGCCCCATTTCCACACTATAGGGGTTCTATGTAAAACAGATTGGAGGTGAAATGATTTGAACAGCAACTTCTAATGGCCATGACTGGAGCAGTTCAGGAGAAAGTGAGGACTGGAGATGCTGGAGATCAGAGTCAAGAGAGTATAGTGCTGGAAAAGCACAGCAGGCAGGCAGTATCCGAGGAGCAGGAGAATCAACGTTTCGGGCATAAGCCCTTCATCAGGGAGGGCTTAAGCCTGAAACGTCGAATCTTCTACTCAAATGCTGCCTGACCTGCTGTGCGTTTCCAGCACTACACTCTGGAGCAGTTCAGTCTGAGTTACCATCAGTGAAGATGCTTCCCAGCTGAGTATTTTCCTCATGGTGGGGTATGGATGCAGCTTTTGAGTGTGCATTGTTGGGGGAAGATCCAGGGGTTGAAAGCCATGTCTTTTCACTTGTAAGTCACCACAATAGCTTTCCAATTCACAGGGTCAAGTTCTGAGTCTGGTAAGGAAACTCAGGGGGTGGAAAAGAGCAGAATGGCATTGGGATCATGACTAGATGACAAAAGTCAGCATTTTTCCACCCTATCATACTTGAATCCAGTTTCACCACCTAAGAAGAATTCTGATAGGGGAGCAGACTGACATTATTACTCAATGCCCCAACTGTGGGAACTACCCTACAAGATGCTCTGAAGTTGTATAACACACAGACCTGGGGGGTGGGGATGGGAACAGAGAAACGGATGATTGAAATAGAATGGCTTGGCACCCTGGAGACAGTCAGTCCAGATAAGAAAAGAAGAGGGTGGAATGAGGCAGTGGCATATGTGGGTACATCTTAGAATGTTGGCTGGCAAAATCATTATTATCTATGAGGCTTCATTCAACCTACTGAGAGTGATCTTGGAAAATGTCCTTTAGAATGCACAGAAAGCCTGCAGGTTATGCCATATCCCAACAATGGACAGCAACATGAATCCTCAAGAGAGTGAGCAAAAAGGAACAAAAACACAATATTGTCTCTTCCACAAAGGAAATGTTCCCCCACCTTCCTGTAATCAAGTTTGGCAACCAAGGGCATGCCAGTACACTAAGCTCTCAACAAATAACAATGATGCACACATGAATAAAGTAAAACAAATGTAAATGTGAAAAATTCACAAATAAAATTTGCAAAAAAACCCCACTTCTGCCACCTTTCTGCTTTCAATAGATTTTACATTAATGACAGTTAGACAGGGGGAAGTAGTGGCTGTGACACAGAGACCTCATCCCTGTCTGAACATTACCACTGTCACCACTGCACACTATCCCCTGTTGCCAAATCTCATGCGTTTTCTGTGTACAACACCAGTGCATTATAGTTTATTTACAATTGTGGAAAAAATGCAAAAGCAAGAGGGCACAAGTGGCACACACATCCAGTTCTGTGGTGAGGAATGGCATGCCACTGACAAATTTCGACTCGATAATGCGGGACCAAAATTAACCATCACTTGAACAAGTATGGATTAAAGAAGAAGAGTCAGCATAGATTTGTTACAGGTAAATCATGTTCAACTAACTTGATTGAGGTATTTTTGATGAAATAACAGAGAAGGTCAATACCAGGTCATGTCCTTTATGCAATGTATATAGATTGATTACAAGCCAGAACATAGGTTTGCCAGCAACATACTAGCCCATGAAATAAAAGGGCAACATGTATACAAAAGGTGGCTGAGTGACAGGAAATAGTAATGCTGAGTGGTTGTTTTTTAGAATACCAGAAGATAGGAAATAAATTCACTAGTACAACCAAGTGTAAAAACAATGTGGGATAGAAATAGGTTTGAACATGGCACTCAAAGTGGAACTGGAAAAGGATCTGAGAAAACAACATTTGCAGGGCTTGTGGGAGAGGGACTGGTGGGGCTGTGGTGCAGAAAAAGCAGCAGAGATGACAAGCTGAACACCTTTGTTCTGTGTTATAATAATATTTTGATCCTCAGTCTGGAAGCAGTCAGAATCAAAGAGATTTGCTCAGGTGCCCAAAGGATATCAGCTCTGCAGAGTGAACCATGCACACAGGATACAGACAAACACAGGCAAGAAAGAAAAGGAGAATCTAAAAGGAATAGGGAGCAGATGCTATTATAACAGTGATAGGAATGCAATTATCATCATCTTGCTATAATATGGGGTGGTGTCTGGCTACAAACCACTGGTGGTTGTGAAGTGCTGCCACCAATTCTCCTGTTAGTCTAAGGGATGGTTAATAGTGGTGGAGAATAGACCATGATTAAATCTCAGCAGAGGAGGATCTGGTCTAAGATAATAGGACATAGTTTATTACATCACATTTCTAATCACAGATTACATGAACTCTTAGGCATTTTAACTATTTCTAACAACATTAGGTAAAACACATGCCTCTCCATCAGGAGACCATGCCAGATTCCTGTTTGCCTGAACTGCCCAATGTTCTACCTTGTAGCCATGTCATATCAACATGGGCAGAGTTCCGGTTTAGCTCACTGATTAACCCTTTCACTTTCATTACCTTCATCAACAATACTAAGAACCAACTAAAAGAGAAAAGGAAAAATAAATCACATTTAATAAAAAATGGGCTTGTGAAAATGTTGACTGCAAAGGTAGATCACATGATGTTAAATTTTGAGTTTCTGGGTTTTACTCCTGAACCTTAGGTGGGTCCATCACCATCAAGGAGGTGAATTGTGCTGGAGAATCTAAGCAGTAATGAAGAAACCAAGTCAGGCAGGTGATGTTTTTATCACAAATGGGTCTTAACACAGGGTTACTAAACCAGCAGTTATTGCTCATCCCTAGTTGCCCTTCAGAAGGTGGTGTTGACCTGCCTTCTTGAACCGTTGCAGTCCGCCTGCTGTAGACTGTTGCACAGTTCAATAAGAGGTCTCATGCTGGCCAGAGTACTGTATCCAAATGATCTTATACATGATAGTAGCTCAAGAGTTTGAGAAGCTACCTTGGGTAAAACTGTAATGTACAGCAGTGTAGCTAGTGCTTCAAAAAGGTCAGGAATTAGTCATCTAAATGTTTGGCTAGAGAGATCAGTGTCCCCTGAATATCAAGAATTATCCCATGATGCCATTCAAGCACAGACAGTGTATATTTCAATAGCGCCTTTAACATAGGAAGGCATCCCAAATGTCCTTTACAAGGAGGAGCGTAATCAAAGAAAAACCTGTCTTGGTGACAAAGAAGGAGACATTAAGAGAGTTGACTAAAAGTTTGGTTGAGGAGTTTGGTTTTTGTATTTGCTCAACCAATGACCTGGTGAATGATGTAGAGAGATGCGCAAGAAGCTGAAGAATATTACAGAGAGGGAGGGAAGTGACCTGCCCAGTTAGTTATGGAGAGAGAATGTTCTATGGACAATAACTCTACAACAAGATTCAGGAGGTCAGCCAACCATTTGATTTTGGTTCTTCCAAAATTCAAGTCATTAAAGTAAATTTTCCTGCCAGAATCCCTAATTGTAGATACCACCGGCATTCCCAGTGACCCATTCTGGTAGTCGGTCACTCTCGAGATAAAGAAATGCACTCTTGCATCTTTCCAAAGTTTTACACTGAGTGACCTATTATACTGCCTTGTCATATTGGCCCAGGGTATCTGAAAGTGCATTTCTAGTTTTATTTGATCTTTTTCGATTCCCTGAATATTCTTTAAAAGCTAAAGCAATGGCTAATTAAACTGTTTAATAATTATTGTACTTCATTTAACAATAACATGGATTTTTAACATGTGATGGAAGAAGAATTCTGCAGGGGTTTCCCAATCTCCTGCCATTACTTTGGTGGAAGAAAATTGTGAATTGGAAAAGAATGGTAAAAACAGCTAAGCCAAGTGATCTTTGAGAAAAGATGAAGACACAGAATACTTTTCAGGAAATTCTGCCCAGTGAAACTCTGACTGAGTACAATATTGTAGCACTTCCTAAAAATATGATGTGTTATGGTTCAGATAGTTTACTTTAAGTGACACTTATTTCAGCAGTTCTTATATGCACTTTAGCTTCAAACTAAACCAAGAACAAGCTGAACACAGGCCAAATGCAGAAATATCGGCTGCCTGGATCGTTATTTTGAATATGAACCATATGGTATCTTTAACAAAAGATTAAAAAGCCAACAATTAAATGCACAAATAAATCTGATAATACGGCCGATTAAGCTGTCTACATTTATTGCTTTGATCTGTGCTGGATTACTTTGAAGATTGAAGGGATTCTTATTTTAAAGCGAAGGCAAAATGGGCTTTTGTCTTATGATTTGAATTTTTAATAAGGAGGAAGCAGGTTATTATAAAGTCCACTGATCTTGTCATGAGTATTTGATTAACTGTTACATAAACTTGAAAGGAACCCTGCAGGCAGACATTCTGAACAAAGTATCGCAGTCAACAATGTTTATTTAATACTTTCACATCAAGATTTAGGAAACAGAATCCAATTTTAGAAAAAGACCAAGAACGGTTAATAATCAGTCCTAATCTTACAGCAGGTCCTTTCATTCTTGTCTCTTTGTTGCCAATAAAGTATTTGATATGGTTGTCATACACCATGTGTATGGAGTTTAATATAAGTGTTAAGCTCTTGTTCTGCTGACTGCTCTCATTATGATTGATTGTGGACGGAGCAGGTTTGCAAAGCAGTTCCACCAGGATGTAGTTACAGCAGAAGTCCAGCAACAGTTGTTAATTGTGCCACATTTTGCATCCTTTCAAAGTCAGCAATGTTACATCAATATCAACACTGGTGCAGCCCTAACTGCTGCAATTCTGCAAAGACAGGTTCATGACATATGGAGCATTTGTGGAAAGAAAGCAGGGTTAACGTTTCAGGTCCAGTGATCATTTGTCAAAATGTTCTGAAGAAGGGTCACTGGACCTAAAGCTTTCACTCGGCTTTCTCTCCACCAATGTTACCAGACTTGCTGAGATTTCCCAGCAATTTCGGTTCTTGTTTCTCATTTCCAGCATCTCCAGTTCTTTGTTTTTTTTGTGTAAAGTATGGGGTAACTTTAAAACATAGTATGGTGCACCTGCAATGTGGAACATGCCAGAAAGCTTGAATAAAATCTTAGCAAAGTTTCTTGGTTGGAGCATGAGATAAATTCAGAGAGGGCACCCTGTTCTGAAGTCTATTCTTCACTAACGTGAGCTATTTAACATTACCATCTGAATAATCAACTTGAAGCCACCATAAATGCATTTACAATGACCACAGAAGTGTTCACACAGCAGGAGTTACATTACTGCAAAGCTTCTGCTCCCTTAGGATGGATGCAATAAATTTATTAAATGCCATGGTGCAAGGTATCACAGGATATTAAGTACAGAAGGATTCACTTTATTTTAGTAGGATTGCTTTACTTTTGTGAAATAGAGACTACATGGATCCTACAAGGTAGAGTGTGGAATTTCAAAATTTTAGTTTGATACCAAACTTGGGAGTTATTGCAAAGAGAGGACGATACAAGTCAATTGCAATGTGACATAGAGATGTTGGCAGAAAGGAGAAAGTGAGGTCTGCAGATGCTGGAGATCAGAGCTGAAAATGTGTTGCTGGAAAATGTGATGCAGCAGGTCAGGCAGCATCCAGGGAGCAGGAGAATCGACGTTTCGGGCATAAGCCCTTCTTCAGGAATGAGGAAAGTTTGTCCAGCAGGCTAAGATAAAAGGTAGGGAGGAGGGACTTGGGGGAGGGGCGTCGGAAATGTGATAGGTGGAACAAACAAACCATTATCTCCCAGACCGTCCATAACCTCATCACCTCGGGGGATCTCCCATCCACC
>NC_057726.1:53280163-53309888 GCF_004010195.1 Chiloscyllium plagiosum
ATAGGTGGAAGGAGGTTAAGGTGAGGGTGACAGGCCGGAGAGGTGGTGGGGGTGGAGAGGTCAGGAAGAAGATTGCAGGTCAAGAAGGCGGTGCTGAGTCCGAGGATTGGGACTGAGATAAGGTGGGGGGAGGGGAAATGAGGAAGCTGGAGAAATCTGCATTCATCCCTTGTGGTTGGAGGGTTCCTAGGCGGAAGATGAGGCGCTCTTCCTCCAGGCGTCGAGTGGCCAGGGTCTGGTGATAGAGGAGGCCAAGGACCTGCCTGTCCTTGGCGGAGTGGGAGGGGGAGTTAAAGTGTTCAGTCACGGAGCGGTTGGGTTGGTTGGTGCGGGTATCCCAGAGGTGTTCTTTGAAACGCTCCGCAAGTAGGCGGTCTGTCTCCCTAATGTAGAGGAGGCCACATCGGGTGCAGCGGATGCAGTAAATGATGTGTGTGGAGGTGCAGGTGAATTTGTGACGAATATGGAAGGATTCCTTGGGGCCTTGGAGGGAAGTGAGGGGGGCGGATATGGAAGTTTCCTTTGGGGCCTTGGAGGGAGGTGAGGGGGGAGGTGTGGGTGCAAGTCTTGCACCTCCTGGCAGAAAGGGCAAGCATGTGGCAGATACATTTTGGCAGGAGAGAGAGAGAAAACAAAACAGACTTAATAGCACAATTCTAAACAGTGTGTGCAGGAGCACAGGGGTCTGGGGCACATAAGTATTAATCTTCAAAGATGGTAGGACATATGGATAAATTGATTAGTAAAGCACTTCGGACATTGGACTACATTAATAGAGGTAAATTGAATGAACATTTGAAGAAAATAATTTGTGGGGCCACAGTGATTAAGTGGGGGAGGGAGAGGGGGACTAATCTGGGTTGAATTACCTCCTTCTGTGAAGCAAATGACTCACACTGATGTGATGTGCTCACCCCCAGACTTCTGTCTCCACAGCATGCCGATCAAAATACCTGTAATCCCTGGATTGTTTGAATCTCTGAACCACAAAGACACTAAACTACTGACTCTAGTAGGACCAAAAGCCAGTTGATTATGGCTACATCTCCATTGTGTAAATAGCCAACCCCGTTGGCTGACTGTGTTGTCACTGGCTGACAGATTGTCGTTTTCCTTCAGCTCACTGCAGACTGCTCCCCTTTAACTTGCACACATCACTATTTACTTGAAGCTCATGCAGTGCTTTTGTTATGGAAACTGTTGGCAAATCCTGCAGGTCTGACATTGACATGGCAAGGTGCAGCCTGGTGACATGTCCAGCTCCTGACTGTGAGAATTCCAGGTGATGGACATTGAAAACTGTTAGTGCAAATTTTACAATGATTATGACAATGTAAACATTGAGAATTGACGTTCTCACCATTAAAATTGCTGGAATTCTATGTTTGTGATCAGTACCAAGCACTCTTGCCCCCTTGCTGACCAAACAAAAAACAAAGATCATAAGGGCAGCTGGGCACCTCAAAAAAAAACACATTGCAAGACAATGTGACTTAGCCAAAATTCACTCCCTAAATTATGGACAATGTGTGCAATAGGAAACAAGCACCGTAATAATGGTCCCAGTTGATGGTTCTACTGGATAAGTGACAGCGATAGATATTTCTTTTAATTGTATTTTTTAGTTGATTATTCATTAAAACATCATCACACATGGCTGCAGAGTTTCTTAAACATCAGAATGTTTTCATGCTCAAAATGAGAATGAAAAAGAGGGCAAACCAAGCTATCTAGATACAGAACACGGTTAGAAAACTCTTAAAATACTCAGTAAAACAAAGCTCCAGCCTATTTCTAATATCAACACGTTACAATGATTCAAATCCAGAAAAATTACACTTGCATAACAAATCTGTAAATCTGACTTAATTAGCTGATTCTTCCTAGTTTCTAGCCCATGAGCTCTGGAATCTTCTTACAATAGTCACAAAACAAAGCTTAGACTTTCTCAGCTTCTAGGAACCTGCAGTTTTTAAACTGATTGAAAGTTTGGAAGTTCCTCAAATTAAAAACATGTTTCCTTTTACTTATTATTTTAACTGCTCTGAAAAGAAAAAAACTCCTTTCTAAGAAAAAGTATACTTGTTTCTGACCACAATCAGATCTCCTCTGAACTGCCCTAATACTTTCAATTTCTGAGTTTTCTAACTAAAAAAAAACCTTAATGATTCCAAACTGAAAGTTACCCAATAGCCTTTGATATTTACTTTATCTATCATAATTCACCATAGCACAAACAACTTTCTATTAAATACTCCAGGGGCTCCCTTGTTCCCTGACGCATAATAGATTATGTCACTGTTTCAGAAGAACTGTCTGAACTAGTAGAAGGTTTCTAAAATCTTTTAAAAATTAACAATCACACATGCCACAATTTTGAATCCAAACTCTAAAAAAGCTGCTAAGATGTAATTCACACATTACACCTACCCCAAAGAAGGATGAAAATGTATTCTTAAGAAGCATTTTCATTTCCCATCACCAAAGATTTTTTAACCACTATTTCTGCTACATTAAAATGTTGATATAAAACAATGCGTATCATGCCAACCCTATTTTATGTCAATCCATTTGGCCAATTTCATTTAGTTTACTTCATTTGTTCTATTGATAAAGCATCAGTTATAATACTGTCTCTTCTAGATTTCTAAATTGTATGGCTGCAGGATTAAACAACATTGAAACAACTAAGTTCTTGTCACAAAATTTCTCCGAAAGATATTTAAGGCTTATGGCCTCAATAAAAAACAGCTTCTTCAGCATTGTTAGCTGTGTAGATTTCAAACTAATGTCCAGCCATGCCAAGACACAATATTCCTTTCTCTACCATTGAGTATTTCTATTGACATGGTTCATTTTCTTTAAATATAATTGACAGGTTTTTCAACCTCTATTTCATTTTCTTGCAGTAAAACAACATGCGTATTGATATCACTTGCATTAACAGCCAGTTTGAATAGCCTTGCATAATTCAGTGCTGCTAAAGCCACTGCAGTTGTCAAGACAGCTTTCAAGGTATCAAAGGCATTCTGAATTTCGTGTCCATTCAAATTTGCTGCCTCCCTTTAGCAAATGTTCTGCCTCCCTTTAGCAAATCTGCAAGCGTAATCGCTGAAATCTGAAACAAACTTCATGCCAATATATTACAAAATCTTACAAGTTCCCTACGCATGGGAAAAGAACCAAAACAATCATGAATTCCACTTCTCTAAGTACTTCTTGGCCTTGTCCCACAGACTGGCCCAAATCGGTTACTATTGTAAACTCACTTTCCACCAGGTTTATAACTAGATTGGCTCTTTGTAACTAATCTCGTATAGTAGTTTGTTCAAGTGATGTAAATGGTCTTCACATGTTCGGCTGAGAACAACCAAATCAACGCTAACCATACAATCACAACAAGGTTTTATTGATTAATTGTTGGAATGTCACTGTTGCATTTTTTACAAACGCTTCATTTTGCATTGACAATGTCTATCCAGTGTTACAAAAGCAGGTATTGCTTTGGCTCTATTTCTGCTACAATGCAACTTGCCAATATCCTCTCAGCAAGTCAATTTTGGTAACGAGTCCTGAACATCCAATTCTTTTAATTCAGCTCTCTCATTTTGGAATAGGATATGAGTCAATTCTTGATTTTCAAAAACTTTATCTAATAACTACCCAAAAATTCCAAGTCACCTTTTTGTTTTTTAATTAGAATTAGACAAGAAGAAGAATCTATGGGCTTGAGATCTAGTCATAACAGATTCAGGAACCAAACGAAGGTGTTCATCTTCCAGCACACATTTCTTTCAGAATCATAGAATTATATTTTACTTCTCCTGGTTTTTAACTTTCAATATTTTCAAACCAGTAAAAAAATCCAACTACACCTCAGCATTCACAAGTCATTCCTTAATCCAACTCTATCAGACTTGTTTGTAACTGCCAATAAGATTTTCTTCCTCATTACCTCCTCTGAAGATAAATGGCATCATCAGGCAGAATCAGTGACCAATTGCTCCAGTTTCTTAATATCTTTGTAAGTTTACTTCCTTTATCTGAAGTGACTGAAGTGAGCCCATGCTTTCTTCTTAATACATTTTAAGGAAACATGTTCTTTTTGTACTTCCACTACGGGTTTGATACAAATTTCCTTTCCTTATGCTCCCTTTTCTATGGATTCCGGAGGTGTACCTACACTTGCAATCAGTCTCTTATTTAACTTCCAGCAATTGGCTTTTTCGTGGTTAACTTATTACAATGTTATTTTCACTAATTTCACTTCTAGCCTCTCTTTTTTATTATTTTAACATCCTTTTGTTTGCTTCCTAAAAATGAGTATATCTTTCATTTGCAGATTTTTATTCCTCCAATTCACTTGTAGGCTCTCTTATGACGATCCCCCCACATGTAAATGTCTGTGGGTATCTGCCAGAACTGCTGTGCCTCTTATTTTTGATACTTGGCACTCATCTTTTTTTTATTTTAGGACTGTTGTAATGCTATTTCTGATTTGTTCCATAATCATAACTTCCCTGACATTCCCCAAACTTCAACAATTGAAAAGTTAATTGATTGAATCCTGTGTCCACAAACATCCATTCCCTCCACCACTGACACTCGGTACACATGCTGCTCCTATCTATAAGGTGCACAGCAGAAATTCAGCAAATATCCTGACAGCATCTTTCAAATACATGACCAATTCCATCTAGAAGGACAATAGCAGGTGATAAATGAGAACACCACCACCGAAAGTTGCCCTCCAAGCTACTCACCTCCTGACTTGGAAATACATAGTCGTTCCTTCTGTGACACTGAGTTAAAATCCTGTAATTCCTTCCTTAAGGCATTGTGGGTTAACCTACAGCACATGAACTGTAGACATTTCAAGAAGGCAGCTCACTACTGCCTTCTCAAGGGCAACTAGGGTCAGCCAATTAATGCTGGCCCAGCCAGCGATATCCATGGCTAACAAGTGAATTTTAAAAAGTTGTATCTGTCAAAATACATCAAGTTCCAAACAAATTTTGGCCACTTCACCTGCCCAGATACCTTTTCAAATGAGGTGAAATATCTTTTGACACTATCCTCAGTAAATTTAGATAATAAGCATTGTTATAACAGTGTCAGACAGCCAAACCAAATCCACCTTTCTACCTCTCAACACAGTCAAGTTAAACAGTCGAAAACTCCGAATAGTTACTCCAATGATTCCTAATCAAGCTTTTGAAGAACCAACCCCAGACTCTGAGTAATTAATTCCAGGCACCAGTTATGTATCTCAAACAAAAGGCTTAACTGTTATTAAAGAAAAAAATGTAAAGTGATTAATGGCTATGCTTTAAATCAAAAACATTTGTTTTCAGCCGCCATTCACATAAAAGCCAGACAGACAAATATGGTTAAGAGATAAATAAAACAACTACTTTAAAAGTTTTGACAAAATGTTTTTTCATAGGCATAGATGTGGACCCCTTGGCTGCTTTTCTGGAACCAACACTTAGAGACACCCTCTCAGTTCACTCAGGTAAAGGCAGTAATACTTCTCACTCTGCTTTCTACTGTCTGGGTGTCTGGAAGTGGATGTGGGAGATTAGGCAAGGAGCTTTCAAATCTTCAGACTGTATTTGTCAGCAACCAAGTTCATCTCCACAGATACCATAGTTCAAAAAAAAAACAAAGTGTCAACAATGATTCCACCTTTACAGATAGACTGTCTCACTCCAAGGCCTCAATTACCATTCAGCACCTGCAATCTGCTTGAACATAGGGTTTCTTCCAGATTTGCCAGAACCAATTCCCAGGTAGTGACATTGTTAATAGCCAATTTTTGCTATTTGTTAAACACAATCCTCTGCCCAGGGTCGCTGTATCGGTTTGATCAAGACTCAGCTGCAATTAGCCTTTGGGCCTGGCCTCACAAATAAACAATATTTGGTCTGTCCGTTTCATTTTACCACAAGCTGTTTCACAAAGTCATCTTCAGCTGCAAACCAAAAATCAATAAAAGAATAAAAATAAAAATAATTTAAAAATCAGCAAGGGTTTTAATAGCACAGATTTTCTGTGAAGTCAAATCCCTCATTGGAATCAAAATCATCACAGCTTCTTTCTTTACTCTAAGCTTTTCTGTGACCAAGTCTTGTCTAATTTCTCGAGCTTTACTAATTCCATTTCTCTCTCCATTACTGTTTTTAAAAACCTCTTTAGACTATGTGATTTATATTTATTGTAAGCTTGGGGATTTGTTTTTTGAGCTCAAAACATATGGGTTTTCTGAGTGCCTCAATTTAATAACTAACTTGTGAGTATTTCTGCAGCCATGTTGATTTCTTTCAAAATTGTTTTTGATGCCTAGCTTAAAAATTAATGAGCTTTTGCACAGTGGAGGAATTTACAAAGAAACAAGTTTAGAAAATCAGGACGGGATATTTTAAGCTTAAGGGAAACAGCCAAAACCTCAAGAGATTTTTTTTAAAAAGTTTTTTTTGGCAATCCTGTGAAGTCTTTGGATGAAGATGGGTGTATAGGCCAGTGCACCCAAAAAGAGAATAACATAGTGAAACTATATTATCTTAGAATAAAGAGTTAGTGACAGTCCCAGAGCAGAAGTGTTGTGATAATCCCCTGAAGAGGTTACTTAAAGTGGAGTACATTTAAGCTCATGTGCATAATACCAGGAAGGAACTACCTGCAGTTCCAACTTACAGGTTAAAGTCACCAGTTATTTAAACCTACCGAGATGTTAGAGACAGGACTCTGATGTCTACATAGGAGTGGTGCTCTTAGATACTTTACTAGGTTTGTGTGTAGTGTACAGATTAGATTAGATTAGATTACTTACAGTGAGGAAATGGGGTGTATGTTTTGGATACAAAATAAAAGCTTTTGCTTTTTCTTTCAATTTGTAGAAGGGATTGGGATAAATGGCATTATATATTTACCATGAATTTATCACTGAATTCATTGAGTACATAGTTTAATTTGGTCTATTTTGTTTTCAGTTCTTTTGTCAGTAAACTTGTATTTTCTAAAGCAAAGTCTGCAGCATTCTGTACATTATATTTCAGCGAGAGACCATGTTGTTAAACCCAAAACAAATTTTAAAAATAAATTATCCATCAAGCCAAGTTTCAGTTTGGGATCTGACTTGCCCAGAAATAACATTAATTGGGATCATTAGCTTTACTTAGAAAATGTGTGTCATTTTTTCTCTAATTCTCTTTGCCTTTTATCCCTTCCCTTTCCAATTCAAGCCTTCCATTTCTCTAATTAAAGTTTCATTTTTATTTCTGCATCTTAGTTACTTCATGCTGTGACATCTCAATTTAATGTTTCCCTTCAAATTTTAAACATTAGATAATCGCCTTCAGCATTTCTT
Organism: Chiloscyllium plagiosum; assembly: GCF_004010195.1. Classification (NCBI taxonomy): domain Eukaryota; kingdom Metazoa; phylum Chordata; class Chondrichthyes; order Orectolobiformes; family Hemiscylliidae; genus Chiloscyllium; species Chiloscyllium plagiosum. The sequence continues at coordinate 53,287,533 of NC_057726.1, forward strand.
CCTTACAAGATCCTGTTTTATTTCTACCTTTAATTTGCCTGCTAACTGTCAGTTCAGCTTTGTTCAAAGTTTTCAAATAATTCACCATTATCTCTTCCACTCCCAGAAAACTCTTTGTCATTCAAAACCATTTTGAAAATCCAATCCATGCAATAACCTTCACCAAAATACTCATATTATGTACAACTGATTTAACTACTCATTCATTGATTCTTAAATTCAATAACTTCCTTAGATCTTTCTTAAGCGTCCCCTTACTTATTATCATTTCTGCTGATGGTACAACTGGGCGAGTTGGATTCCAGCATGAAGACTATCCTCACAGTGATAGTCACCCAGTAAAATATAGTTAGTGGAGGCTGCAAAGTTTCTTTCATAATTGACCAGAAGTTAATTTTACAAAAAGAAATTAATTTAGAATACAGTTAGAAAAATCAAAACACCCAGAAAAGCAAATTTTCAACCTACTTCTGAATTTCAAATTACACAGCATTGCCTTATATAAATAGTCACAAAACTGAGCACTTAAACTTTCTCAGATTCTAATAACCTGCAGATTGCTAACTAAACACTTCTGGTCTGGAAGTTACGTAAACTTGAATTTGTTCATTGAGGTAACTTAATCCCTGAAGTACTCTGTTAAAAAAAACTCCATTCTAAGTGATTATATTTGCTTCTGACCACATTCAGATTCCCTCTGAATTGCTATCATACATTCTATCTCTAGACTTTCTAAACCAAACAAAAAAAAATCTGATTATTCTAAACTGAAAACAAGCATTCAGCATTTACTTCACCAGTCATAAACACCACAATACGATAATTTTCCATTAACACTCCAGGGGTTCTCTGCTCTCTTACACCTAGTGGAGTAAGCCACTTTTCCCAGAGGACCGTCTGAACTTTGTGAAACAAATTACAAAGTAACCAACATCCATTTCCTACTATATTGAAATGCAAACCCTAAAAATGATATAGGAGCTAGGAGGCCACTTGCACTGGACAAGGAACGAGAAGAGACAAAGTGGGTAGACCAGCAGCAACCACTAAATTGAGGTTGAGGAATGCAAGATGACATCTCTCTTGCTCTGGGCTTCTTTCACTTGGACACCAAGTGTAACAATGAATTTATGTGCCCTCTTGCTTTATTCCTGATATGACTTAGGAAGTGGATGGAAGGGACCCACACTTGTATCTTGAAAATTGTGACTAATCAACACTCGAACATCTCCAGGCAAGATCAAATTCTGATAATTAGAAGCAAAATTATGCACTAAATTTAGATTTTTGAACATTAGTAAGTACCAATTTAGTGCAGGTTTGAATCCTTTGGCCAAACCAATCTGACAAAGATTCAATCTTTACAAAACTCGACTGTGGGTGAAAGTTCTTTTTTTGAAATGAAGAGCATTTCTGCCACTACAAAAGTTGTGAGATGAGTTTGTTATGTTTCATTTGTACACACACTTGTTTCATAAACGACATAATGAGTTAAGTTTTCACTTTGCTCCTAGTCATTTTATTAAGTTAAAAATCACAATACCAGGTTATCATCCACCAGGTATGTTTGGAAGTACAAGCTTTCAGAACCCTGCTCCTTCATCCAATACCTAGTCAGCAGCAGCACTTCAAAAGCTCGTGCTTCCAAATAAACCTGTTGGACTATAACCTGGTGTTGTGTGATTTTTAACTTTGTCCACTCCAGTCCAACACCGGCACCTCCACATCATAGTTATTTTATAATCTTATTTCATTGGTGTTAGTGATTTCAGCGTTCAGGTTCAATGACAGTTTCACACTTGGGGGTTACATTGAAATTTTACCCAACCTTTTCACGTCTCCAGAGAAGAGAACTTAACAGAACATTTCTCTTTATATTCCTCTCATCTTCCCTTTTGAAGATGTTAATGTTCCATTCACTGACTACCATGCAGTATTGATGAAAGGTCATAGAAACAAAGTTAACATTTTAGTTCGATCTCCACGTCTTGCCTGACCTACTGAATACTTTTGTTATTTTCTGTGTTTATACAATGCAATTTTCTGTGAAAGTGGCCTCCTTGAGCAAGTGTATTACAAATGGTGGTTCTCATTTGACCATGAGGGTCAAAGTACACAGTGCTTGTTTTTTTTTCCTCTTTGTACAAGGATGTTGGAATCTTTAACTATGCTTTTACTAGTGAGACTCTCAGAACAAAGACCAAGAGCTAAGTGTTGTCCAGCATAACTTTAAACTCAGTAAGAGTCTCATGACTCAGTCTTGGGAGGAGGATTGGGCTGGAGTGCCCAGGAAGAGCCGTGTCCTATTTCATTAATGATTTAGTTAAATTAAATAAAGGATAATTATGCCACAAAGGTCACAGGATCAATTCCTTGTGCGTGTTGTTGGCTGACCTTGTTAACCATCTGTCTTCGAGCACAAGTAATGAGTGCTAGCTGGATATCAACGGAAGGGAAAAGAGTCACAGCCAAGTCTAATCTTGGAACAATCCTGACAATATTCCTCTTTAGTAATGTAGCAATGAGGAGACAGAATACAATGTGCAAGTTGAGACTGGTTAAAACGAGCAAAGACCAAGGTTAATTCTGCGATCTTCCTGATCTCTACCACTCACAACAGATATCATTTACCTCTAAATGTAATGCAGACCTAGGAAACATTGCAAACATCAGAGGGCTTGATGGGGTGAAGTTTCACAGAATTGTTACAGTGCAGGAGGAGGCCCACCTGTCTGAAGGAGCAATTCATTTAGTGCTATTTCCCAACCTTCTCCACATAACACTGCAGATTCTTCATTTTCAGATAATAGTCTAATATCTGTGCCTGCCTCAAACAAAGTCTCCCACAGTGTATTCCAGAGCTGAACCAGTCACTGTGTGAAGCAATTTCTTCTCATGTTGCTTTGCTTCTTTCACTAATTACTGTGCCCTCGCAGTTTGATCATTTCATGTTGGTAACAGTTTCTCCATGTTTACTCTATCCACATACTTCATGATTTCCAATACAGTCAATTCTTCTATAATATGATCATTGCATTCTTGCGCAATTCTGTGTTATAGAAAAATCGCGCTTTAAAAATAGTGCTTAAAGTGTTGGCACTGTAATCGCGTTACAGCCAACACATGTTTTAAAAGTTTGCGCTTTCAAATAGCGTCCCCAATTCATCAATCATGTCTCAGTGAATTTGCGTTGACAAAACGCGCATAACAGAATGACCTGTACCTCTATCAAATCTCCTTTCATTGTTCTTTTCTCCAAAAAGTAACAAAACGTCTGGAAATGAACCATCCAGCTCAGCGAGCAGATCTACATTCAAAACTTCAACCTGAGCTACAAATCTTCTCAAAACTCACTAAGATTGTGGGTCCTGTCTATCAAGATTTAGGTTGTTAATATTTATGAGTAGCTGCAAAGGATCCTTCAATAAAGCTAATCCCAAGAGACAGTGAATAATTACCCCAATGAGGATAACAATTTATGAATGGAAGCAAAGAATTGTAATGAACTGCCAAACTTCACTTCCCATCCTGCAAACTTACATCAAGCAAAAAGCTGTTTTGCCATCTGATGAATGCATTTACATTGTACCTTACATTATAGTGACATTTCTTACTGATGGTGCAGTTGTTTAACATCAGATTATACTGTCACCTCCAAAGCAGAATCATAGAATCCCTACAGTTCAGAAAGAGGCCATTTGGCCCCTCAGGTCTGCACGAACCCTCTGAAGAACATTCCGCCCAACCCACATAACCCTGTAATTACCATGCCTGATCCACCTAATCTACTGACTATGTAGCACAGCCAATCCATCTAACCTGCACATCTTTGGATTGTGGGAGGAAACCGGAGCGCTTGGAGGAAACCCACACAGACACAGGGAGAATGTGCAAACTCCACACATACAGTCGCCTGAGGCTGGAATTGAACCCAGGGACCCAGAATGGAGCAGCTGGATTATTTCTGTTTTCAGGAAATAGTTATGAAATACAAAGTAAGTTTGCAGAACACAGTTCTCACTTTGGAATGCAATTTATGAAAATAGAAAGTACGATTTAATTAATCCCTGAGGATCTCCATAACAGACCTCCCTCCAGCTTGAAAAATGTACATTAACCATTCATTACTCCACATAGCACCTTCAATCCAGTGAAACATTCTAAGGTACTCCACAGGAGTAAAATCAGACAAAATTTGATACTGAGCCACATAGAAAGATATTAGGACAGGTGATAAGAAGCTTGGTCAAATGAGATTGGTTTAATACATGTCTTAAATTTTGAGATATGGAGAGATATTAAAGAAAGGCTTTCATTTCCTTGGGCTCCAGAAACTCTTTGCAACTGAAGAACCTGAAACTGTCATTGAGTGCCCATTCAGAACAGAATCATCAAGAAAGTTTCTTCTAGTTCTGAGTGTCCCCCCTTCTTATTCAAGGGTCACCTTCTCCTTCCACATTATTTGTTATTTGGCCAACAGGGAAGCAGTGCTCCCAACTGGTTGTAATACTCTACACCAGGTAAAACTGATTAAACGATGTTATGGCTATGGTTAATGAGTACTCCCCAGTGCATCATACACTTCACTAAAATACATTGCCTCCCACAAGCCTGCTTCAAAAAGGAACTTGGTCTTGTATTGTTTGTATTAGAATAAAATTGTACCCTTCACAGAAGTTACACCAGCCACCATTTCACTACACCAAAGCAGTGAGTGTCCCATTTTAAAGCATCATTAGGAAGCCTGTCAATACTTTCACAACGAACTGTCAAAAAAGCTAATCCAGAGAGATAGAGTGAGAGTGAGTAATTATCCCAATGAGTATAAAAATTTATGAATGGAAGCAAACAATTGTAATGAATTGGGAAACTACACCTCCCCTCCTGTGAACTTATATCAGGCAAAACACTTTTTTTACTCTCTGATGAATGCAATTACATTCAATTATAGGGACATTTCTTATTTCCGTTTTAAGGAAACAATTATGAAATATAAAGCAAATTTTGCAGAGCACAGCCCTCACTTTGGGATGCAATTTCTTAAAGTAGAAAATAAGATTTAATTCATGAAATTCAACCTGCCTGTTGGATATAGCACCTAAGGATTGTAATATTATGCTACTAAAGATAATTCACCTCAACATCTCTTTTGGAGCATACTTGAAATGATGCCAGGTTAGATGCCTGGTCTCAAGCATTGCACAATGACCAAGAAGCTGTTCTTCCTGTACATGAGTGTCAGTTGTTAGATAACTCAGATGATTTACAGAACAGGAGATTTTATAGGCAGTGTTCAGTGTTATAAGTTCATTAATACAGACACAGCGCGAGACAGTGAGAAAAGGTCCATTTGGCCATGTAACTGCTGTCATCAAATACCTGAGCTTCTGTGTTTTCCTGCAATCAATTAGAATCTAGTTCCTCAAAAGAGTTTAAACTTTTGAAGCTGCTACATAAATGTAAGTTGGTATGGCACATTTCCAATAATTTCTGCTTCAGCTGCAGATTTTTTAAAAAAACAACTCTGCACAGTTTATTTTGATTTACAATCCTGTAGTATCCAATTATCAGAAATCTGCTCGGAAAGGATTTCAATTTCACAATGTCTGGACAAACTCATATGGAACCCATCCAATTTTCAATTAAGGCTCTGGTATTCAACTTAACACTTTCCCAAGCCCTGTCACCCCACCATCTGTGTTCACACATGCCACTTCAATTACTGCAGAGGGTAAACGTTCATCTTTAAAAATCGATCGTAGCATCAGTTTTGATACAACAAACGAGGGTAGGACTTACATAATTAACAACAGGGCCTTGGGTAATGTTGCAGAACCAAGGAACCTATGCTTTCAGGTACATAATTCTTTGAAATTTTCGTCAGACATAGACAGGGTGGTTAAAAAGGCCATTGGCATGATTGTCTTCATTGCTCAGTCCTTTGAGTACAGGAGTTGGGAAGTCATGTTTGGGTTGTACAGGACATTGGTGAGGCCCCTTCTGGAATATTGCATCCAGTTGTAGTCACCCAGTTTACAGAAGGATATTATTAAGCTGTGGAGGGTTCAAAAGAGATTTCCTAGGATGTTACCGGGTATGGAAGGTTTGAATTATAAAGAACGGCTGGATAGGCTGGGACTTCTTTCACAGGAGCATAGGAGGTTTAGAGGTGACCTTATAGAGGTTTATAAAATCATGAGGAGTATAGATAGGGTTAAAGGTAGGTGTCTTTTCCCTAGGATGGGGAATTTCAAGACTGGTAGGCACAATTTTAAGATGCGAGGAGACAGATTTAGAAAAGACACGTGGATCAATTTTGTTTTACACAGAGGGTGGTTCACGGGTGGAATTAACTCCTGAGGAAGTGGTGGAAGCATTTAAAAGACATTTAGATAAGTACATGAATAGGCAGGGTTTGGAGGAATATGGGCCAAAGGCAGGCAGGTGGGGCTAGTTTAGTTTGGGAACATGGTCAGTATGGAGTGATTGGACCAAAGGGTCTGTTTCTATGCCGCATGACCCATATGACTCGAAGTAAACAAGAGTAATTTGGCAGACACCCTAGCAGTCTGCTGACCATGGATTTAAAAAATGTTCCCCAAAACAGTGTAGGTGCTCGCCCACCTTCCCGGATCAGGATGCTTGGCTGCAACACCATCTTTGGTGTATTCTAAATTCCAGCCACTGTAGTTGTTTGCATTTCTAGCTGGAGGAAATTATAGGGGAGAACTTTTGAATCCAAAAGACCTGTCAATTTTCATGTGGATGTAAAATAACCCATAGAATCATAGAACAGTTATGGCACAGGAGTCCACTAGGCCTGTGTGTTCATCTACCCAAAATCAAGCCACCTGGCCTAATCTCACCTTGGTTTGTAATCCTACAGGTTAGGGTATTGAAATAACTCCACTGAAGTTGATATCCAGTCACCAAGTTTCCTTTTATGTACACGTGGTGAATCCTTGAAATCAAACTACCTAAAGCCAGTTCTCAGAGTGAACAGAACCCTCTCTCACTCCTTTTTATATCTTTCAGCTAGGGCTCCCCAATTGGACCAGATTAACAGCCCCAGTCAGGGAATTCATTTTTTATGAGGTCCACCAGGCTGATCTCGTTACAATTACTATAGGTACTTAAGGCGCATATCCACACATCTGTTCAATGACCTGGAGGGGGTCTGCCTTTATTATCCTTTCACAAAATGGGCCCCAGATCCCTGCTACCACTGGGTGAAAAAATGTTTCTTCATGTTCCTTCCAATTTTTCTACCATTCTTTTTAAATCCATGAATATGAGTCACTAACCCTCTTTAAAGGTAAATAGGCCTTTCCACTTCATCCAGATGCCTCACAATTTTGCACATCTTAATCAAATCAACTCCAGACTATCAAATTTTATCTCATTGCTGTATTTTCCTGGCAAGATTCTCTGAATTCTCCACAATAGCCTCTCTGGTATAATTACAACCTTTTTGTAATGAAGTGTGATCAGACTGAACACTACTCAAGCTGTGCCCTAACTAATGACTTATACAGGAACGACATAACCTCTCTTGTATTCTATACTTTAGCTCATACAGAAAGGGATTCCACTTGCCTTCTTAACCCTCTCGACCTATCTTGCTACGTGCAAAGTTCTGGTCATGCACTCTTGGTTTCCTCACTTGTTCTACACCTCTCAGTATTGCACCATTGATTGTGTATCTTTTTGCCTTGTTGGACCTCCCCTACTGCAACATCTCTCACTTCTTCGGTTTAAATTCCATTTGCCACTTTGCTGTAGATCTGACCAGTCCATGATATTTTCTTGCAGTCTACAGCTTTCCTCATCACTACCAACAATGTTTCATCTGCAAACCTCTGGAATATGCCTCCTATATTTGCATACAATCATTAATACATTAACACTGTATGTGGATCTATAGAAGGCATTTGATAAGGTTCCACATCAAAAGGTTATTGCAAAAAAAATGAAAGCTCATGGTTTAAAAGGGTGAACATATTGCAATGGATTGACTGGATGGCAGAAAGCAGAAATTAATGAAGAAGTAGGTATTTGTCAGATTGACAAAATGTGACAAGTGGGGTCCTGCCAGGATTTGTGCTGGGCCCTCAACGTTTCACAGTTTACATCAATGTCCTACATGAAGGGAGTAAAGCCATGGTAGCTAAATTCACAGATGACAACAAGTTAGGTAAGAAAGTACATTGTAAAGATACAAGGAGTATATTATTGGATGTAGATAGGTTGAGTGAGTGGGCTAACATCTGACTGATGGAGTATAATGTGAGAAACTGAGGTTGTTCACTTGGGCAGGATGAATTAAAGAGGAGAAAGTGAGGACTGCAGAAAGATTGGCACATTCTTGTTAGGCAGGGGGAGGAGTGGTTATCAGGGGTAGATCGAATTTGGAAATTGAAACACATGTAGATCAGCCATGATCTTATTGAATCGCAGAGCAGACTCAGGCAGCCCTATGACCAACATTTCCTGCTGTTTCATATGTTCGTAAAACAGAAAATAAAGCAATATTTAAAAACAATGCCAACTACTTTTACCTCTACTCTTAGGTTAGCTTTTTGGTCTTTTTATGGGCCCCATCCTTTCCTTAGTTATCCTCTTACTCCAACGTATTGATAAAATATCTGAGTGCACTGTGATTTTCCTTGTCAAAATTATTTCATGCACTCCCTTGCATTAGTAATTTCCATTTTGATTTCAATTCTGATTTTTTCTATGCTCCTATGTTTTCTGTAGTATTATGTTCTAGGTGTTGGACAAAAGTTTTCCTTTCTATCTCATCTTCCTCTGTAAGCTTTTTAACAACCAGGGGCACCAGATTTAGCTGCCCCACACGTTTTCTTTGTGGGTATACGATACTCTGAATCCCTTAAATCTCCCTTTTGATTGCCTCCCATTGCTCCAACTCATATAGCTTCAAAGAGCAAAGTCCACTTTTGTAAATTAATCCTCAGCTTAGTTAAAAAAAAGACCAATCCCGTGTTAGAGCTCTAACTCCTATTTAATCTTTGTGCATTTCCAGAAATATGTGAAAATTAAGTGAATTATGATCACCATCACAAAAATGCTCTCCTATTGCCATTCCTTCCATCTGCCCTGCTCAATTTCCTAAATGCGAGTTCAGAATTATGCTCTGTCTCTCACTGGATTTCCTACATTGCTGGTCAAAAAGAAAAATTCTTCTGAAAGTACCTCAAGAACTTTGCTCCCTGAATACATTTTGCACCAAAACTCTGCCAGTTAATACCGGTGAAGCTAAAATTCCTTGTTACTGCATTATTGTTTCTGCACTTCAGAAATCTATCTACATAGATTTATCTACATATTTGCTCTTCTATCTTCTCTGGTTGTGTGGAGTCTATAGAACTCTCCCAGCAGAGTGACTGTCCCTTTTTGGTCCTTAGCACAATTGATAGCCTCATTTGATGAGCCTTCAAATGGATAATTATTTCATTGACCAGATTGCCATCCCCACTGTCATTTTAAAAAAAAAAGTCCCTCCTCTTCCTCTTCTGAAAACCAGTAATCATCCTTGTTCCACCTGTTCCCACGCAGAGGATGGAGCAACTATGGAATGAGCTGCCAGAGGAAGTGGTGGAGGCTGGTACAATTACAACGTTTAAAAGTCATCTGGATGGGTATATGAATAGAAAGGGTTTAGAGGGATATGGGCCAAATGCTGGTAAATGGGAATATGTTTATATTTAGGATTTCTGGATGGTATGGACAAGTTGAACCAATGGGTCAGTTTCTGTGCTGTCGTCAAATAAATCATGGTTGTGCCAACAATGTTAGTTTGTGATTGCTGGGGAAATTTTCCTGTTCTGACAGCTTAATATGAAAATTGATGAGAGAATGCAAATTTCACTTACAACACCAAATCTTTGGACAAGGTGCAATTGTGTCCAAACTAACAAGGAACTTGTCAATATTGATGCTTCAATTAATATTTTGCGGTTATTGGACAACATATTAATAGTTGATCGGTGTGCACGAACTCTACCAGTTCCTACAGGATTTCAATAAAATGTTAATTTTTTTTTTAAAATCACACAGAATAAATCTTTTACTGGGTATTAGATCAAAATAAAGTGCTTTCCAAAAAGGCACAAAAAGAAAAGAATCTACCATTGATTTCCTGCACTCTTCTACCAGCCAACTTGGTAATAGTTGAAAAAGATTTAAATCAAGTACGTTAATTATTTTTTATTTGATGGAAGTGACACTGAGTTCCAAGGAATACATCACAGAGACTATGTCAAACCATACCACAGGATTCTGCAAAGCAAGAGTACAAACCAGAATTTGAAAAATAAATCATATTTCCGACCAGTTTTGCCATATCCAAAAATAAATAATTTATGTCAAGAAATCACTGTGAACCCATGCTAATCAGATACTTATGTCTTTGTGCCTCACGTTCTGAAGTTATATTAAACTACCAAACATTGACCAGTGAATGCAAACCTAAGCCCAGAACTGTTCACAAACAGCAGGCTAATAGGCAAAAGGTTTCCTGTCTTCAGCCAAGAGTAACAATCAGAACTGACCACCAGGAAGGTATCCCAGAGATGATAATCACCTGGGGAAAAGGACTGCTTCAGGGAAGGCAGGATTGAAACCAGCATCCCACTAATCTTGCATTTTTTTTAAAAAAATACAATCCATGTGCAGATGAAGCCCCATGTTCACACGATGAGGACAGCCTCCATTATGCTGTCTTTTTCAAAAAAGTGTATTTTTTTTCCAGGATGCGAACGTCACTGGATATGGACAGCATTTATCGCCTATTCCCAGTTACTCTTGTGAAGCTGGTGGCGTGTGGTCTTTTTGCGTTGTCGCAGTCCGTGTGTTGCAGATACACCTAAATGCTTTGACATATGAATGAAGAGCAGCCTTAGGCCATTCAGGCCTCTAGCCTACTCCACAATTTGAACAGATCATGACTGATTTCATGGAAGGCCTAAACTTGCCTTTAAGCCAAATTGTTCCAATACTGCTGTGGCACTGACATTTACCAAACAACATGGAGTATTGCCCAGGTTAGTGCAGCTTTTGTGGGCGAGACAATGCCCCTTCAATCTACTCTCAAACCCAATGATATAGGGTGTCATCAACAGTGCTATCAAGCAGCACTTACACAGCAATAATCTGCAATAAATGCATAGTTTGGATTCCATTGGGACCACCAGGCTTGAGACCTCATTACGGCCTTGGTCCAAACCTGGTGAAAGTAACTGCTCTTAACATCAATGCAACATGTGACTGAGGTGGTCATCACATGTGGTATCAAGCAGCACTGACAAAACTAGAATCAATGGGAATCAGGGGAAAAATTCTCTGCTGGTTGAAATCATATCTGGCACAAACTAATGTCAACTATGGTTGTTAGAGGTTAAAACAACCCAGTCAAAGATCATCATTAACAGAAGTTGCTCAGAGTAGATATTTTTCTCTCAACCTGTTCAGAGATGTTATTACATAACTCCAGTGCAGCTGAGACTTGAACCTGGGCCTCCTGGACCAGACATATGAATATAGTAAAACATCACATGAACTGTGAGGCTCCTCAGAGTAAAGTCCTATGTACAATAATATTCAGCTGCTCCAACTTAACGTTAGAAGCAGGGACATTTGCAGAGTGATCAGTACCAATTGTAACATATCAGATACTAAAATAAGCTCTGTCCACATGCAGCAAAAACCCAGACAACATGCAGGCTGGAGCTGATAAATGTTATGTATCTTTTGTGCCAGACCATAGACTGGGCAGGTAATAACAATTTCCAACAGAAGAAAAGATAAACATTTCTCCTGCACATTCGACTGCACTGAATTTCCTACCATCATCATCCTGGAGGTCACCATTAACCAGCAACCAAATCGGACCAACGAGCTAAACAGATGGCTGCAAGGAAAAATCAGAGGGGAATTCTGGGTGGGTACCTCACTGTCTGACTCTGAAAGTCTGTCCACCATCTACAAGACACAACTCAGGAGTGTGATGGACTCTTCGCCATTTGCCTGGATCAAAGCAACTCCAAGCTTGATATCATTCTGGAAAAACAACCTGTTTCATTGGAACTCCATTCATTATCTGAAATATTCAATCCATCAACCACCAGTGTACAATGGCTGCTATATACAGGATGCATGCCAACAACTCACCAAGGCTTGATCAACAGCACCTTCCAAACCCAGGACCTCTCCCACCCATAAAGGTCAAGGGCAGCAGATGCATAGCAACAGCTTGACCTGCAAGTTCCCCTCTGAGACACAAACACTATCCTAACTTGGAAATATTTTGCTGTTACTTTACTGTCACTAGGTCAAGATCTTGGAATACCTCCCTATCATCATTGTGGGTGTACCTAACAACATGAACTGGAGCGATCCACCACAACCTGCTTAATGGCTATTGGAACGGGCAACAAAGGTGACATCCCAAGAATGGGTTTTAAAAATTGGATTAACATACAGCTTATTTTAAACAAATGTTCCTTTGAAGAATACAATTTACTGCTACAAAGGCAAGCACAACATTTAAGCACTTTATTATCTTATTTTATTTCCGGGAATGAAAGGGATACTGAACGTTGGGTCATAACCTGCACTAATAAATTACTGTCGTGTTGCTACACTTGGCTCCATGCTGCAGTTGTGGAAAGCTTTATTCATTGTCTAGTCTTCACATCTCAGGCTGCATCATCTGAAAGTATGCAAGATCCAAACAAAAATACTGATAGGCAATTACTGGGACTATCCCAACATCCAAAATCGTGAAGGATAATTGTTCAAATTTCATTAGATGAGGGGTGAATTTACAGTTCATTCATACAATTCCCATCATTAACATTATGAAAGAACGCTGAGGTTGTACAGGACGTTGGTGAGGCCGCTTCTGGAGTACAGTGTCCAGTTCTGGTTGCCCTGTTATAGGTAGGATATTAATAAGCTGGAGAAGGTTAAGAAAAGATTGATCAGGATGTTGCCAGGAATGGAGGGTTTGAATTATAAGGAGAGGCTGGATAGGCTGGCATTAGTTTCAATGGAGCATGGAGCATGGGAGATTGAGAGATTACCTTATAGAGGTTTATAAAATAATGATGGGGATAGATAAGGCGAATGTCAGGTGTCTTTTGCCTCGGGTGGGGGATTTCAAGACTAGATTGTACATTTTTAAGTTGAGAGGAAAAAAAGTTTAATAAAGACATGATGGGCAAATGCTTTACACAGTGTGATTCGTGTGTGCAATGAACTTCCAGAGGAAATAGCGGATGCGGGTACAGTTACAATGTTTAAAAGACATTTAGATAAATACATGAATAAGAAATGTTCAGAACAATACGGGTCAAGCGTGTGCAGGTGAGACTAGTTTATTTTGGGATTATGGTTGGCATGGACTGGTTGAACCAAAGGGTCTGTTTCCGTGTTGTATGACGCTACAACTCTAGAATGATCACAGAACAGGAAAACGTGAAAGGACATTTATTGTTTGTTTTATTTAATTAATTATGGTTTATTTGAAGTTGGAGTTTCAAATACAAGATTAATTTGTATTTAATAAACATATATTTGCAAGGAGCTGCTCCTCCAATCAGATGGCCCGACTGTGCTGTTACATGTTACTGGTGAGCCTATCAGCAGCAAAGGTGGGAGAGCACCAGCCTGTGATTAGAAGAGCTGTAAGAAGCCTAAGGCCTGGAGCTCTGGTGGGGACTGGGTCTGAGACGAGGAGAAGACTTTCAGGAAGACTCTCCCTTGAAGAGAACGGGAAGGAGATGAGAATCACATCATGGGGAGAAGTCAATGAATGTCAAAATGGTGGAGGGGAACAACAAATTGGACTGTGAAAGGTGAGGGGGGAATTGATAGACTGCTGGATCACGTCTGATAATTGTTTTTACTTTTGAAAAAATAAATTACCATTAATCATGTTTTGTTTCTGCACTTATCCAATGGCCATCTTCTCCTGCCTTCCATCTTATCATAGACTTTCCCTTTAATCCTCCCTCTCTTCTCCTCACCATTTCCCTCCCTCTTTACATGCTTATAACTTCCATCTTGAACTTTTCCCAAATCTGATGAAATATAGTATTAACTGTTTTTCTCTCTCTACATATGCTACCTGACTTGCTGGGTATCTTGAGAATTTTCTGGTTTGATTCCATTCTCTGTGCTCCGCACAGATTGAATGAAATACTGAACCAGTCCGAGGATGGATGAGATAAGAAGGTTGGTGAGAAGCAAGTTGGAGAGAAAAGGAGAAATGGTAATTAATGAGGGAATCAGGCTCTCATAGGCAATAAATATTTTGAAAGCAGAGAGAATTATCAGCAAGCAAGGAAGTTTAGAGGAACACAATTTATTGGACTAACCACAGTAGTAGTTGATGATAGAGGAATTGAAGAAGAAATCATCTTCTGTTGGAGAGGCAGCGTGTGCACATGATGGTGAGAAGTCTGTGGAAAGGACTGAATAAAAGGATGAGACTCTTGTCGGGCGTGAGGAAGGGGTTGGATTTCTATTTTATTCAAAATAATGCTACTCAATCTGTTTTCTCCCCAGGAGTGGGCAGCTTGTTCCTCAGTTTAACGTTTAATCTGACTAAGAACAGCTCCGACAGTGCAGCACCTTCCCAGTACTGCACCGAAGCACCTACCCAGATTATTTTCCTCAATCTATACTGGCTGACTTGAACCCACAATTGAAGGCGAGAAAGCTTGCAGTGATCCTCAGCTGATATCTTGAAGCGAGGGAAACCTAGGTTGTGGACTTCTGGATTCACCTTCTGTGGATGGCAGAAATAACTAAGTATGAGGACAAGGATGTTGCCAGGGTTGGAGGATTTGAGCTATCGGGAAAGGCTGAACAGGCTGGGACTGTTTTCCCTGGACCGTCGAAGGCGGAGGGGTGACCTTATAGAAGTTTACAAAATTATGAGGGGCATGGATAGGATAAATAGGCAAAGTCTTTTCCCTGGGGTCGGGGCGCCCAGAACTAGAGGGCATAGGTTTAGGGTGAGAGGGGAAAGATATAAAAGAGACCTATGGGGCAACGTTTTCCACACAGAGTGTGGTACGTGTATGGAATGAGCTGCCAGAGGAAGAGGAGGCTGGTACAATTGCAACATTTAAGAGGCATTTGGATGGATATATGAATAGGAAGGGTTTGGAGGGATATGGGCTGGGTGCTGGCAGGTGGGACTAGATTGGGTTGGGATATCTGGTTGGCATGGACAGGTTGGACCAAAGGGTCTGTTTCCATGCTGTACATCTCTATGATGGAGAGAAGGCAACTCTTTATTTCATTTGCTGTGAGTGCCAAGGTTTCTTTATCGTAACTATTTTGAGTACTTATTTCCTATTATGCTATGGGATGGCATTGCTGGAGTTTGAAGCTTTCTGCTTTTGACAGCAACACGGAACCATGTGGAGACCAACTACACCACCAGGAGAGAGTGCCTAAACAACAAGAGTCCTGCTAGAACAATGTTTCAGTTTCTCATTCCAGCCATCTTTGAGGCCTCTTTGAGCAAAATAGCCAATTTACTGTCAATTAGTGCAAAATTATGAGCAACTTTGGTGGACTGCTGCCCAGTTGGAACCAGGTGGAGATTGCATAACCTCATTTCAGTGAAGGACCCAGACAGCTGTGAGGTGGTGCTGCCGTCGCTGTGCAAGGCTGGGCTGCAGTCAGAATGCTCACAAAACAGAGAGAATACTGCTTTTACTAAAATATATCACACGGTTGCAAGAGCAGCTGTAAACAGACGCCCAGAAATTTCACTGTCTTGTGACATAGCGCACAACGTGCACCACTGACTGCTCGTCTCAGATGTTATTTGAAGAAAAATGGACTCATCCAACCTGTTCTCCTTCTCAGAAGCTGATCTGTTGTTCAGTTCTGGCCCTAAAGCTTGTTTCATTTACCATAGTTAAATGTCGACTCTGACCTTTTTGAAGATCACTCTCTCAAAATTCTCTGGATTCAACTACCTACCAGCCTTCTTCCCAACCATGACCACCAATATCCCAGATTGTTTGAACATTTCCTTTAATTTTCTTTATACGGATGTTTTTTAAACAATGCTTGTTCATCTCAAGACAAACACAATTGGAATGGAATGTACTGAAGTGAATTTTTAGAACCTATCTTCCTGCAATCGGATTTGAAATTCCTTTGTAACAAACTAATTTGTTTTTTCTAAAAGAAGTACTGACATCAATGTTGTCATCATGTGTGCCTGGTCTGTTCTGCTCTGTGAAGAAAGATTTCTGAGAAATCACCAGTTCATAATCAGGATGTGCCACAATATCTAAATAATTGTCAAAACTGCTGTAATTGTTCAATGCTCGAGAGCAAGATGCAGAGCAGAATCATTCTGTTCCCCTGTCCATGTTACATTCGGTCAGCCCTGCTATCTCAGTTGGGCTTCAGTACTCCTGGGATCAAGAGACAGAAGGGTAAGAAATAAAACAAAGTTCAGGTACATCTCCCACCCCCAAAATGCTATCAGCATGAACAGAAATGTTGTATGCTGTCAACTGTGATCTTCAAAGATTCTTAGGCCATGTTATTCCCTAACAACTTGGCTCATCGACCAGAAATCTTTATTAGTAATTCAGCAGCAGACATGGGATTGTGTCAATTTTAAAAAAAAGGTGCAAGTAGAGGTGTCACTTAGGGTGGCCAGCACTTGAGAAAACTTGTCATATGCAGAAGGGACTGCTGGACATTTTTAAGGCGTTTGGACTGGAGTGCAAAACATCTTGGGTACTGGCCAAGTTACAGACCTGTAACTACAGGCAGATTAGTCATTCCGCCAGCCAGCAGACTAGTATATTCTCTGCTCACTAGCTGCTTACTAGCAGTTTCTCAAGAACTGTCTGGCTTGGGTGGCCACTGGACATGATCCCTTTGGCCTGTCTGACATTGTTTGGGAGATTCCTGCCAAATGTAGCCCAGGGGATCAGACAGAAAAGTTTGGAACCTTATAGTTGAAATCTCTCCACCAGACTTAGAATCATAGATTGTCTCCAGTGTGGAAGCAGACCATTCAGCCCATCTACTCCATACCGACTCTCTGAACACATCCAATCACACCCACACCTCTGTAACCCTGCATTTCCCATGGCTAACCCATCTAACCAGCACATCCCTGGACACTTTGGGACAACTTAGCATGATCAATCCACCTAACTTGTGTATCTTTGGACTGTGGGAGGAAACCAGAGCACCCAGAGAAAACACACAAAAACATAGGGAGAATGTGCAAACTCCACACAGACAGTCACCCAAGGCTGGAATCAAACCCAGGTCCCTGGTGCTGTGAGGCATCAGTGCTAACCACTGAGCCCACATGATTTTAGCACAACTGCACAGGAGGAACTGAAGACTTTAAATTCTCTAATTGTCTAACTTATACAATATTAGATTTTACATAAATCCATTACGTGTCAAAATGTCACAACATTACTTAATATAAGGAATTGCTTCTTTGTTCCTGAATGCTGAAATATAATTACAAATTCAGGGCAGTTATTTTATAATCAACATTAAACCACATTTCTGAAATAAACATTCAATCTATTTTGCAGATGGCCCTCATCAAAGGAGGAGAGCATGTCCTGATGCTGCAGGAACTGCCTGCTCTATTTTGAAACCCGCTGTAGAAACCCAAGAGTCCATCCAAACCACAAGTGCGTCTGCAGGAGTATATATCCTTCAGATCACCACGGCTCCTTAATGTATTATGGGCACATGCCACAGCCCTCTGGCCCGCTGACAAGACTGCTGTCAGTGACTCAGATCACCAGACTGGTATCTGAGTATGGTATGACACGCTAATCATCATCTGAACAGGAGACAACCAATTGGAAAACCTTTGGCATCAATGACACTCAATCTTTGACATTGATAACATGTGTTTGAATCACAGAAAATAATGTTGCTTTGAGAGATACCGAAGTACCTCAACTATTTTTAAAAAACACAATAACATCTGACAGAAGTCTAGTGATTTCTTTAGGATCGAATAGCATTGTGATCAGAAGCTTTAGTTACTTCATTATACTCACTGGGCCTTCATTGTACTGTGGATTAATGAAACATACAGTGCAATGAATCACTGGCTGAAAGCCCAAATGATCAAATAAGAAACTTCTTTGAAGTTTTGACCCAAACAAAAGTAAATAGGAAGTAAATAATACTGAGTCATTTCAAAACATGCTTGCACAAGACACCATTAGTGTGCAGTATCAAATTTCCAAAATTCTATGGTTGGTGTTTGGAAAAAATTGTGCATTTATTGTTCAACTATTATTTTCTTACAACTAACATGAGGTTTTTTAATGTTATTTCTTTTCCATATACATAAGTTTCATTATTATCAGAAACAATCTTGCCAATTAGGGCAGTTCTTCCCAAAGTTATGGGGAAAATGTCAGGACCCCAAGTAAGCTACAGTTTCAATCTCCTGGGATCTGGGGCAATGATGGCCACCACAGAGCTGCAGCCAAATTATAATAACTATTCAAGGGGTCTCCCTGCTATCATGGGACCCCTTCTCCACTCTCAGTCTTCATTGAAAATCAGAGAATCCCTGCAATGTGGAAGCAGGCCATTTATCCCATCAAGTCCACATTGACCTACCAAAGAGCATCCCACCCAGACCCACCCCCCTCTACGCTATCCCTGTAATCCTGCATTTCACGTACCTAATCCACTAACCTGCACGTCTTCGTGCTGTGGGAGGAAACCGGAACACTCAGAGGAAATCCAGTCTCCACATAGACAGTCACCAGAGGGTGGGATTGAACTCAAGTCCCTGGTGCTGTGAGGCAGCAGTGCTAACCACTGAGTGCCACTGTGCCATCCAAAAGAGAAGTTGCCACTATTTTCAGCCTCGATTTGGGGTTCCACTGGGGAAACATTTGGGAAACACGATACTCAGGAACACTCAGCCCAATGGAAGGCAGAAAGAATGGTGTTTTGTAAAGGATGATCAAACGTAAGATGCAACATGGTATTGTTCTACAGAAAAGATACAGCAAAAGAGAAAAAAAACACACTCACCTCTGGGTTCCATCACACTAGTACATTTTTTGACATAATGTAATATTGAGATACACTTGCTGACATATTTCACTCTGTGCTTGTACCTTTAATTAATGATTTACAATTAGAACACAGCAGTGTGTTAGTTGTTCATATTTTTTAATATCGTGGAACCAATTCTATTAAAAGCAGCTTCACATAATATTAAAGGCCCAAATATATTTTATTTGCTTTTGCTTACATTCTGGAGCAGAATTTAAACTATTACTAGCAAGACAGAAAATAAAGACTTACACTGGCCATCACCAAGTTTTTCCAAGCTGCAGAGGTAAGTACTGTATCGACAGCTTAGGTCAACAACTCAATCTGTCCCTCAATTAAAGAATCATATAGTATAGAAGAGGCCCTTCAGCCCATCAAGTCTGTACAACTAAACATTTACTATTTACATGTGATCCACTTCCCCACACTAAAGTTCACCAACACGAATCTTCAAGTGCCCATTCAAGTGTTTTTTAAAAGTTGAGGTTTTTTACCTCAACGACCCTCCCAGGCAGAGCATTCAGACCCCGCCATCCTCTGGATGAAAAAGAGTTTCCTCAAATCCCCTCCATTCCTCTATTTTAAAATTATTTCTTCTTCAACGAAGAGAAACAGCTGATTTCCATTCACCTTGGCCATGTACTTCTTAGGAGGAGAAAGTGAGGTCTGCAGACGCTGGAGATCAAAGCTGAAACTTTATTGCTGGAACAGCACAGCAGGTCAGGCAGCATCTAGGGAACAGAAGATTCGACGTTTCGGGCACATGCCCTTCTTCAGGCCGAAACGTCGAATCTTCTGTTCCCTAGATGCTGCCTGACCTGCTGTGCTGTTCCAGCAATAAAGTTTCAGCCATGTACTTCTTAATCTTATACATCTATCAGGTTGTCCCCTCAACCTTCTCTGTTCCAAAGAAAATAGCCCGAGTTTATAAAACTGAAACTGCTCTAGCCCAGGCAACAGCCTGGTGAATCTCCTCTGCAGCCCCTCCAATGTAATCACGTTCTCCCTACAGTGCGGTGACCAGAACGGCACATGGTAGTCTAACTTTGGCCTAACCAAAGTTCAGTACAGCTCCAACATAAGCTTCCTGCTTTATTAATCATGGCATAGACTATAAAAGGCAAGTATCCCTTATGCTTTCTTAACTACACTATTAACCTGCCCTGCTGCCTTCAGAGTTTTTTGGACAAGTATCCCAAGATACCTCTGTTCTTCGGAGCTTCCCGGTGACCTGCCATTCATTGACTATGCCCTTGTTTTTTTCCTCTTCCAAAGTGCATCACATCACATTCATCAGGATTAAATTCTATCGGATACTGATCTATCCATCTGACCAATCCGTTTATATTTTCCTGTAACCTAACATCTTCCTCCTCACTGTCAACTGCCCGCCAATCTTTGTGTTATCCACAAATTTATTTAATACACACTCCCAATGTTCTCATCTACAGTACATCATTTATGATTATCAGAAACAAAAAGGTACCCGGCACTGATCCCAGGGGAACGCCACTGCACATTGGACCCAATGGTCACACAAATAGTCACTTCCCTCTGTCTCCTATCATTAAGCCAGTTTGGATCCATCTTGCCAAGTTACCCTGGATCCCATGAGTTTTTACCTCCTTTTTGAGTTTCCCAAGTGGGACCTTGTAAAAAGGCCTTGCTGAAATTCATATAAACTACATCAATCACTCCACTCTCATCCAAACCCTTGGTCACCTCCTCATAAATTCTACCAGTTCTTTTAGGCATGACCTCCCTCTGACAAACCCATGCTGACTATCCCTGATCAATAGCACAGTGTTGACTTCAGAGTTATTTATTAAAGGCAGGAATTCCACAAGTAGGAATGAGGGAATGATCCAGGCCACATGTTTTCATTCTTGACATTTATAAATACAATAAATCTTTGTACTGGAGCAAATTTTTACAGTGACAATATTTCTTTTCTTTCATCCTATGTGAAATGTCCCCTAATAATAATCAATAAATTGGCTAACTGGGATTCAATAAACTTAATTGTCAAGATATACAAGAATTAATCTGTTCAGTTCTATGAACGTTGAAAATCAATTGTTGGTACACACTCCCCAGACCAAAGGTTTCAGTCAGAACCAAACAATTTCTGTCCCTATCTCCGTTATCTCTAACAGTCCCACAGCACATTGAGATCAGTACATTTTCCCAACTCTGTACTCATTTGAGTCTATTCATCACTTCCCCACTTCACCAGCTACCTAGTCTCCAAACTATGAAAATCCCTCCTGAAAATCTCCCCCCTGTCTGTCTTGAAACTATTCTTAATATTCAGCTATTTAGTAACCAGTCCAATACTTCAGTTATTTTGGTACCCTCTAACAACTGCTGGCTTCATAGTCAGTCAAACTCTTCCTAATTACACTCCAATTGGGTTCCACAGAGCAATTTACCATGTTAAAAGGATACTATTTAATGCAGATGGTTGTTTCCCAAGCATCCATTTCTCTCTAAACGATGGAGGATTGAATTACTGTAACCATTCATGGTTGAGGTGGCATAGTGGCTCAGTGGTTAGCATTGCTGCCTCACAGCGGCAGGGACCTGGGTTCAATTCCACCTTGGGCAACTGTCTGTGTAGACTTTGCGCATTCACCCCTTGTCTGTATGGGTTTGCAGGACCACAATCCAAAGGTGTGCAGGTTAGGTGGATTAGCTGTGGGAAATGCAGGATTATGGGGATGGGGGTCCGGGTATGATACTCTTCAAAGAATCAATGTGGGATCAATGTGGATGGACTCAATGGGCTGAAGAGCCTGCTTCCACATTGTCGGGATTCTATGATAGCAGTAGCTATAAAAACATATCACCACACAGGTCATCTACTACTACTGCCCCTAGAAACTAACTTAAAAGAAAGTTTAACATAGGGAAATAGATGGACCCACTCTACTGTTACTTTGGAAAAAAAGAACTTAAACACAACAAAAACAAGAACCTGTGAGATAAAGTCTTGTCAATTCCAAATAGTGGTGTCTGAGGAAAATAAAGTAATACAATAGAAGGAGGAGAAAGATCATGAAGGAAAAATGGCAGTGAAGAAATAGAACATGTAGAACATAGAAGCGGCACAAGACAATTAGGGTTGGCGAGGGCAGCTTTCTTCAGGTCAACTGAACTGAGCAATCTCAGAAAGATTACTTACAGTGTGGAAACAGGCCCTTCGGCCCAACAAGTCCACACCGACCCGCCGAA
>NC_057726.1:53309974-53320416 GCF_004010195.1 Chiloscyllium plagiosum
GGAATTGAACCCGGGTCTCTGGCGCTGTGAGGCAGCAGTGCTAACCACTGTGCCGCCCACCAATTCTCCAATTATTATTTCCAACAGAGTAAGTGAATTGGACTGGAGTCTAAACTGAAATCAGATTTTTAAAAACGTGTGACTTGAATAGAAATGACTTGAAATTCCTCAGTTTGAAAACAACATATATTTAGGGATTGGCAGCACAACATGGAACTATAATGCATTGAAACTATCAAAGGTTTTGTCCTCCTCCTGCCTGGTCCCACCCATTGCCACTGATTTGGAAACTGGACCACCAGATCTACACCAATTGTTGTTCAAACAGCCTTTTAAATACCATATCCCCCACCTCATCCCTTCTCATTGACATCATGAGAGGGGAACTCTTTTGGTACCAGTGGACAGCTTTGGGATACTTGCCTTTGTTAGTCAAGGCATTGAATACAAAGTAAGGAGGTTATGATGGAGCTATACAGGATGTTGGTTAGGAGTATTCTCTAGTTTTGGTCACCTTGCAGTTATACAAGAGCAAGAAGGTGTTGTTGAATTTTTAAAAGACTCTTGTTAGATTTCATTTGGAGTACTGTCTGCAGTTGTGGGTGCCATGATATAGGAAAGATGTAAATGCATTGGAAAGAATGCAGAAGCAATTTACAGAGAATAATTCTGGAAATGAGAAACTCTACTTCTGAGAATAGTTTGTGAAAGGAGGAGAGAAGTTTTAATAGAGGTTTTGAACATCATGAAAGGGCTGGATAGAGTAGTTAGGATGAAGCTGTTTTCCTGTTTGTAAAAGGAGCGAGAACAAGAAAACATGGATTTAAAATGATCTGAAAATGAAGTAAGGACGATGTGAGGAAAGACCTGTCCTTACAGTGTGTAGTGAGGAAATGGAATGCACTGCCTGGAAATGTGTTGGATGCACATTCAGTGCAGGGCATTGGATGATGATTGGATAAAAACAGTGTACAAGGCTATGGTGAAAAGCAGGAGAGCATATGAAGAGCCAGTGCGCACACAGTGGGCCAAATGGCCTCCCACACCATAACAATTCTGTGATTCAGAGTTTTCTGTGTGACTGAACTTTCGGTATCTGTATAGGTAAATGGTATGACTATGATGTCACCAGATCTGCTGAGTTTCTCCACCACTTATATTTTTTATTTCAGCATTGCAGTATTTTACTTTAATGACTGAGTGTTGCAAATCTTGCATGACCAGAACACATATTGCAGGTGAAGCAATTTCCAGCATGATGGCAGCATTTCAGCAATTGGCACAGTTAGTATCAGCAATCCTTGTAACACGAGATTCTATAGTTGTCTGTGTGCATGTCTGTGTGCGCGCGTGTGTGCGTGTCTGAGTGTCTGTGTGTGTATATCTGTGTCTGTGTTTGCACGTGTGTGTTTATGCATGACGCCTTCATGATCATGGAAAAAATTTGTATTTGGGCTTTGAGGAAGGCAGTGCATGCCGGCAGAAATTTGGCCAAAATTCTTTAATTTTCTCACGAGGTGGAATTGGGTCCTTTACCTCTTGGTCATAGAGACACAGAGTTTTCACAGTATGAATAAAAACCATTCGGCTAATTGTACCCATAACAGTCGTGAGCATCTATCTATTCTAATCCCATTTCCAGCATCCAACCCATCGCCTCGAATGCTGTGATCTTCCATATTCTTATCTAAATAGTTCCTAAATATCTTCAGGATTCATACTTCTACCACCCTTTCAGGCATTGAGTTCCAGAAACTCACCACCCTCAGAGTGAAAAATTGTTTTCTCACTAACCCTCCTGTTCCTTTCCTTTATACTATGCCATGTGGTTATATGCTCACCTAGCCTCTCATCATTATCTGAAACACTCCAGCCCAGGCAACATGCTGGTGGATCTCCTCTACACCTTCTCTTGCGTAATCACATCCTTCCCATAACATGGCACCCACAACTGCAGACAGTACTCCAAATGAGATTTAACGAGAGACTTTTAAAAATTCAACATCACCTCCTTGCTCTTGCATCACTGCCCATTTAATAATGCCAAGGAAACTATGCTTTATTAACCGCTGTCTCCACCTGTCCCAGCAGTTTCAATGATCTGTGCACATTTGGAACCAGGTTACTCTGCTCCTGCACCCCATTTATAATTGTGCCCCTAATTGTTATTGTCTTTCAGTGTTCTTCCTACCAAATTGCATCACCTCACACTTCTCTGCATTGAACCTAATCTGCCATCTAATCACTGATTCCACCAACTTGACAATGTCCTTTTGAAATTTCACACTGTTCTCATCACAGTTCACAATCCTTCAGATTTTGTGTCAACTGGAAACTTTGGAATTGGCCCCTGCACACCAAAACCCAGAATATTATGATAAGGTAAAACCACGGACCCAGAGAACCATAGCATTGCTTTCTCATTGGACAGAGACGACTGAAGTTAGCTTAACCCGAGGGTCACCACACCTCAAGCAAGGGGAGGGGTTCAGACCCATCATGGCGACCTCAGCCGGTTCAGAAATTGAATTCGCACCATTGGTGTCACTCTGCATCACAAACCAGCCATCCAGCTAACTAAACCCATTAATACATATCAGGGAAAGCAAGCATCCCAATAAGACCCCTGGGGAACTCACCACAAATCTACCAAAAATATCC
Organism: Chiloscyllium plagiosum; assembly: GCF_004010195.1. NCBI lineage: Eukaryota > Metazoa > Chordata > Chondrichthyes > Orectolobiformes > Hemiscylliidae > Chiloscyllium > Chiloscyllium plagiosum. The sequence continues at coordinate 53,312,636 of NC_057726.1, forward strand.
AGTGACCATTACTCAACCAATCTTATATCCACTAAGCTACTGTTCATTTTATACCTTGACCTTTAATTTCCCTCACAAGTCTGTTGTGCAGCACTGTGTCAAATGCCTTCTGAAAATCTATGTATATTAGAGCAACAGCATTACCCTCATTAAGCCTTTCTGTTACCTTTTCAAAAAAACTCCAGCAAGCTAGGTTAAACACAATTTCTTTCTAATCAACCTCCCTTTTTCCATATGACTTCTAATTCTAACCTGAGTAATTGTTTCTAGAAGCTTGCCCGCCCCCAAAGCTAAACTTGACTGGTCCATAATTGCTGGGACTGATCTTACAAAGTCTCTTGATCAAGGCCATAATGTTTGCAACTATTCCGTCTACTGGTACCTCCCCCAAGTCCAGGAAGACTGAAGATTATGGCCAATTCACTCCCAATTTCTATCCCCACTAATTTCAAAATCCTTGGATGCATCTCATGTCATCCCGGTGCCTTGCCAACTTTAAGTCTATCTAAGGCTTCTTCTTTATTAATTTTGAACCTTTTTAGTGATAGAATTCCCTCCACTGTCACCATGGCCCAAGCAGGATCCTCCTCTTTTTGAGACAGATACAAAGTATTCATTTAACACTTCAGCCATGACCGGTGCCTTTATGTGTTAATCCCATCTTTTAGTCTCTAATCAGTCCTATGCCTTTTTTAATCATGCTTTTACTATTATATGCCAACAGGATATTTTAGTATTTTTCTTTGTTAGCTGCTAGTATTTTCTCCTAATTCTTCTTTGCTTCAATTATTTGGTTTTTCACCTCCTGCCAAACCTTCGATATTCCTCTTGGTTTTCACCTGTATATTCTGCCTTACATTTCTGATGTATCTGCAAAAGATATTTTATTTGTTGACCCTGTAACATTTGGTATTGCATTTAGTTTGACATCTGAAAAGTCATCTGAAAAGCTTTAAATTTTTTTAACAAATTCAATTATTTTATCACATGTTCTTACATTTGAAGGAACATCAGTCTTTTCCAAATGTATAGTGCTGAATGAATTCAGCTTTTGTAATATTATTAACTGTAGTAATATCATACATCACGAATGATTGCAAAAAATCCCATGTAACATTTTTATAAATTACAATTGACTATTCTGACCTCCATGTCAGAAAATATGTGCCCAGAAAGTAAGCAGGATTCAGTTAACCACAGGAATAGGCCCCTACAGCTTGGGATTATTATTGTACAGTCAATAAATGGAACAAAGTAAGGTTTGTTTAATTTTCTGGTTTGCATTTTGATCCTATTAGATTTGCAGACCACAGTGAAGTAGAGCAAAAAAAAGTAAGAGGACACGATACTAACACAAAAAAAATGATTTGAGCTGACTTGGAGAAATGTTGATTTGTGGTTATGATTTGTTAATAGCTAAAAGGCAATCTTCCCAAAATGTTTGCAGTGTGCTGACTTATAGCAACAAGAAACCTTGGCTCTGAAACATCAAATGAATGAGGAAGATGGTTTAAGTAGAGGAAGATGAAAAAGTAGTGAAGTGAATAAACTAGGCTGTGTTTCTGTGAAAAACAGTGGGATCTGTACACAACTCACTTCAGGAACACTCTAAAATGTGTTGCTGTCTTCTTGGCAAGTGGGGCTGTCCTGCACATTTCGAAAAAGAAAAGATACAGCTGTTGCACAATGCTAATGACAGCTGATGTTCTCATAGCAGCAGACAGAACGTCTGTCCTAATCTGACCCTTTCTTCAGTGGAACTTTTAACCGTTGCCAAGGTGATCTGCAGTTGTGCTAATGGCAATCTGGAAGAACTTTCCCTTCACTGTGCCCCAAAGATCTTGGATACCAATGAGATCTTTGTAGCACACCCCTATCATCAACTAATCCAGTCACAAAAGGACATATTTACAAATACCAAATGAGCATTTAGTCATCAACTTACTGACAGGATCTGTTTATTATTTCGGATTCAGGATTTATTAATATAGGAGGGTGTAATGCCTTGGAGTTCGAGAAGAACATCAATGGTAATTTGTAAAAATAAAACAAAGCAAATTTCTCATCTACCACTGCGACCCCAGTTTCCCCTCACCGTCCCACATCTCTACCCCAGCCATCCCACAATCCTACCCTGGTCGCCCCTCATCACCCTAATCTCCCCTCACCATTCCACACCCCTAGCCAGTCTCCTCTCACCATCCCACAACACAACACAACACAGTTTCCACTCACCCTGCACCCCCCAGTCTCCCGTTACCACCCCATCTCCCCCACCCATCTTATACCCCCTAAGCCTAGTTTGTCCTCAACACACCAGTGTCCCCTCACTACTCCACCCCAATCTCCCTTTGCCACCCCACCCATTTACCCCAGACAGTCAAAGTTCTGCTACATTTGTAGAATCCTCTATTTAATCCATTTCTTGAGCATAACATTCACTTATAGGCATCACACCCTGAGGGGTTCTGTACATCAGTTTTGGAGGGCAGAGCACAAATTCTGCAGTTTTATAATGGGATTCCTTGGTTAAACTATGAGAATATTAGGATTTTTTTTACTATAGAAGATCAAAGGGAGATCTAATGGACATTTGAGAATGATTAAAGAAATGGGCAGGCTAGAGTGAAACTGTTTCATGTGGTGGGAAAATGAGGGAATTTAATCATAAAATTAGAGCAAAGCCATTCAGGGATGATATTAGAAAGAAGTACTTCCCTTTGCTTTTGTTGAAATCTGGAACTTGCTTCTTTCAACAGTTGATTTCAGTTAGATTAATAGATTAACTTCAAGTTGGATTAATTTTAAACTTCATTTGACAATTTTTTTAAGATGCAAGGCAGCCAAGATCAAATTTGATTGTGTTGTAAGCACAGTGGCTGACTTCCTCATACCCACACTACTCTGTTAAAGAGAAACAAGTTTACAAATTATCATTGGTTTATGAATACATAAGATTTGTCAGACTAGTAATCATCAATCACTGGTTTCAGAGTGAGTTGATGCTGATTTGTAGACAGCTAGTAGGCTGGACTTAGTACAACAGTTAATGGCTGGAAATACTTTATTAAAAGAATGTGAAGGCAATAATTGCAGTCGCAGAGGACTGCCCTTTCCCCTGGTGTCTGGACCCTGCTGATCTAGTAAAACTTTGCCCATTTGTCCTCTGCCATTGATAGCATTGAAAGGACGAGAGAAATGGGAAGAGATTGGTAAAAGAATCATATATGCATGTTAAAAATTTGTTCCCCACTTCAACAGAATAATTTAGTTGTGATGAAAACCTGCAAAATGTTTTCCAGGAGAGATTAGATTATTTTTTATAATGGAATATTTCAATTTTGTTCCATTTTATTTTACAAAATGGGATGGGTCATTTGACATGGGTAGAAACACAGCATGAAGAAGCCCCAAAATTTCAGCACAATGATCACTCTCAAACAATCTCCGTTCTCTGAGGTGTTTCATAGGGAAAATGCAGCATCACTTGGAAGCAAGTGACAGAATCTGAGACAGCCCAATATTTTGCCACTATGGAAGTATGCCACAGACATAAAAGGATTGTACACAGTGCAACACATGTTTTATCATTTCAGAACCCCAGAGGCTAGTCACTGAAGCATACTTAATAAGATTTAAACTGGTCTATTAACAATTTGAACTAATAATCTCCCCATAACAGAATGCATTTCTATTTACAAATATTTGACAGCATGCATTTTTTTTCAAGATTCACTTACGAAACTCAAACACGTGTTTTTCAGTAACAGGGTGCCTCTTACCTGTAATGAGCACAGCCTTTCCCTGCACAGATAACTTAGGAGAGGAAAGTGACTGAAAGGCGAGCAAGCATACAGCAGTGAAAACCAGAACCCCTGACAAGCCGGCCAGATACATGCAACAGATCCTCTCCAGGAACAGAAGGAGAATCGCATAAATGATCAGGCGATGAGTCAGTTGCAGTTCAGACATGAACAGCCTCAGGAAAGCGACAATGCCTAGCACGGTGATAACACACGTATAAACTAGAAAGGAGCTGGAATAGTCCTCCATTGATTCTGGCAGACGCACACTTTGCAGCTGGTCCAAGTCTTGACTGCTTCAAAGACAGTACTTATAGTATAGACTGTTCGAAGAAACGAGTAGCCCCAAAAGGGGGAGGGACTATGGAAATATGCACCAGCTTAAATAGTTATAGAAAACTTAAAACTCGGCAGTTTGAAGGAACGATTTCAAATCTTAAACCGAGAGCTGGCGGCTTTGCTTCAGATCAGCTAATTAGAAAGTACCCCACGTTTGTTTTCAACTTTGAAAGAAAAACACATCGAAGCTGAAAGAATATCTGCCATTTGATGTTGGAAAGCTGCCAAGAGGCTGAACTTTAATCTGCGAGGTGACTTCTCAGCAACAGAGAATCACCATCTTTCATTAAAAACCATACAATAAAAGCACCGGTCAGGTGGAACATCCAGTACATGTTTGCAGGTCCTGGCGTGGCCAGTGCAATCGAAGGTTAAATGTCTCCAGGGGTCGTGAAAGTGGCTGGGAATCGGGGTATTGTAAGTCGTGAAATGTCACAATTAGGGAAAATGAAGTATTACAGAAGCGGCTGTTAATTGGGTTTCCAAGTAATGGATCAGTCAGTCGAACTCAGAGTCCGCTTTGAAATTCCAAAGAACACGCTCCACCGTTGCTCAATGTTTTACCATTCAACTTTGATTAGCAAAGCGTACAGCTAACCTCGTGTCCAGGATATTTAAACGATCAACTTCCGGGAAACCTGTAAAAGCCACGACCAAAATTCTGTTTGCTGCGACCTACAGAGTTAATCCGTTTTCTTCGGTGAAAACGTTCAGCTATTGTGATGCACAGCCATGGGGAATTTCAAATACAATGGGATAGGTCATTGAACAATTTCCCAATTGCACGCTCTCCCAATTGTTTGGGTGACCTGTTCAGTGGTCTTTGTCACCTTGATCCTGTCAGCCCTGGCTAAACCAGTCTGAACCGGATTCAAACAGCAGACATCCCTGTCATTTTCTAGATTTGGTCCCCACTTCAACAGCTATAGAAAGAGGATGATCAGGTTGGGGCTGTTTAACCTGGAGCGTTGGAGGCTGAGGGGTGACCTTATAAAGGTTTATAAAATCGTGAGGGGCATGGATAGGATAAATAGACAAAGTCTTTTCCCTGGGGTCCGGGAGTCCAGAACTAGAGGGCACAGGTTTAGGGTGAGAGGGGAAAGATATAAAGGAGACCTAAGGGGCAACTTTTTCATGCAGAGGGTGGTACATGTATGGAAGGAACTGCCAGAGGAAGTGGGGGAGGCTAGTACAATTGCAACATTTAAAAGGCATCTGGATGGGTATATGAATAGGAAGGGTTTGGAGGGATATGGGCTGGGTGCTGGCAGGTGGGACTAGATTGGGTTGGGATATCTGGTCGGCATGGGCGAGTTGGACCGAAGGGTCTGTTTCCGTGCTGTACATCTCTATGATTCTATGAACCACTCATCCAAAGACCTTGAAGACTGTCAAAGTTCTGCCCATTTTCCTGATAAATTCATGTTTGGATTTCTTCAGTCAGGTCTGTACCCCTTCTATAGCACAGCACAATCCTAATCAAAGTGTCTATGTTGCTCTATCCCTCCCCTATTATCTTGACTTTCCTGTATATCATCCTCCTGAAATACCTCTCTTTCATTGTGCAACTCAGTGAGACTGTTTACGCTTTTCGGCTGCAACAATATATTTTCTTCCCAGCCCTCTACAGTTATCACTGTGGACCGTAGGAAATAGGAGCAGGAGTAGACCATTCAGTCCTTTGAGCCTGCTCTGCTATTTAATACGATCATGGCTGACCCAACATTTCTCATGTCCACTTTCCTGTATTTTGCCTATGAGCCTTTATTCAACTACTGATCAAGAAGCTAGTCATGCAAGAATCTGTGCTGTCCCCTCCTCTTCATTATCTACATGTAGCCCAGTAGCAACTCTATCTGAGGTCACGGGGCACAAAATTGAGCTTGGTAACACTGAGCTGGGTGGGCCATTAGAGATCCAAAATGGCATTTACAAACACATACATTTATCAGGTGCAAAACAGGTTGGATGCCATTTTGGTCAAAGAGTTAGCAGCTACACTTCACTGAAAATATGCAGAGCAGGCAGGTTTCATACCAGCAATGCTATTTTAGAATGTCATGCTCTAATCAATTGCTATAACTGTAAAGGGAGGAATCTGCTGATAATGAAGCTCCAAACACTATGAGTCACACCATTAGTGTAAATGTTTAAATTTGATCACCAAAATGGCCAATTGTTTCCCTTTGGCACTGCAATGCAGAATGAAGGGGCTTTTTTAGGCTTCTTCAATAAACTCAAGGTAATCTGTGTTTATATCATAAAACTTATTCTTATAACAAATGGCTCAACTGGTTAATAGCTAAACTATGATCCAGAACTAGAACCATATCCTCCTTTAATCTCAAACACACACAGGACAAAAAATGATTCTGTAGAGATAATATTTAATTAAAATATTGACACCTTTATTGACGCATGGTTTGTAAAACATAGGTCAGGCAGCAGCCGAGGACAGGAGAATCGACGTTTCGGGCATAAGCCTTCCTGATGAAGGGCTTATGCCCGAAACGTTGATTCTTCCACTTCTTGGATGGTGACTGATCTGCTGTGCTTTTCCAGCAGCACATTCTTGACTCTGATCTCCAGCATCTGCAGTCCTCACTTTCTCCTTGTAAAACATGGGGTAGAGGTTGAAGACTCCTCAAATGCAGCAAGCTGCTTGTTAACAAAATTGAATTACTGATGACCTTGCTGTTGAGTTCATAGAGTGCATCTGGGAAAATTAACAAACAGTGGAATTCACAACTGGTCTTGGAGGAACCTGTTTGGGAGTGGTCACAGCACAGAAACAGGTAAGTGAATAGTTTTTAAGTGTGATCTTACTGTAAGTCTGCAGTAATGAGTAGAGTGGGTACTTTCTTGATTATATGTTTAATAAGATATGTCTCTTGATTAAACTTAAAATATAAGCCATAAGTGTTAGGTTAGCCTAGAGTCATAGAATCATAGAAATGTACAGCATGGAAACAGACCCTTCAGTCCAACCTGTCCACGCCGACCAGATATCCCAACACAATCTAGTCCCACCTGTCAGCACCCGGGCCATATCCCTCCAAACCCTTCCTATTCATATACCCATCCAAATGCCTCTTAAATGTTGCAATTGTACCAGCCTCCACTACATCCTTTGGCAGCTCATTCCATACACGTACCACCCTATGCGTGAAAAAGTTGTCCCTTAGATCTCTTTTATATCTTTCCCCTCTCACCCTAAACCTATGCCCTCTAGTTCTGGGCTCCCGGACCCAAGGGAAAAGACTTTGTCATTTATACTGTCCATGCCCCTCATAGTTTTGTAAACCTCTATAAGGTCACCCCTCAGCCTCTGATGCTCCAGGGAAAACAGCCCCAGCCTGTTCAGCCTCTCCCTGTAGCTCAGATCCTCCAACCCTGGCAACATCCTTGTAAATCTTTTCTGAATCCGTTCAAGTTTCACAACAATTTTCCGATAGGAAGGAGACCAGAATTGCACGCAATATTCCAACAGTGGCCAAACCAATGTCCTTTACAGCTGCAACATGACCTCCCAACCCCTGTACTCAGTACTCTGACCAATAAAGGAAATCATACCAAACGCCTTCTTCACTATCCTATCTACCTGCGACTCCACTTTCAAGGAGCTATGAACCTGCACTC
>NC_057726.1:53323377-53379344 GCF_004010195.1 Chiloscyllium plagiosum
CCCTTCCTATATCGTTGGTTCCAATGTGGACAATGACCTCCTGCTGGCCCCTCTCCCCTATGAGAACATTCTGCACCCTCTCTGAGACATCCTTGATCTTGGCACCAGGGAAACAACACACCATTCTGCTTTTTCTCTGCTGGCCACAGAAACGTCTGTCTGTACCTCTAACTACAGAATCCCCTAACACAATTGATCTCTTGGAAGCCGACGTACCCCTCGTTGCATTAGAGCCAGTCTCAATACCAGGAACTTGGCAGTTCGTGCTATGTTCCCCTGAGAATCTATCACACCCTACATTTTCCAAAACAGCATATCTGTTTGAAATGAGTATATCCACAAAAGACTCCTGCCCTAGGTGCCGACCTCTCTCACCCTTCCTCGAGTTAACCCATCTATGTCACTGTATCTGAGACTTCCCCCCTTCCTATAACTGCCATACATCACATACTGTTGCTGTTGCAAATTCCTCATCGCTTCTATCGGTCTCTCCAACTGATCCACTCGATCTGATAAGATTCGCATTCAACAGCATTTATGGCAGATATAATCTGCAGTCACCCTTAAACTCCCACATCTGACAAGAAGTACATATCACTGTAAAGGCCATTTTTGCTCCTTCACAATCTACAGACCCAGAAAATAACACCGTCTTATTCCTCTACAAACACTGCCCCATGTTAAATTAATAGCTATAACTTATATTTTAAGTTTATTCAAGAGACTTATCTAGCCTGGAGCAGTGTTTTGTAGAGGAATCAGATGGTGCAATTTTCTGGGACTGCAGATTGGAAGAAGCAAAAATGGCCCTTAGTAAAATGATATGCTCTTCCTGTCAGATGTGGGAATTTAGGGAGCGTTTACATGTTACTGAGGATTATATCTGCAATAAATGCTGTTGGTTGTGAATCCTATCAGATCAAATGGATTGGTTGGAGCAACCGTTAGATACAATGAGGAATTTACAACAGCAAGGGGGTGCAATAAATGGTAGTTATCGGAAAGCAGTTATAGATTGGGTTGGGATATCTGGTCGGTGTGGACAAATTGGACCAAAAGGTCTGTCTCTATGCTGTACATCTCTATAACTTTCTGATTTATATTGACGGGATAGCTTTTAAACAAAGATCAATCGAAAATCAAGCTGGATTCCAGTCTTTGGATAGTGGTCATAGGTTAGCTTTTCAGGGGCTGCAATGCAGTCAGAGTATTGTGGTGTGGACATTGTCTGTTTCCTAAATGTCAACTAGCCGAACGAGAAAGAGATATCCTGCTGTTTCACTGCTCCTTTTTGCCACCTTCCTTTCTCCTTTCTGACTCCCTGGGTTTTTCAAGCTGAAATCAAAATCAGCGAAGCAACCATCAGCAGAGAAGCATCATGGACTCTTCCAAAGACAGGTATTCCATTAAATAAGGCTAATAACACCTTTTATTCCAGAAAGTGTCAAATGTTTAGTCTTGTAAATTCTCAATGTGCTCCATCCTTGGAGAAATGGAACATCACTTCCAAATGTATTTACTTATGATGTAGACATGAAGACATATAAAATATAAACACAAAAAAATTAGATTTATATTCATTCCTCTCATTCACTCTTCATACAAAATCTATTGAGTTTCCTGTCACCTTTTAATCTGTAAACAATCCCAATGCAATTGTGGTACAGCTTGTTAAAAATCACATATCACCAGGTTATAGCCCAACAGGTTTATTTGAAAGTACAAGCTTTCAAAACTTGTAGCTACCTGATGAAGGAGTGTAGCTCTGAAACCTTGTACTTTCAAATACACCTTTGGACTATAACCTGGTGACATGTGGTTTTTAACTGTGTCCATCTCAGTCCAACATCAGCACCTCCTCCTCATACTTGATAATGGCTGAGCAATTGTATTATCCTTCCTGATAATATGAACAATTTTTTACGTTAAAAAGCTGACTTAGCAAATTTCACCAAAACCATTAGCTAGTTTTATTCTTAATCATTTCTACAGAAGCCAAGGGATTATAATCATTGTAAATTAGAATTTCTTTGTGCTTTCAAAAACTCACTCTTGGCAAGACTTAGCACTACGTCAGCTAAGTGTGATTGTTGAAATCAGGCTTCTAATTGTTTTATATGTTCTTCCCGGCCATTGGTGCATATGAATATATCATCTGAGTAAATCACTGTAAAGACGGTCTGTACTTATGATTTTTTAAATTGGGAAATGAATGAGAAAGAACTGGTTTTAAAACCAGTAGTTTGCAAGGGTTATTGTATGTCTTGAAAAATAAGCATAATTGAAACATTGCTTGATCATATAATAATTGAAGTTTAGGTTGCAGGCGACTAGACCCAAGAGGTATTCGGTTGCAGGTTTTGTTCACAACAAGATGTTATTTTGGTCTACGGACTAGTGACCAATTAATCATTGATAAACGGCTTTTGCCCACAGACGACCGTGTGACTGGTTCTCAGGGAACTGACGAGCTTAAGACTGGAAACAAGATAGAGAGAAGTGATAAAATCTCCACCAGCTCATCAGCTGTCTCTCTGTTTTCTGCAGTCCAACCCCAGTTTAAACCTGAAGAAGGCCAGTTTATCTTTCCTTCAGCAGTTGCTATAAATTGTGACTTTTAATGATTAGTCAGGGACATTTTATAAGCTAACCAGTCACCCTGTGCCTCTTGCAAACCAGTGGAACCATCTGGAAAAGGAAAGCCAAGAAGAAACCTTCTAATCAGCTTTTCAAGGGAAATTAGGGACAGGTAATAAATACTGACCAGCCAGTGACACCTATGTTCCACCAGCAAATAAACAAAAAAAGTTGTGAAGAAAGACTATGGAACTGCTTTCCCAGTTTTCCCTCTGTCCATGTGTTCTTGTCCCTATGGATTCCTGAAGAAGGGCTTATGCCCGCAACGTCAATTCTCCTGCTCCTTGAATGCAATTTAGTATGGCCAATTCACCTAACACAGTCTTGTTCAGTACATGTTTTCTATCAACCCCAGTGAGTTGTGATAACACACTCTTAGAAATACTAGTTCTGACATGGTTTGAGGGTCTTTCGAAAGATCAGAATGGCATTACTCAGTATTACTATAACATATTTGGTGCAACACAAGTTGATACTCCTTAGCTCTAAATGTCAACTTTACTTGCCAGTATCAATCTTTGTAAGGACTAAGGCAATGACAACCCTATGAATACAATCTTTTAAGTGAGGAATTGGATATGATTCTTTCATTGTTATGCCATTTACTTTCCTGTAAACTATGCACAATCTAGTTGACCGACCAGGTCTAGGGACTACACTATTTTTAGAAATCCAACTGCTTTGATAGATTCAATGAAATGATTTTCTAACATGTATTGAATCTTCATTTTCACTTGAGGCTCTTTCTCTGGATACAATGAGAATGTTGCTTTATTGGCACTGATTCCCCTATATAGTATTGACCTCAAGCCATAGAGAAATAGAGAACACACACCGGATCATCAATGCCACATTCAAGGAATCAGATTCACTTGAGAGGAAGAAAAGGACAATCAACTCCTATTCCTAGATGTGATGGTACAGAGAGCACCGAATGGAGATTTCACCACAAAGGTATACAGGAAAGCCACACACCAAGTCCTAAACTATGAAAGCAACCACCCCAACACACACAAAAGAAGTTGCATCAAGACACTGTTCAAAAGGGCCACAACACACTGCAGTACACCAGAACTGCAAAAAGAGGGAGAAGAACACCTATACAATGTATTCGCCAAAAACGGATACCCTCGCAATTTAATCAACAGATGCCTAAGGGAAAGACAACAGAATGAGAACATACCACAACCCAAAGGACTAGCCACACTACCATACATCAAAAACATTTCTGAACTGACAGCCAGACTACTGCGACCACTAGGACTCATAAACACTCAGATGTCAAGCAACATGAGTTCGACTAGGAGAACACTACTATTATAGGACAAGCCAAACAGAGAACAGCCAGGGAATTCCTAGAGGAATGGCATTCATCCACAGATTCAATCAATAAGCACATCGACCTGGACCCAATATACCGACCACTGCAGCGGACAGCTGGAACTGACAACCGGAAGTGGCAGATACAAACCACTATAAATGCTGGAGGAAACATCACAGAAGCGCTTCTCAGGAGGCTCCCAAGCACTGAGGATGTCACCTAGACAGGGGACGAAACATCTGCAACACAAATTCCCAGCTCAGCAAACAGAACCACAACAACGACCACCCGACCTACAAATCTTCTCACAGACTTTGGACCTCAAGCCTGGCTAAAGTCATACACTCTGATTTATTTCTTCTTTAAATTCCATAAGTAACGTCACTAGACACTCTAGTTGTTCTTCCCTTAAATAGGAGAATAAGGTGTCCAACTGCCCTACCTTTTCAGTATGAGCAAATCAGTAAGAAGTTCAAAATGTGAATCGTTTATGTTACGTCTACCTCATCGACAATGTTTTTGTCATCTTTCACTGTTCTTAATGTATGACATGCTTGCTTCTCGCTACTGTAATATCTTAGCACAATTGATTCTTCTTCTTGTGATCTGGAGTGTCACTCAGATAATTAACTTCACTAACCCATATTTATTACCTGAGTGAGCAACTGAATCTTGCTTTCATAAGACTGACCTGTAAAAGTATTACAACTTCATCTCTTCATGACTGTCTGGGCTCCTCTTTGAAATGCTCAGGTTTCAGACTGCTTATCTGCCCATTCCTTCATCTGCGCTTGAAAAGGTTTTAATTGCTCCTGTGCTATTTTGCAGGCTCCCATTAGTCTGTCCAGGAATGTAGACATATAATCCATCATAGAGGATTATGGAGTTGGTTTTACCATTTGATGAGTAGGGGTTAATTTTCCTCAACAATAATCCTTTTATAGCTCTCACAATTCACAGCAGTGCTCATCTTAAGTCTCATACTTAGGGTTTAAGCGACAATTTCATATATTGTGTTTTCTTTCTGGGTTCAGGAACATCAATAAGTCCCGTGTTGAGTTCCACACACCTTCTAGCATACTGAGTGAATATGCAAACTGTTTTTAAATGGAAACAGATCTTTGACTTTCACTTTCACCCTTAATACCTTCCTTGCTGATCTAAGGATAAATTCACAGGTTATTTTCAGTTGCCTCTTCTTTGTATGAGCTACTTGTCTTCCTGTCACACTCTCACCTTCTATCTTTATCGCATTTATGGCAATGACAAAAAGAGGTTTGTTTTATGAACCAGTTCATCATCAGCCATCTCCGCTGTCTGTCTAACTGTTGAAACCCTTCTGTCTTCAACATTGCTAATTCTAATTACTGGAGGAAGTGAATTTTTAATTTCTGCTAAGAACATACTTTCCTGCAGAGGTTGAAACATGACACTTACTCCTAATGTTTGTATCCAATAGTCAAACTTAGTTCACTTTACCTTTTCAAATTCAATGTAGGCATTGTCCTGGATGTTTCTTTGTGTTCTGTATTCCTCAGGAACTAATTCATATGTATCAAGAGTAAATCTTTTACTGCATGATAATCCATGGAAATCATTTCTGAAAGTGATGCATAAATCTCAGGATCACTTTGTGTATCAACTTGCTTCATAAGAGCTGTGTCCAGTTTTCCTTTTGTCATTTTATTTATTTGGCAAATAAATACCAAAAGAACTGCAAACACTGGAAATCAGAAACAAAAACAGAAATTGCTGGAAAAGCTCAGCAGGTCTGGCAGTATCTGATGAAGGGCTTTTGCCCAAAAAGTCGATTTTACTGCTCCTCGGATGCTGCCTGAACTGCTGTGCTCTTCCAGCACCACTAATCCAGAATCTGTGGAGAGAAATCAGAGTTAACCTTTCGGGTCCAGTGACCCTTCCTCAGAGCAGGTGACTGTTCCCTGCTACATACCAGAGTCAGGGGACAGAGGTGAATGTAGTGGTCATCACTAAGGAGGTGCTGGGAAAGCTAAAAAGTCTGAAGGTGGATAAATCACCCAGACTGGATGGACTACACCCCTGGGTTCCGAAGGAGATAGCTGACAAGATTGTGAAGGCATTGGTGGTGATATTTCAGGAATTATGTGAGTCAACAAGAGTCCCGGAGCACTGGAAAATGGATAACGTAACATTCCTGTTTAAGAAGGGCGGGGGTACAGAGGACAGGAAACTATCGGCCGACTAGCCTGATCTCTTATTTTGGGAGGATTTGAGAGTCCTTTATTAAGAATGAGATTGTGGAGTACTTGGAAGAGCATAGTAAAATAGGGCATAGTCAGTACCGCTTCGTCAAGGGTAGGTCATGCCTGACAAATCTGTTAGAATTCTTCTAAGGAGGTCAATGTTGAGACCACAACTATTTACATTATGCATTAACGATCTTGGTTAAGGAACTGATGGTATTGTTGCTAAGTTTGCAGATGGAACAAAGATAGCCAGAGGGGTGGGTAGTGTCAATGAAGCAGGCTGTAGAAGGACTTGGACAGGCTAGGAGAGTGGGCAAAGAAGTGGCAGATGGAATACAGTGTGGAAAATTGTGAGGTTATGCACTTTGCAAGTAAGAATAGTGGTGTAGACTCTTTTCTAAACAGGAAAATGCTTTGGAAAGCACAAAGAGACTTGGGAGTCCTAGTTAAGGACTCTGTTAAGGTTAACTGCAGGTTCAGTTGGCAGTTAGGAAGGCAAATGCAATGTTAGCATTCATTCCAAAAGGGTTTGAATACAAGAGCAGAGGCTCTGTTCAGACCACCTTTGGAATGAGCAGTTTTGGTCCTCATATCTAGGGAAGGATGTGCTGGCATTGGAGCCGGTCCAGAGGAGGTTTACAAGGTGAAAGGCCTATCATAAGAGGAGCAGTTGAGGATTTTAAACTTACACAATACTGAGAGGCCTGGATAGAGTGTCCATGAAGAAGATGTTTCCACCAGGAAGAGAGACTAGGACCTGAGGGCACAGCCTCAGGGTGAAGAGTCAACCTTTTAGAACTGAGATGAGGAGGAATTTCTTCAGCCATAGGGTGCTTAATCTGTGGAACTCATTATTGCATTAGGCTATAGAGATCAAGTCATTGAGTGTGTTTAAGATAGAGACTGATAGTTTGTTGATTAATAAAGGGATCGAGGGTTACAGGGAGAAGGCAAGAGAATCAGGTTGAGAAATATATCAGCCATGATCAAATGGGCTAATTCTGTTCCTAGATCTTGTGGCCTCATGGTCTTATGGTGTTCTGGTCAATATTTATCCCTCAATTAATATATTACTTGTCCATTATCATATTGCTCTTAGTGGGAATTTTCTTTGCACAAATCACATTTTCTACATTACAATACTAATTACACTCCAAAACATTTACTTGTTTGTAAAGTGTTTTGGGACATCTCGAAGTTGTGAAAGGAACCATATAAATGAAATCTTTTTTTCCCTTCTTATTCTCCTGGCCTCATTTCTGTAGCAACTGGTGCTGCAATGCTTGGCCCTAATCCTTATCCAGACCGATGCTGATTGTATTGATTGTCTTCCTACCGACCTATAAATGGCTATATTAGTCAGGGCAGCACTGTTGTGTCTGTGCAGGTCCAGGGCGCATGTTTGGCTGAATGGCCTTGTGGGGGTGGGGTAGCAGGATACATTGTAGCTGGGGGGCGGGGTAGGGGCACTGGCTGCTGCAGGCAGTGTGTGATCTGGTTGCTGCAGGGGTCCCTGGTGAAATCATCAAATAAAGGTGTGGTGGGGGAAAGGTTGCAATTTGGAAGGATTGGAGCAGCTTCAAGCCTGAGGAGAGCGGGTGTGTCAAATGGCACCAAACAGATCCTGAAGAAGGGCTTATGCCCAAAATGTCGATTCTCTTGCTCCTTGGATGCTGCCTGACCTGCTGCGCTTTTCCAGCAACACATTTTCAGCTCTGATCTCCAGCATCTGCAGCCCTCACTTTCTCCCCAAACAGATCGGGTAAGGTACTGCAGTAAACAACATTAAAAGGAATCTCACGACATTTAATTAGATTTCTGGTTTTAATAACTTCGCAATGTTAAAGTGAAATGATCCCAAAAAGAGGCAATGTTAAACACAGTATCTCTGTATTGTTTGTACGTTATGAAGTTTAAATTTGAAGGAAGAAAAGGGACTCTATTTATACTTTAGTTGTATTATTGAGATTACAAATTTACTGGGAAAAGGCATTAATTGATTAAGTATCTTGCACAGAATTAAAGAGACATTGTTTGGTCACTGGGTGTTGGTTAGGGAGGAGGCAGACCTTTGTAACATTATAAATAAATTTAGTAGCAAGTAAAAGATTGCTGTCTGGTTTATTGATTCACTCACCAGCTGTCAAACTTTAGTGTCAGTACAGAGTGAATATGAGCTGCTGGTGGATATCCCTTTAAGTATGTTTGAAATTGACATCGATGCTGAGCTCACTCCAAACCAGCTGATTGCTGTTAGGACAGGCTTTAGGACAATCCAGTCATGAAAATGATGTGCAGCCTCTTTACCAAACATTAACAGCTATTTGAAGTGACAAATAGCTGCTCAATGATCCTCTGGTCAGCTGGAGCTTCAACTCCTTTACCAAGATTGTCTTGTACTAAATGCAGACTAAATTGACATTGCAATTTCAAATTTTACTTGCCATTTCATAGGTTCAAGTATTCAGTTATTAAAGTGAGAAGAATCCCTGAGATTCCTGTTTTTTTTTATTTTATTAAGCAGTACAGTTTACAAACAATTAACATTAAGAGCTGTATACAGAGAAATAGCAATTTACAAAGGAGAGGAGCAGCAAAGCCAGACCCCAAAGCCCACCGTTCAATTGGTTTTCAGGAAAATGAGGACAAACCTCCTATTTTCAGTCATCATAGAGGAAGCAGTAACAAATACATACAAGACAGTCCAATTAGATAAGAAACAGTGCAGAGACTCCTGTTCACACTTCTTTTTGATGTCTTGACACTCCTGCTCTTTTTAAATTTTCTTTATTTTCCCCCACATTACTGCTTAATAGCGTTGGTGCTTATTTTCCCCAGCACCCATGTGTGTGCAGGTATAGGACATAGTGAAGAAGAACAACGAGTGCATAAATCTTTATTTATATTCCACCACCAGGAAGAAAGGAAATACCTGAGTGGCCAGTGACAAGCAGAGCCCTTAAGACTCCTGTTTATTTTTTTTCCCCATGTTGTGTGTGTGCAGGTGTGAGACACAGTGAAAGACACAAGGTGCATGAATCTTTATTCAAATTTCCACCACCATGAAGAAAGGAAACACCCGAGTGGCCAGTGACAAGCAGTGCCCTTCACATCAAAGGGCAATGCTGTGCGATCAAACAGTGAAGGGGATAGACTTCTGTTTGTTTATTTCTCTTTCTGATGATTAGGTTTTATAACTTGATCTGATCCCTCCCCATTTTCCCAGGCCCCCAATGCTTTCAAGCCTACCATCACAAGCCAAGAACATTCTGCCCTTTGTCTGACCTGATGGCATTTTGAATAGTAATGGTCATCTACGTGGAGGGATAAAAAAAATTGGATCCCTATGTTTTAATTGTGATGTGATACAGGAGTGAGTGAAGGTAATATTTTTGTGCATGGGGATAGGAAAGGAATTGCTATAAGAGATGCAAAATGTGTCCATATGTGAAGAGATCATCAGTACACATCAGTAAGAAATGGGCTTCCTATAAAAATCATGACAGTAAACCCAAATCCCAGGTGGGCATGGAGTCACACATTATCTAATGTAAACCCAGTGAAATGGATCCACAGAGGCTGGTATCCTGTCACCAAGTCACCCTTTATTTACGTATGTGTAATACGTAACACTGGTCCAACTCCCTCAGAGTGTTACTTTCACTCAGGTGTGAACATAACCTCTGACACTCCTGGTTTTTTTGACACTCCTTTTTATTTTAATTTTTTTTTTCTCTCTCTTTTTTCTTTCTTTTCTTTTTTTTTAACCACCACGCTACTGCCTAACTGCGGTCGTGCTTATTTTATCACACACCCATGTTGTGAGTGTGCAGGTGAGAGACACAAGGTGCACGAATCTTTATTCAAATTTCCACCACCAGGAAGAAAGGAAACACCCGAGTGGCCAGTGACAAGCAGAGCCCTTCACATCAAAGGGCAATGCTGTGTTGTCAAACAGTGAAGGGGATAGACTTCTTATTTTTTAAATCTTATCTTACTTTACTCTCGTCTGACCAGTATTTTAGATAGCAGCAGTAAGACCTCCCAACTTTCATATTCTCATAAAGGAATGTGTCCCTTTTCCTTCTTAAACACCTTATCTATCTTTGCTGCTACCTACAGAGAACTGGGGCTTCAAAGTCCAAGACCTTTATATTTCTTAGTACCTTGCCATTTATTAAGAATTCTCTTACTTTGTTTAGACTCCAGTTTATTTTTTATTATGCTGTGTGAACCTTCTGGTTATATTATTTTTTTTAACCCAAGTGGCCAGTGACAAGCACAGCCCTTCACAAAACAACTCCTGGTTGTTTTTTTTTAAACCCCCACACTACAGCTTAACTGCAGTAGTGCTTATTTTTTCCCCAGCACCCATGGTGTGTGTATGCAGGTGTGAGACACAGTGAAAGACACAAGGTCCACAAATCTTTATTCAAATTTCCACCACCAGGAAGAAAGGAAACACCCGAGTGGCCAGTGACAAGCAGAGCCCTTCACATCAAAGGGCAATGCTGTGTGATCAAACAGTGAAGGGGATAGACTTCTGATTTTTTTTATCTTTTCTTACTTTACTCTCCTCTGACCAGTATTTTAGATAGCAGCAGTAAGACCTCCCAACTTTCATATTCTCATAAAGGAATGTGTCCCTTTTCCTTCTTAAACACCTTATCTATCTTTGCTGCTACCTACAGAGAACTGGGGCTTCAAAGTCCAAGACCTTTATATTTCTTAGTACCTTGCCATTTATTAATTATTCTCTTACTTTGTTTAGACTCCAGTTTATTTTTTCTTTTTTTTTAAAAGGGCGATACCCCTCCTGCTTTTTTTTAATTAACCCCCACACTACCGCCTAACTGTGGTAGTAGACTCCAGTTTATTTTATTTTACAGTGAAAGACACATTCTCCTGTTTATAATTTTTTCTTTTTTTTCTTTCTCTTTTTTTACTCCTGTTTATTTTTTAAAATTTTTTTTCTTCTTTTTTTTAAAATTTATTAACCCCCCACACTACCACCTAAGTGCGGTGTGCTTATTTTTTCCCCAGCACCCATGGTGTGTGCGTATAGGTGTGAGACACAGTGAAAGGCACATTCTCCTGTTTATAGTTTTATCTATTTTTTTATTAACCCCCACACTTCCGCAGTTAGGCGGTAGTGCTTATTTTTCCCCAGCACCCATGTTGTGTGTATGCAGGTGTGAGACACAGTGAAAGACACAAGGTGCACAAATCTTTATTCAAATTTCCACCACCAGGAAGAAAGGAAACACCCGAGTGGCCAGTGACAAGCAGTGCCCTTCACATCAAAGGGCAATGCTATGTGATCAAACAGTGAAGGGGATAGACTTCTGTTTTTTTTTATCTTTTCTTACTTTACTCTCGCCTGACCAGTATTTTAGATAGCAGCAGTAAGACCTCCCAACTTTCATATTCTCATAAAGGAATGTGTCCCTTTTCCTGCGTAAACACCTTATCTATCTTTGCTGCTACCTACAGAGAACTGGGGCTTCAAAGTCCAAGACCTTTATATTTCTTAGTACCTTGCCATTTATTAAGTATTCTCTTACTTTGTTTAGACTCCAGTTTATTTTTTCTTTTGTTTTCTTTTTTTTAAAAGGGCGATACCCCTCCTTTTTTTTAATTAACCCCCACACTACCGCCTAACTGCAGTAGTAGACTCCAGTTTATATCTGTCAGCCAGGACTCCCTGATTGGCCATAGATTAACAGCCCTGATCAGGAAACTCACACTCAATGAGATTCACCTGGAAAACCTCATTCCAACATTAATGCTCAGTGTGTGCGAGAAAGTGTAATAGATTTTTTTTCCTCGGTGAATACTGGACTTGCATGTTTGCACTGAAAGTGATGTGTCTTGCCTACCAGCAATGCCAGTGGAAATTAGAATGCATATTTTTTGAAAGACTAAAAGCAAATGATAGATTGTGTCTCCATTATCCCCTTCTCAGTCACCCACAGTTTCCTGGGTATGTGCCATCTGGATACTATTCTACAATTAATCTCATTCAGATTTTATGATTTTAATAAACTTTTCTGTTGAATGTTTACCTTTCACAGTGGAACTTTAAAGCCTGTAGATACTTCTGTAAACCTGTTGTCACCTTCCCTGGTATAAGGTCAGCAGAAATACTTGTTCAGCACTTCTGCATTTTCCCTATTTCCAAGTATTAGAAGGCCCCTTTCATCCTGTAATTAGCCCAACTAATTCTCTGACTTTCTTATTGCATAGAAAAGTCTGTACTTTCAGGTATATTTTCCACTGACCTTCTTCAGATTCTGTTTTAATCTTCATAATCTTCATTTCTGATCCCCTTCCATAAAGTTTATCCTCCTTATTTCCTTCCATAAATTTATCATGTGCCACTTATCAAAAGCATAACTTTTCCTGCTACTATTTATCCTATTTTTTCACTGGCCTCCTTTAATCATGGTTGAAATGTATTTAAGCTATATCCACCCCACATTTAGATATCTCCCAGTACTAGTCCATCATTTTTCAAATCAACACATTTGGGTGTGTCCCCTTTCACCAGAATAAGTTCATTTTCAGCCCAAAGTATTTGTTTGGCATGACACTTAAGTCATTGTGCTAAAGTTTTGCAATTTAATGAGGTGTGCACATTACCTGATGGTTGGTTTGGCAACAACTCACATGACTGCAATTGAATGCTGTTGTAATTGGCAAAAATTCAAATTCCACACATATTCAATGTCAAATAAAAATAGAAAACTATCTGGGATGGCACTATGCAAAGTCAAGCGAGGAAAGATGAATTGCAACATATAAACTCTCACAGCTACTGCAGTCCCTATAGCGTAGTACAAGAAAAGTCCTATGTGCAATTGACTACATTTGGAGGCAGAATTTCTGTCAAAACTGTAATTTCCTTTCAATAATCTATTTTGTCAGATTCTGAGATCAGTCTTGGATATGACTGTTGGCACAATACATGGGCCTAAAACTCCAATTTATACCCAAGGCCTATGAAGCGCTGGAAAATCTGAAGTGCCTTGAGCAGCAGGATTTTACTACTTGTCTTTTTTGTGGTCATGTTCTGCTGGCCTTGCAAGGAGTTCATATTGCTATAACATGTATACCTTAGTTGTCAGGTTTAAAGATGTTTGAGCTGACAATATAGTTTCAAGACTATGGCAGTTGGTACTGCTGCTTTTTGGGCACTATGTGTGTTCTTAGTGCTTTAAACCGACTGCAAACTAAAATGCAAGGTCAACTGATGTAACACCACAAAGCTTTCAGCACATAGTGGCCGTAAAGGGACGTTGCTTGATTGAAGACTATGTTGGTTGCATTTATGGAACTTGAACCTTTCAACAATCACCAATGCTTTTGTGAAGAACGGCTCTCCAGGATTCTTAATATTTCTTGTTGAGCTTTGACTTCTGTCGCCGTACCACACTGTTCAGGAGGTTAAAACGTTTATTTCTCATCCCTGGGTGAATTATTGTTTTTTACTGACTGTACCTGCATTATTGCAATGATGGTGTCTTTTGATTTCTTTTCTTTTGTTGTATACTTCCGAGATCTAAGTTAGGACCATGAAATTTTTTCATTAAATCAGTGGGTTGATCTAATGGATCTCAAAGCAAACTTTATCCTTGTTGCCAGTTCTCTTCTTGTGTTATATTTCAAGAAGGATAGGGGACTGAAGTGTTTAAAAAAAATAACAGAAGCTTTATTGTACAGGGTGTTCACTCTACAAGTCGGCAAGGTTAGACTGAAAATGTGTTGCTGGAAAAAGGGCTCATGCCCGAAACGTCGATTCTTCTGCTCCTTAGATGCTGCCTGACCTGCTGCATTTTTCCAGCAACACATTTTCA
Source organism: Chiloscyllium plagiosum (assembly GCF_004010195.1). Lineage (NCBI taxonomy): Eukaryota > Metazoa > Chordata > Chondrichthyes > Orectolobiformes > Hemiscylliidae > Chiloscyllium > Chiloscyllium plagiosum. The sequence goes on from NC_057726.1 coordinate 53,337,417, forward strand.
GCTCTGATCTCCAGCATCTGCAGTCCTCACTTTCTCCTAGCAAGGTAAGACTTACTGGTTTCCCTCGAAAGTGCCTGTGACATCATCATCGCACAATGTGATTGGATTCTTAAAGTGACAGTCCTACCTACTTATAAAATTACACAGTTTGGCAAACCAAAAAAGCCAGTTAGGCAAACAAAATTAGACAAAATGCAGATACCGAAAACAAAACAGTCTGTTTATTGAAATGTAGGGTTTGGGAAACAACAGTTTAAAGGTGAACAAGTGCCCATTTTGTAGAAACTAGACTGCAGTAAATCAGAAGGAATCTACATTTCATTGATACAGGTCTTTATAGCATCAACTGTTGCCGCAAATTATATAGTAGTCAATGAAGTACTTTTGAAGTGTAGTCGTTGTTTTAATATAATGTAAGAAATATTTTCTAATTTGCTCTCAGTATTAGCATTGAGAATATTCCCTTCCAGTCTACCATTGGCCATTAGCAGAATTAAATCCTCTGTGCTCTAGTCCAACAATATATCTTAACACTAAACTTGCTTCACAGGACTGGCATTTCCATCTCCGATCCCAGCTTTCCTCAAGATTTCTCCAAGTAGTTATTAACATAGTTTCAACATGCATCCGTTGTCTGTTTTGAATGTATACAAACAGGAAACTGGTTTGCATGTGATCAATAAAGCTCGTGCAGAGACCTGCAGAAATTGTGCTGGGTAAGGAGTTGAGGAGAGATGGTGGAGTGGTGCTGGAAGTGTTTTGTGAGACTGACAGACACGGAAAGGATGAATCCTGTGCCCCTATCTGGGATAAATTACCAGCCAGCAATTATGCTATTTCAGGTTTAAATTTTAAAAATTCCTTTCTTTAAATCAATCAAATCACCAATTTCTGAGAGAGAGTGAATCTTGAAATAAAACACTAGTGACAATCATTATGGATAATAATGTTCTGAAAAAATACACAAAATAGAAGAACTGCAATTTACTATTGTCTTTATCAATTTCTGTGTATTGTTGCTGCTTTCCATGTCAGTCTTTTTTGTGACTCTGATTGCCTAAGATTCCAGTGCTATGTGACTGTCAGTACCAAAAAAATGTATCATTTGCCAAGGTAATTTTACAATTGCAGAGCCACTGGTATAGCACTCTTATTATTGTGAATAAGTAGCAAAGAGAGAAGATTTCCTGCTTGACTTGAGTAGGAAGTTATACCAATACTCATGCACCCTGGGGATATAGAACCTCTGTTCCTAGGTATAGTCTCAATGACCAATACACAATCAGTGAGACAATCATGGAGTCATAGAGATATACAGCACAAAAACAGACCCTTCGGTCTAACACATCCATGCTGACCAGACATCCTAAACAATAGTCATCTTTTGGCCCATATCTCTCTAAACCCTTCCTATTCGTATACCTATCCAGATGGCTTTAAAACATCATAATTGTACCAGCCTCCACCATTTCCTCTGGCAGCTCAATCCAAACACGCACCACCTTCTGCGTGAAAAAGTTACCTCTTAGGTCCTATCTAAATCTTTCCCCTCTCACCTTAAACCTATGCCCTCTAGTTTAGGAGTCCCCACCCTGGGGGAAAGACCTTGTCTATTAATTCCATCCATGCCCCTCATGATTTTATAAACCTCCATAAGGTCACCCCTCAGCCTCTGACGCTGCAGGGAAAATAGCCCCATCCCCAACCCTGGCAACATCCTTGCAAATCTTTTCTGAACCCTTTCAAGTTTCACAACATCCTTTCTCTGGCAGGGAGACCAGAATTTCACACAGTGACCTAACAAATGTCTCATATGGCCGCAACATGACTTCTCAACTCCTACATTCAGTGCACTGCACAATAAAGGCAAGCATACGAAACACCTTCTTCACTATACTCTCTACCTGAAACTCCACTTTCAAGGAACAATGAACTTGCACTCTAGGGTCTCTTTGTTCAGCAACACTCCCAAGGACCTTACCATTAAGTGTATAAGTCCTGTCCTGACTGGCCTTTCCAAAATGCAGCACCTCACATTTATCTAAATTAAATTCCATCTGTCTACTCCTTGGCCCACTGGTCCATCTGATCAAGATCTTGTTGTACTCTGCGGTAACCTTCTTTGCTGTCCACTACACCTCCAATTTTGGTGTCGTCTGCAAACTTACTAACTATACCTCCTATGGCACAACACTGGTCACAGGCCTTCAGTCTGAAAAGCAACCCTCCATCACCATCCTCTGTCTTCTACCTTCAAGCCAGTTCTGTATCCAAATAGCTAGTTCTCCCTCTATTCTGTGTAATCTAACCTTGCTAACCAGTCTACCAGGAGGAACCTTGTCAAATGCCTTACTGAAGTCCATTCAGATCACCTCCACTGCTCTGTCCTCTTTGTTACTTCTTCTAAAAGCTCAATCAAGTTTGTGAGACATGATTTCCCACGCACAAAGCCATGTTGATTATACCTAATCACTCTTTGCATTTCCAAAAATATGTGAACCTAAAAGATCCAGGGCTTATTTTGGTGAAAAGATGAAAATAAGTGGGTACTGTGCCACTAAGACATCCGTGTTTCAGGGTCTGGTTTTAACACACAATTTTGCTCCTAATTGTGAATTGCCTTAATTTGAATTTATCCTACGATGCAATTAGCATTAATTGCTGATTAACTACAACTTTCCTGGAGTTGTAGATTTGTGCATCTGACTCTGTAATTTAGTAGAGCAAGTAACGCTTGTTTTTAAATTAAAATGGTGCAAGTTTTTTTCTGCTATTATTTCTTAACTTGCCCTCAACACATTAAAGCAGTTGCAGACTTCTTGACAGTGCTAAAGTAGTTGGAGAAGACCTGGGCTAGTACATGGTCAGTGGGCGGCACGGTGGCACAGTGGTTAGCACTGCTGCCTCACAGCACCAGAGACCCGGGTTCAATTCCCGCCTCAGGCGACTGACTGTGTGGAGTTTGCACGTTCTCCCCGTGTCTGCGTGGGTTTCCTCCGGGTGCTCCGGTTTCCTCCCACAGGTGTCAGGTGAATTGACCATGCTAAATTGCCCCTAGTGTTAGGTAAGGGGTAAATGTAGGGGTATGGGTGGACTTGTTGGGCCGAAGGGCCTGTTTCCACACTGTAATGTAATCTAATCTAAAAAAAACTTTCAATGTCTTCTGTGCTAAACTTAACACATGGTTATGTATAAAGAACATATTTCATCATGTAAGCAAGAATACAAGTTAGCACTTCTCTTTGCATAGCCACCCCCGTGACCCTCATGTACACAGAATCTTTGTTTCCTCTTTAAAACACCCACCTTCGTAATGTAATCTAATCTAAAAAAAAACTTTCAATGTCTTCTGTGCTAAACTTAACACATGGTTATGTATAAAGAACATATTGCATCATGTAAGCAAGAATACAAGTTAGCACTTCTCTTTGCATAGCCACCCCCGTGACCCTCATGTACACAGAATCTTTGTTTCCTCTTTAAAACACCCACCTTCCCTATCTCAGGGATGAGAAGAGCCACAAAGCCACCTTCCCACAGCCTGATACCCCAAATTATTTCAGGTTGCGTATTATAGAAATAAGCTAGATTCAGAGCTGAACATTTATTTTTAATTGTCAAATTCTATTAGGTTATATAAACTAGAGAAAACATTTGGCACTATTAGTTGTCAAAAGTTTAATGGTTTAGGTATGACTTCAGCTATGTGCTATTTTAATGTTTCTGTTAAAGAAAAATACTGAGTTGAGAAATGTTTTACAAAACATGTGTCTGTTAATAAATGTCAGCTTTGGCTCAGTGATTGACTCTCACATTTGAGTCACAAGGTTGGAGTTTTAAGTTCCACACCAAAGACTTGAACAACCAATCTTAGCTGGCATTCCAGTGCTGTAGTTATGGAGTTCTGCCCTACAGAAATGTCATGTTGGAGATGAGCTATTACTCCAAGGTCAATTGCATTTTTTCAATTGGACAAGAAAGATCACATTGAAATCTATTCTTTGCCTCATTGATGCGATATAGCATCTTCTCTGTGGTGTGCTAGAATTTAAGCCTAAATAAATTTTGTTGATTGTCAGCTTTTTATCACACTTGCTTTACACTACTGGGACTTTTAGAAATTTGTGATCCATTTCACAGTCTTGAGCATCTTGGACCAATTATGAAACCTATGTAGAATCGTAATACAAATGGAGAGGGTCCTTGGTGCTGTTTAATGCAATTTAAGGAAGGGACTTGGCTGAAACACAGAGTTTTAAATTGGCACAGCTAATGTTATGATCTGCCTGCATAGTGTACTTCTAGTGCACATTAGTTATGTTTATGCTAATATCTTGACCATAACATTTAATGGGATTCACAAAAGATTAGATTAGATTACTAATTGTCTGCAAGTAGATGACAAGTGGCGCTTTTATTTCAGATATTGTACTCATATTGCCCAAAGAATATGGACTTCTGAATTAAAGTTTATCTAAAATACTATAATAATATAATACACTATGACTTTCCTGCTTGGAGGTACACTGGGACCATATTTAGTTCACATTTATAAAATGTAAAGATAATATCAACTTTTACATTTAAGTTTAGAACTTAAAACCATTGAAGCCAGATTTACTGCTCTACTAAGATATGATTTTAATAGAGCTGTTTGAACATAAATAAGTCAGGGTATATCCTTGCTGAGATGATTCACACAAAAAAAAAATCAACTAACTGCATGAATGATAATCTTTATCAGAAGAGGAAATCTTTACATTAATTTAGTATGCCAATAAAATAAACTGCACTATGTCCTTATTTGCCTTGCAAACTGAACTGAACTTGTTGCAGAAGCACCTGGAAACCAGTCAAGGAACTGAATGCCAATAATATCAAGGGAGTGCCACTGATCCCATTTTGATACGTAATTAGAGATTAAAGGGAACTCCTTCAACAAACTTAAATCTGCAGAGATTAAGTGAAGGACAACTGTATAATTTAATAAATCTTTACATCAGCAAAAGAAATACTCTTTAATTTTCATTTGATCAATAATGTAGACTATTTACATCATCACAGTTTAAATGTTTTGCCAGTAGGAGGCCATGAATTCATTGACCTGGAATTTTCTGTAATAATAGACTTTGTATTTCCTTGTCCTCTCAAGAGATTGGGATAATGAGGACAAAGTGCAGTTTTCTAAGAACATTTGGCACTGGAAGTAAAACATAATGTACTTTCCTAATCATGCCAAAACTCTTGACTGCCCATCTGATACTGCCTTTACTTAAAGAATGTTATCGTGGATATAATTCTGAAAATTGGTTTTGAAATCATTGGCATTCCAATGAAAGGAACACATGAAGCTTGCAAGACTGAGGTAATTCATTAGAACAGACGTTATTATATAAATGGATGGCATAAAGATTAACAACTTCAATCAACTTTCATGTTGTTATTAGGCTCCAAACATCCATGGACCCTGATTCGAGTTATAACCTCCATATTGCCACTGCTGGAACTTGGTAGATCAGTGAGGTGGCATCTAATGAGTCTACTGATAGGTTCAAGAAGAGCTAGAAAGACAAAGTATTTAAACTATAGCAGCAGCTTTTATTAAAGAGATGATAACATGGCAGGAACAAGGTTTAAACTTTTTCTGTCCAAAATGTCATGGTGTTACATGATCAGTCTCTTCAAGCAATAGGGAGAAACTGAGGACTGCAGATGCTGGAGATCAGAGTCAAAAAATGTGGTGCTGGAAAAGCACAGCAGAGCAGGCAGCATCTGAGGAGCTGAAGAGTCGTTGTTTCAAGCATAAGTTCTTCATCAGGAATGTAGAGGGTGCCAAGGGGACTGAGAGATAAATGGGAGGGGGTGGTGGGGCTGGTGGGAAGGTAGCTGAGAATACAATAGGTAGATGAAGGTGGGGTGGTGATGGTGATAGGGTGGAGTGGATAGGTGGGAAGAAAGATGGACAGGTCGAACAGTTCAAGAGGGCAGTGCCGAGTTGGAGGGTTGGATTTGGGTTGAGGTGGAGGGAGGAGTGGTGAGGAAACTGGTGAAGTTGACATTGATGCCATATGATTGGAGGGTCCAAAGACAGAAAATGAGGCATTCTTCCTCCAGGTGTCAGGTGGCTGGAATTTGGCAGTGGGGGAGGCCCAGGACTTGCATGTCCTTGGAGGAGTGGGAGAGGTAGTTGAAGTGGTCGGCCATAGGGCAGTGGGGTTGATTGGTGCGTATGTCCCGGAGATGTTCTCTGAAATGTTGCGCAAGTTGGTGTCATCTGCCCAATCTAGCAGAGAGCAACAAACACAGTAGATGAGGTGTTTGGATGTGCAGGAAAATCTTTGCTGGATTTAGAAGGATCCTTTGGGGCAGTGGATGGAGATGAAGGGAGTGGTGTGGCTGCAGGTTTTACACCTCTTGCGGTGGCAATGGAAGGTGCCGGGAATGGAGGGTGAGTTGTTTGGGGGGGTGGATCCAATGAGGAAGTCATGGAGGGAATGGTCTCTGCGGAATGCTGAAAGAGGTGGGAGGGAAATATATCTCTGGTGTTGGGGTCTGACTGTATGTGACAGAAATGGTGGAGGGTGATGCATTGTCTGTTGGACAGTTCCAAGGCGGAAGATGAGGTGTTCTTCCTCCAGGCATCGGGTGGTTAGAATTTGGCAGTGAAGGAGGCCCAGGACTTGCATGTCCTTGGCAGACTGTTGGAGCTCGAAACGTCGACTCTCCTGCTGCCTGACTGGCTGTGCTTTTCCAGCACCACACGTTTTGACTTTTAAAGTGACAGTCCAGCATACTTACATATCACCTGGGTCGGTAGTCAGCCACACCCACTATAAATTCATTTCTGCCTGAATTATGCTTGTTATGGGGGAGGAGCCTAGGTCAGCTGTGATGGTTCTATTCAGTGCCAAAATATTGGGAAACCATCCAAAATATTGTTGTAACATCAGAGGTCCAGTACAGATCCTTTATTTAAAGTGGATAGTTGGAAGTCCAACAAGCGTCACATGCTTGAGCATGCTGACCTGCAATCTTAAGTCACTTCTTAACTGGGCCAAGGAAGTGATTCTTGCTTAAAATTATTCCCTCATTAGGAGCAGGCACTACCTCTTTCAAAGCCAACCCAGCTCTCAGAGAATGGGTGGGGACACAGCACATCTGAATCCATGCCTGCTTAATGTTCCACTCAACTCTCACCAGAATTACGGGTTTGAATCTTGATCTGCCTCACTCATTGCTAAATTGCTCAATTTCCAAACTTCACTCATCTGGAATCTATACCATGTAAATAAAACCACTTGTTGTTCCAGAATCTGAGCATTAGTTTAGTACAAAAATATCTTCAGGCTGCTATTTGAAAAAGGGAAACTCCCATGATGGCTATTACCATCCCTGAGTCTTAATATTGGTTACAGAACCACTGGGAACAAATATTGCAGTGTTCTGATTTCTGAGTGCACGGAACCTTTGGAACTAAGCATGGGCAAACATTGTTGATGTCTCTGAATTATTTCATGGGATCCTCAATTTAAACAGAGTGTTCACATGGTTCGGCAAATAGAACTTATGACTGAAACTACAGAAGGATTATTTGTCTGGGAAAATATGGAGAATTGAGGATAGTTACATAGTGTGACTATGGTGTCTAAAATCATTTCTAGTCACTATGGCCATTGAGTCATCTCTAACTTGGCTGTGACTGTATGCAGCTTTAACTGAAGCTCTTACCTGAAATATCAATTGAAATGCCAATTAACAGAGCATTGATATTGCTTCCCTATAGACTATCAATTTGTCAGAAATTCATTTGTTTGCTTTAGCAACTGTACCTTATTGTAAGTTTGAGGTGTAGTTTGTGGTGGCTGTGGTAATGTTCCTATCTTTGGGCCAGAAGGCTCACATTCATATCTCACCTGCTCCAGTCATGTATGTTAACACTGACGAAGCTATACTAAATCCACACTAGTTCTACTTTCCAGCTCTAGGCTCATTGACTTGAATATTATGAATTTCAGGTCCCTCCTCAATGTTCTCTGTTCTAAAGAAAACAACCTGAGCTTATCCAGTCCCTCTTTTTAGCGAAGATGCTCCATTCCAGGCAACATCTTGGTGGATCTCCTTTGCACCTGCTCCAGTGCAATCACATTCCTCCTACAGTGCGGTGACCAGAGCTGAACACAGCACTCCAGCTGTGGCTGAACACAGAGTTCTGGACAGCTTTGACCAAAGATCACCCCTATGTGCCAGGAAATGTGTTCCTTTCTGGCTGGAAAGAAATAGCTGATTAAAAATATAGGCACCAAAGCTGGATAATACATACTCCCCATTGGGATGTGTTTCACCATTGCCATCCTGCCCGCAAGACAGACGGTGGGTGTGACCAAAAACTAGTTATTCAACAACTCCATTCACTCCAGTATGATCTTGCCTGCTCCATGTGTGGTTGCGTGGGCAGGTAGGCGGGCTTAAAGTTTCTATGTTTTTTAAAGCATCGATTAAAACAGGAAGGAAGGAGGTACCAGCTTCAGAGAGGGTGACATTTGTCCGCCCCCCCCAGTCCTCCAAGAAGAAAGGACTCCTCACACGTAGTTTAAAAGCTAACCCCCTGCTTCTCTTCCTGAGATACCAAAACCATGGTGTCCAAAACCTCCTGATTGGCCTTACTCCAGAATCCATAAGGCATTCAATCAGATTGACCCACATACACCAGTGAAGGGTGGAAGTCTGACTCTGCAACAATTGCTCAAACCCCCTTTCCTGGTGCATGGGTTCTGGCCTTGGGGCAGGCTTATTATTGTCCTGTTGGCTGACTGTCCGCGCTATAGCTGGAGTGGGAGCTTGGTGGGGACATCATACAGCCCACCCCTTTATTCTCTGCCCAGTCAGTTATGTGGGTCTGCACACAAAGTTACAGGGGTAAGCTTTGGCTTAGATTTACCATGCAGGACAGTGATTAAAAGTTCTTGGGCTCGATGTGTAAGGGCAATTTTGAAGACACATCAAAATGGCATCAGAATATGTTTTGATATTCAGAATATCACTTGATGCAGGAATCACTGCCTTGTCCAACATTTGGTGTCCAAGCCTGATTGCCCTTTTCAAGTGAATGGTGAGCTGCCTTTTTGAACTCCTGGGTCCATGTGGCATAGGGACATCCAATGTGCTGTTAGGAAAGGAATTCCAGGATTTTGACCCAGTGACAGTGAAGGAATGGAGATATAGTTCGAAGTCAGGATGGGTGAGTGGTCTGGAGGGGAACTGGCAGGTGATGGCATTTCCAAATGTCTGCTGCCTTTGTCTTTCTAGATTGAAGTGGTCATGGCTCTCAGGAAGAAACATGAACTAAATAAGATTGTACTGAGTAAATGCAGGCATAACCAACTGAACAAGGAACATTAAAGTGGAAACAACATGACCCTTCCCTGAAGTTGGAGTGTGGTAAGATTGTGATTGACGTTAAAAGGGTTGAATATTTATTTCTGGTTATTTGTAATAAAACTATTTCAAATCGTTCATGTATAGTGCAAAGTACTTTTATTTTCCTTTGTGAGTAACAAACCTTTTAATGTTCCTTTTTTAAAAGTACACTGGCAGCCTCTTGTTATAATGCTCACTGACTGATCACCCCTGTAAACAAGTTGCAGAAGTAAAATTTATGGTCTATCAAGCCAGATTTCAATCTGTGATCTGATTTGTCCAGGACTATTACCAGGTGAGATAATGACAGCATCAATACAAATCTTCTTTTGGCGCTTTAAGAATCTGAGTCTACAACAAGGCTAAAAGATAGGTCTAGAGTGGGAGCATAACAACACATGAGTTAGAAATTGGAGTAAGCCATTTGGTGGCGCCTTGAGCCTGATACCCCACCCAACAAGATCCTGGCTGCTCTGATTACTTCCAATGGGTGAGGGTCCTATTTGCATGCAGTAACATCTCGTTGTGACATCAATTCATTTTGTCCATATGCAGTTTTCCATTCTCCTGTAAAGGTGATAGTGGCGCATCTTGAACTATTACATGTAACTGTTTGATGCAACAGTTACTTGAGGCAGTAATGACTCAACAATACTAATGTTGCCTTCCACAGAAGGCAACGGTGACCCACTGGATTTTTATGGGAGAAAGTGAGGACTGTAGATGCTGGAAATCAGAGTCGAAGAGTGTGATGCTGGAAAAGCACAGCCGGTCAGCACAGCACCCTCCTTCCTGATGAAAGGCTTATGCCCGAAATGTTGATTCTTCTGCTCCTCGGATGCTGTGTGACCGGTGTGCTTTTCCTGCACCACACCATTGGATTTTTATGACAATCATGAGATATGAGACCAGTGGGAGAGGCAATAGTGTTGTTGAATTAAAGGGAGTAATAGAGAAAGAGAGAGAAAGTGTCACTGTGGGACCAGTGCGAGTGATGAGAGTATGTTGTTGAGATAAAAGGAGCGGTGCAGAGAGTGAGAAAGTCACTGAGACCAGTGGGAGATCTCCAAAAGAAGTTGAGGTAAAACATCACTGGGAAATAAAGCTAGTGAGTCTTTTCTTTTTTATCTTTCAAACTTAAGTTATATATTAGTAACTGTAAAGCTTTATTAGTAGCAATTGGGTTTAGTAGCAGCAGCAAGACTTAGCTGTGGTAGGGTACATTAATTATAAATTAAGGAAAATGTAATAATTGACACATAATAAAGCTGGCGAAGTATTCTCAAAATGTGGTCAAAGCAGAGTCTTTGAATACTTCTAAAGTCATTGTGGATAGATTCTTGATAAGCAAGTAGATGAAAGTTCATCACGGATAGGTGGGAACATGGAGCAGTCACATCAGCCATGATATTTATTGAATGGTGGAGCAGGCCTGTGGGGCTGAACGGTCCACTTCTGCTTCTAATTTGTATGTTCATATGTATTCACACACATAGATGTTGCAGCTACAATATGTGGGAGCTGATGGATGCTAGTGTGACACTATGCAATCACATCTGCAATAAGTGACTCTGAATAGAAGTTCCAAGTTGTAGACACTGAGCTGAAGACAGAGATACAGACAATGTAATACACCAGGGAAGGGAAAAGTACCTGGTTTCTTTGTTTGAGATGTATTTACACTCATTAGAATGGGATTAATTTGATTTGGCCCACAGTCAAGGAAACAAAGTTGTGACTGTGAGTAAGGCAGATAAAGGGGCAGGAAGGTAGAGTTTGAGGAGCTTGTCCAGCAGGATCGGGTTTTTATAAAATGGGGTCTGCAAGGTGGATGCATAAATTTCCCATTGCACTGTCGGAGAGGAAGCAATTCAAACAAGAGGAAGAAATGAATGTAATGAGTCTAGGAGACTAGTGAGATGAGATAGTGTAACTAAGGGGATAGATACAGTTCCTTGCTGCTGGAAGTGACAGTCCAAAATGCGTTTTTAGCAAGCTGATGCCAGGGATATTTGCCCTGGACTGGAGAGAAAATTGTTCTGGGAGAGGAAAGATCTAGTTGGTGTTGATGTGGGTACCAGTGATATAGATAAGATTAAGAAAGAGCTTCTGCATTGGCAATATGAGTAACTAAGGACTAAATTAAAAAGCTGAACCTCAAAACTAATAATATCTGATTTATTACTTGAGCCACAAGCAAATTGTGTGTGTGTTTTTTTAACTGATTACTCATTTTGTTGGATGTGGCCATCCCTAGTTGAGTCATTGAATCAGTGCAGTCCATGTGCTGGGGGTAGACCCACAATGGCATTTGAGAAAGTATAGGGTAAATAAGATTATAAAGGTCACAAGCAGTTTCCACTTGGAATGATGACTGTACAGTGTGTAACAGTGGAACTGGGATCCAATCTCTCTCTAGACCGGTCTTGTTCCATTTCACTGTCAGTAATGATTAGACACAAGTTCTGGATTTAGGTTACACTTCTAGCATTGGTACTATGGCTACAATTAAATTTAATTCATCCTTAGAACCACTAGGAACTGTATCATAGTAAATAGCCACTAGCTTGTACAGAGTGTCATAAAGTAGAAACTGATACAAAAATAGGCTATTCATTTACTTCTGTCTTTGAGGTGCCAGAAATGGTTACCATTTTGACACATTTGAAGATATGACCTGGCAATAATTAATCTCAACAGCGCACTAAACACCAGTGCTGGAATTTTCCTTTAGTCAGGGTATGGGAAACTATGACTTTAATTGAAGTGAGTGAGTGATGTGGAGATTAACCCTCATTGCATTGTTCCCTCAAAAGAAATTGTGCTTGAGTGAGCCGATCATTGTCGGACCCCTGAAATCCAAACTGATGTTGTAGCCTGTAAGGGCTTATATTCTTAAAGGATCTGCAACAGTCAAAAGACATTCCATTCAAAGAAAGGAGAGAAAGAATGTGTTCTCTTCATGATCTTGAGACATTCCAAGCAGTTCACAGCCAACAAAGTACTTTCGAGTATGTGTTTTGTTGTAAATTTGAGTGCAGCAAAGTTCCAGACTCATGAGATAATAGCTGGATAACGTTTTTTTTTATAATGTTTGATGAGTAAACACATAAAACATCTTGAGCAACAAGTGTCAAAGATAAATAAAATCGGATAAATATTCAAACTTTGCTGCTCCCTTTGCAGACAATGGGAGGGTATGCAAGAAATTTAGCAGCATTTTAAAGCTCTATTTACAGCCCTATTTACAACTCTCCCAATTCTTAAACTACTAACTTTAGTAGTTGAGAAGTTGTGGTGGCCATTGTTCAGATGCATGCCAGAGTTTTTATAGAATTCCCACAGTGTGGAAGCAGGCCATCTGGCCCAATGAGCCAAAAAAACTGACCCTCCAAAGAACATTGCACTCAGATCCATTCCCCTACCCTACCTCTGTATCTCTGCACCTCCCACGGCTAATCCACTTCGCCTGCCCGTCTTTGGACAACACCAGGTTATGGTCCAACAGGTTTATTTGAAATTACAAGCTTTTGGGTCAATGCTGCATCAGGTACAGTGAGAGAGGGCACACTGACACAAAGTTTATTGGCAGAAAGATCAATGGTTCACACAATTGGTACAAGTGAAGTGAACAAACCTAAAATGGCTGATGGAGAACTCTGTCAGAAAGGAGATGCAAATTTAAATTGATTATTTTATAAATTCATGCTTTTGGAACAAAATCAGCCTGATTTAAAACTCGGAGAAAGGTTTTGAATGAGGCCTCATACTTACAATTCAGTGTCTGACCTGAGATGTCACCTTTTGTATCTCTGCTGGAGTGAAATTTGCAAAGTTAGGCAGACATTGATAAGACCTTTATCTGAGGGCAGGGACTTGTAACAGATTCTGAATTTGCACCTTAATCAATCGAAACTTGTATCTCTTTTTTTTAACAGAGATCTCCATCAGCCATTTTGTTCAGTCCACTTACACCAATTGCATGATCCTTTGATCTCTCCGCCTATGAACTCTGTGTCGGTGTGTCCTCACCCAGTCCATCTGATGAAGGAACATTGCTCTGAAAGCTTGTGATTTCAAATAAACCAGTTGGATTATAACCTAGTGTTGTGTGACTTTTAACTTTGCCCACCCCAGTCCAGCACTGGAACCTCTGCATCATCTTTGGACAGTGGAAGGAAACCCATGCAGATACGGGGAGAATGTTCAAACTCCACACAGCCAGTTGCCTGAGGCTGGAATCGAACACGATCCCTGGCACTGTGAGGCAGCAGTGCTAACTGTTGAGCCACTGTGCTTTGTACTTTGCACTCCTTTGTACTAATGGCACAAAATTCCCTCAGGATGCCGTATGAAATTCTAACTGCAGCAACTGCAGTTATCAACAACAAACTGAGCAACAACCTCCATCTAATAATGGAGGGAGAGCTTAATAGTTACAGTTTTCCCCTTTGCAGTTAACTTAACCAGAGGCCATCTCATCAGAACAAGCTAGTGCAGTCACTTGTCTAAATTACATGCTTTCAGATTCTGTAGTGTTTTGCTTTCATCTGAAGTTATTTCCTGGATTATATCTGGCGAATAAATTAGAGCTTTTTTTAAAAATCTTGCATCAAATAGGAACAACTATCTCTAAGATAAGACTTCCATAGCTTTAGTTGGTATCAAATAATCAGGTTTCGTTGGATTAACATTTGCCTTTCAGTCAGGGAAGTGGAACTGCTCAACTGTATCGGGCTCAAAGGGAAGCAGCCAGTCCTTATTGTTAGTATCAGTGTCTGCGCACAGAATGATTGTGTCAAACATAAGTCAGTGTTTGGACAATGCTTTTTTGAAGTGTAAAAGTGAATGAATCCAAATAATGACGGAAATGAGGCAAATGTATTAGTTTTCAAATAGTATCATGAAAAATCCTAGCCAGTGGAGCTGATTAGGCAACTTGTCCATTAATCACTGCTGTAAGTAATTGGCTTTATATCAGACATTTGAATTATGTAATTATTTTCTGCTCATTTCACAGGATAAATACTTCTGTTGCACACTAGAGACTCAATTTGCTGTAGTTTCAGAGACCCTTGAGGTTGACCTCAACTCCTCACTGGCTGCTACTGAGGTGTTACTATTTACTCCAAAGACTGACACCTGTTCATGAGTTAAAAATAACTAATGTCTCAACTGACAGATCAGTAAAAAGTACTTGTTTTATCAAACCAGTAAATTTAACATTTTTTTAATTCACTTGTGGGATATGTGTGTCACAGGCTGAGCCAGCATTTATTGCCAATTCCTATTTGCCCTTGAGAAAATGGTATTGAGCTGTTGCTTTGAACTGCTGCAGTCCATGTTCTGTAGATAGTCCCTCAATGTCATTACGAGGTGAGTTCCAGGGTTTTGACTCAGCGACAGTGAAGGAACGGTGATACATTGCCAAGGAAAGATAAACATAAGACTGAGGAGCAGTCCTGCAGCTAAGAGAGATTATGAATCATTTCTAATGTAATTGTCAAAGTTACTCAGAGATGATATTAAAAAGAACAACAAGGATTTTGGATTCTCATTTCAAATAATGCATATATTGCTCAAGTGTTTCTGCTTAAATATCTTATCTGTAAATAATTGTAATTTGAGCTTGAATAAAATGATTTGATGGTATGGCATTGTGGTGTTTCAAAGAGAACAAAACAGACATTTCGAATGTTCATCATTGGATTCAATTAGGGTGGAACACTTAGCCTTTGATTTACTTTTAAACTCACCTGTATACATAATGGTGCTGTTTTAATTAACTTGGTTTTTCCTTTTGTATTTCAGTTTAAGATATTGGAAAAAGCCCAATCCATACCATTCCTGGATAAACATTGATTTGCCAAATACATTTTAAAATTGAGTGGGACAATAAATAGCACTGGGATGTTGTGCAGTATGTACGATAGACCATGATACATTCTTTAGGCAGTATTGAGCTCATGTCTGGTATATAAATTGAGGATTACTGTGTAAAGACAATTGGAAGAAATAACTGGCAGTTTTAGAATAATATTTTTCAAGCATATGAATCAACTCCCATGAAGCAAGTTCTCAGAGTGGTTACCATTTCATCAATGCAACAAGTTACTAGCAGAGCATAAAGTGGAAGACAGGAATGTTTGGAGAGAGCATGTTAAATTTGAATAATATGTAAATCTCATGCTCCTGCTTCTTGACCCCACCTCTGTCCCACTTTTATTTCTGGCTTTATACTTCCTCAAAAGCATCTAACATCTTCCAGCTCCAATGAGAGATTATCAACTTAAAAGATTGCCAGAACCTTCGGGCCAGATATGGGGTGGGAACAGAAACAGGCACTGGCTGAATTTCCCACCTCCTAGCCATTTTGCTGAAGGATGGATTGAACAGGTAATTATTATCTGCCCAGCAAGGGTAGATAGCACACAAGGCTAATTAAAGAACTAATTGGAAATCTGTAGCTCAGCCCCTTTTAACCTGCCACCCCCCCTTCATGACCTTGGAAGCATGGCAAATGCTTGGAGGGTTTACCTTCCATAGTGGTGGTCTGGCACCCATGTTTCCTAATGGGTTAATGCTAGGGAGTGCATTATGCTCCACCTAATACGGTGATGTCAAAGGGACTTAAGTGGGGAGAACAGCTCTCTACCTCAAAGGAGACAGACCTTTATCATCTCAGTCTCCTGATAGGGCAGAAGATGGGCAGTAAGAGAGTTGGTGAAATGGGGAAATAATTGGGTGAGTGGGCTCTGGAGAGACCTCACCAATTAGGTTCTGGGTGAGAAAACCAATGGCTGACTTTCCTGACCCACCCTCAACTAAGGCCATTAAGTGGTCAATTAATGATCACTTAAGGGGCTCAAGATGCCACCTTCTCAATCTCCTGCCTCTCCAGTGGACAGGAAAGGTCCAACTGGGAAACCATGGTGATCTCCTCGGCAGGTTGGAGGGGAGGGGTGTGCCAATTGGCCTGATCCGCAGGCAGTTGAATCCATGACTGAGGGGTAAACGATATCCTCTCAAAGTCACCCCTTTGCCCTTGCCTCTGAACATCCCCTCTCCGTGATCCTCACCGCATAAGAGAGGTACAAAAAATACTTACTGTATCACTGCTGGATCCCTCAAGGAATAGACCTGGGCCGGCAGACTTTGGGAACCAGTAATTGCTGCCCCATGATTGGCCAGCAGCTTCTGATGCCCTGGATCACCAGTGTCAAGATCTGTTGTTCGCTGAGAAATTTGCCTAGCCTCACCTGTCAGCTCCTGATGAGCTGATTGGTGTGAGATTGAACACGTTTCTTTGGTCAGGTGTGACCAAACAGAGCCAGGTCCCACAACATTTGTTTAAATAAATAAGTCCAACCAATGTCTCCATAATAATGCCTACTTTAAAAAAAAATTCATCCTTGGAACATGGGCATTGCCAGCTGGCCAGAGAAGCTGTTGGTGAGCTGCCTTCGTGAACTGCTGAAATCCACTTGCAGTAGGTTGATTAACAATGCCATTAGGGATAGAATTACAGGATGTTGACCCAGCAATACTGAAGGAATGGTGCTATATTTCCAAGTCAGAAGGACAACTTGCAGAGGTTGAAAATTGGTGCCAGGTTGCAGCACCCAATAAGATGTGGATTTGGAACAACATTTAATCTGGGCTCAGGACATCTGTGCCATCTCCAAGGATATTGCCAGACTTGCCAAGTATTTCCAGCATTTTGAGATTCACTGTAAGCGAAGTATTTTACTTTAGTAACAATGATGTTTTGAGATTTATCAATTTAATCACATTCATTTGTTTTCTGTGAACATTTTGCATCTTGCCAAGCCCAATCCTCTTCAGTCAGGTAATAATAGTTCTGCAAATGCAAACCTATTGCCTCCTTGAACAGGGACCACGCTGATATCCTTCTGTTACAGCCCTGCAATTGCTTTCTTCTTGAATGACTTACCATTCCCCTTTTGAAAGTCATGACTGAATATAACTCCATCACATTCTCAGGCAGTGTATTTCTGATCCTAACAACTCACTGCATTTAAAAAAAAAAACTTTGTTATGCAATCAGCCTCAGCTTCTCCAATCTATCCACATAACTCCAGTCCTTTCTCACTCAAACCATTCTTGTAAATCTTTTCTGCGCCATCTCCAAAGTCTACAGCTCCTTCTTAAAATGCCCAAGCAGAATTGGACACAATATTCCAGTTGGAGCTGAAACAATATTTTCTAAATGCCCAACATAACTTCAGTCTTACGCTCAATGATTCTGTATATAACAACCCAGGACGAGGTTGGCTACAGGTCAAATAGCAGCAACTGACTTAACTGCTCCTCAGGTGGCTCCAAGCCCACAAAGGCAATTCTGTTTGGTCGTTCCAGGTGACTCTGTACAGTAGGTATTGCCAGCATATATCTCCTGCACAAATGATTCTGCAGAGAAAGAAGTGTTCAATTTAATTCCTAATTTTCTCATTTTGATTGCTGGAACTCAGCTTACCTCACCTTTGAGCTTACCCCACCACTGAGCAAGGACATCTGGGATCAAATTCTACTTGCACCAGAAATGTCATAACATGTTCGAAAATGTTGATTAAAAATATCTATTGGTCACTTTTGAGGAAAACAAGATTTCAATTCTTTACACATGGGAACTGACATTACTGTCCAATTACTGCACATGAGGTCATTCCATTTATACAAGATTGAGCATTTAATTTTAGCTCTTGCACATTCTATGAAAGAACAATTAATTCTGGCAGTAAACTGAGCAGGGAAAATGGGTTCACTTGGGAAATCAGTGAGGAGCTGGCAAATTTTCCAACAAGTCAGTTCTTGGCCATTTGCATCTATTTTGTGCTGGAGACGCAGATGGAAGATTCCTGCAGTAATACATTTAGAACATTAGGGAAGATCTCATAGGAACCTGTAACATTCTGAAGGGCTTAGACTGGATAAATGTAGGATGGATGTTCCCAGTAGCTGTCCAGAACCAGAGGTCACAATCTAAGGATGTGGGGTAAGCCACTTAGGACTGAGATGAGGAGAAATGTCTTCACCCAGAAAGTGGTGAGCCTGTGGAATTCTCTGCTACAGAAAGTGGTTGAGATCAAAACAAGTTTGATATAGTTCTTAAGGTTGAAGGGATCAAAGAGTATGGAGAGAAAGTGTGATGGTATTGAACAGTGGAGCAGTGAAGGACCAAATGGCTTACTCCTGCTCTATATTCTTTGTTTCTGTAATGGAGGGTCTTTGGATTGAAGTGTTACATAGAGTCCCTCCTCCTTTGTAGATTTCCAACCTTAAGGGTGGTTGAGGAGGCTACTTGATTTCATTTCCTGATGATATATTAAACAATTAAAATACAAATGAAATATTTGTGTGTTGAAGTTTGTCTCGGTCAATGGTTAGATAAAGTAGCAGATTGCAGGTCATTATAAACTAAGCCTAATATTCAGTTCAGTTATAGTCACTGGATTAAATATAAAGTGTCGTGAATAGCCAGTAACCAATCTGATATTGTCCTTTGCTATCCTGCTGTTAGCTACACTGCTGCTTCTACAATGTGCATCCCGAGTGACAATAGCAGCAGATGAGATGGACAGCTACTAAAGGCCTGAAGAGGGTAGTTCAGACACTGACATGGGATGGCCTGTAACAGGCTAGGGACTGGAATGGTCCAGCCCAGACTGCAACAGCTCACCATAGGCCTCAGCAGTTTGGCCAGCTTTACTGACAAGTGCTGGCAAGAAAGGAGGGGGAAGGAGGAGTAAAGCTGACATCCTGAGTGAGGCCAGTAGGTTCTTTGATTCCCATACTACCATCTGGGGGCATCTACTCAGTCTGCCACTGGTGTATTGGAGGACATTTGTTTCGGCAGCTGAGGCAGGCTGCAAACCTCTTTCAATGGAGGAGCCCAGAATCACCATGGCAGATGCTGCACTGCCATTGCAGCATTTTGTCATTCTATAAATGCTGTTGGGCGTTCTGCAGAAGACTGCAGTGGAACCTCAGCTAAGAGATGCTGCTACAATGCGGTCTCCACAGCTCACTGGATGTGAATGGCCAGCCGTTTTGTACTGAAGAGGATTGGTTTCAGGCTTTGAGCCGATCTCTGGGTCAGGCTAGAGGGCAGACTCCTTCACTTTTCTAGCTGTGATCCATAAGTTTTCAGGCAGGCTGTCCATTGCAGCAGGAACTTGGTCTGTCAAACTGCCTTTCTCTGCATTGGTGAGTGAGATCTCATGGTGCAGTGTAATATTCATGCCCTTGAGCCAGAAGTCCCACTTCAAGACTTGATGGCCATGGAAGATGCATTCATAACACATCCAAACAGGCTGATTATCAACCAGTGAGTGGTAGCAGTGAGAGAGACCCCAGGCCAGACTCTCCATGTTAAAATATTCCACAGGTGGGTTCTTGACAAAGTTTGACTCATCCAAACTTTTCAAAGTTATGCCATTTATACTGTACTACCCTTCCCATACCAGTCTGCCCAATGTGCCCCATTCACCTTTGCCATGCTTCTGCCCAGTTCACTATCCTTTCTGTGCTGTCCCGAAGCCTATTACTGTTCTGGGCACTGTTGTTCATGATGACGCTTGATTTCTCATTAATCACAGAAAAATCATCCTGCATAAAGAGGAACTGGAGCAGATGACAGCTCCCAAAAACACATCTAAATGTGTCTTTACAAATCATTCTGCCAACAGAAAATCCTGGAGAAAGAAAAGACGCGCTGAGATCATGGAACAATGTTGACAAGAAGCAGCCAGGGAAATTGGGTCTGAGCATAGTTTGGTGCTGTGCTGAGCTACTGCAAGCAGACTGACAAATCAAGTTGAGCCATTATTAGAAAGCAGTCTTCCGGTGATTCTTGAAACAATGCACTCTGAATACCAACTGAATATCTGCTGGACTCAAAGGATTTAAAAATGTAGAGAAAACCCTGAGCATATAATTCTAGGCTTGAGCAAGTAGTGGCTTGAACAAGTGATTAGAACCAATCTTACTGTACATCTGATTGCCACCTTACCCTGTGCCAAAAGTTCATATGTTTCCATCCAGAAAATATAGCTCCTTTTCCCTTTAATTGGTAAATGTGATTACCGAGGACTATATGTCAGATGACTCAATATGATTAAGTCTGGGCAATGGACTAACAGGCCAAGGGAACAACTCAAAAAGAATGTTCAACATTTTGATCTTATTATTCAAAGGTAGGTGTTCTGTGGAGAGATATGCTGTCATGTTTATATTCAAGAGCAAAAAGGAAAGGAGGCACCAAGAGGGTTCCATCATTTGAAACTGGAAACATTGGAATAGGAATCTACTTTAGCCAGTATTGCGGAAACAGAAATTATTACGTGATGTTTAGTTATATGTGCTGCCTGGTTTTAAAGAGTATGACTACATGCGCTGGGCATATAACAGAACATTCTTGGCAGGTCAGGTGGGGAGGAAAACTAAGTTATCACATTTCTGTTGGTGTTTGGAAGAATTTGGATATTTCTGTACATGAATCATAGCAAATTATCATACAGTACAGCAAGCAATTAGAAAGGCAAATGGTACCTTGGCATTTGTTTCAAAAGGTTGGTGTGTAACAGTAGGGAAGTCTTATTGTGATTGTATGAACTTTGAAAAGGTACTGAGATGCCATTATAGAGTTTTGGTCTGTTAATCAAAGAAGGATATACTTGGACTTAGATGAGGTACAGCATAGTGGGTCAGTGGTCAGCACAGCTGCCTCACAGCACCAGGGCACTGGTTTCAATTCCAGCCTTGGGTCACTGAATGTGTGGTGTTTGCACATTCTTCCTGCGTTTGTGTGGGTTTCCTATGGGTGCTGTGGTTTCCTTCAACAGTCCAAAGTGTGCAGGTTAGGTGAATTGGTCATGGGAAATTGCCTTGTAATGTCCAGGGATGTGTAGGTTAGGTGGGGTTATCCAGGGTTACAGGGATGGGTCTGGTTGGGATGCTCTTCAAAGCATCAGTGTATACTCGGTGGGCCAAATGGTCTGCTTCCGCACTGCAGGGATTCTGTGGAGGTGTAACAATAGTTCATTACATTGATCCCTAGGGTGAGAAGGTTAGCTTTTGATAAGAGATTAAGTAGAATGGGCCTATCCTTAAGAATCTTGAAAAATGAGAGGTGATCTTATTGAAATATCTAAAATTTGTTGAGGGCTTCACAAAGTAGACAGTGTTTCCCCAAACTCAAAAGAATGGAGCTTGGGTTACAATCCAAGATAATGGGCCAGCCTCATGTGCCTGAGTTGAGGATAAAGTTCTTCATTCAGAGGGTTGTGAATCTTTAGACTTCCCTACTCCAGAGAGCAGTAGGTGTACAGTTGAAGAGTTTATTCAAGATTAAGATCGATAAGATTTTTGAGGACTAAAGGAAATGAGAATAGGCTGGGAAAGTGAACCTTATGTAGAAGTTCAGGTTTGTTCTTAGTGAATGGCAGGCTGAGTATGGCCTATTCCTTATGCTGACTGAAGAAGAATTTAAGATGTATAAAAATTTATAAGTAAATAGAAAGCTAAGGATAAAGGGGTGGGATGCAATGAAGGAAGGAATAAAGAGAAGGTCCATGATTGGGTGGAAGGAAGGAAGGATCAGTGACAAAAGGTTAAGGATATAAGGCAAAGGTGGTAATCATGGAATAAGGAAAGAAATAAAACGTCTAGAGCAATGCTTCCCAATTTTGTTTTTCCCCATTCTGGACTCCTTATTGATACTTGATGACTGTGACCCCAGAGCTGTGAGATCTGTCTGGGTGCAGGAAGCTGTCTACATTGCTGGATTTTAGAAAGTACTTACCCTTCTCACTGGTTGTTTCTGGAAAGGAGTCAGGCTTCCGAGAGCAGCTAGTTAGACCATACTCACTCTTTAAAAATGCAAGGATTTAAAGAGATCTTGTAACTGTTAACACTCAGTCAGAGCTCTATGGCAACCATTGCTGCCGTGGAGTTTGCAACCTCAAAATTTCAGTTCATGGTCCCAGCAGCTGAGGAATTCCACCAGCCTACACTCAGTCTGGAGAAGGTGTGAATAGCAACAGGAGAATGCACATCAGCACATGCAGTGTGGAAAAATGGCAGTAGGAATTATGGCCTGAAATTGATTCGCTCAAATATTGTGTTTGAAGCGTTGTCAACAGCTTAATCTGAAGATGATATTCTGTTCCTTTCCATTAAGGTGCATTGGACAAGTGTAAGAGAATGTGAACACACAGGTTAGTCTTCTAATGGGGCAGAGAATTTAAAATAGCAAGCAAACCAAGTCCAGGCAACGCTGCAAACTGAGCAGAGTTTGCCTTCTACATTGGTTCTTTCCAAGGTACAGGAGACAGTACCCAATATAGCATAAAATAAATAATTATTTTACTTCGGCAAAGTATTTGGGGCCTAAGAGCATGGGAAGAGATGAGGAGGAAGATGGCCAGGCAGAAAGTAGCCTCATAAACTATCCGATGGGAATCCTCTGTTGAGTAAAAGGAACGACACATTGAAAGAAATAGTGTGGAAAGTTGTCAGGACAGTTGCATTAGAATATGTTTAAGAATACTTGAAGGGTATGGGAGGAAGTGTAACGAAGGTACCTATCAGAGTGACAGGCTTTATAGCAGACAGAGGGGATGGTCTATCCCCAGAACTGGGACTGTGAAGTAGACAAAGTCAGGTGAAGAGCCAGAGATGGACCATGGTAAGGCAATGGAGGAATGGAAATCAGAAACAAAGGACATAAATAACAGAACCAGAGCTGAAGTTGACTAGACACCACTGGGAATTCTCAAGTACAGAATAATATTTGGAGACCATGTAGCCTTCCAAAACAAATTAGATTTATAGTTGGCTCCATTTTACACACTTACTCAAATTCCATGTAAATAATGGCTGGTGCTCACAACTTAGACCTCAGTCACTGTAGCTATAAAGCAACAGATACCTGAGGGTTATAAACACCTTTCAAGTAAATTGATGCTCTGTGAAGGGATATGGTGTATGATTTAATTGTATTGGCTCCACGATAAGGAAATAGCATTTTGAGCACTTTGTTACTGCCAGAACATTAAGTTCAGGCTCTAATAACCATCTGGAAAAACACTTCCCGTAAATAAACTGTACCAGTAGTTGCACTTGTGGCATCAACCCACTCCATGGGGAGTCTTTCCTTATCAAAAAGGAAGCAGTTAGAAAAGAGAACTGGTTATTAGAATAAAGTATCAGTCTTGAGAGGCAGTTGGAAACCAATAGGATCCATTGAATAAGGTTACTGAGAAAGGATCCATCCACCAGGATAACTGGGCACTAACATTGCCCTTATCTTTGCAGAGTATAATATTAGTATTTCTATATTTTAAGAAAACCTGTTGCAACAGAAAGAAAGAGTTGCGCAATGATATTTTTCTATAGATGCCATAATTAAATTTCTAAAACCTGAACTGGAGCCTGGTCTGTATTCAAAATACCTAATATAGTTCCAAGATGTTTTCAAGCAATTGCAATTCTCCATTAGTTTTCAATCTATAAATATATTTGGATTCTTAACATTAACGTTTGTGTTCCTGTACGAACCATCCAAGTCGTATAAGGAGGGAGCTTTTGCACACGATTCATGTAACCCAACACAGGAATATTTATGAATGAGTATTCTCATGCATGTATTGTAAATATCCAAGCTGCTTCTTGGCCAAGTTTATCAATTATTGGATACCCAATGGCAATTTTTAAGATTTGCATTTGACTCTATACACTGTGATGCTCATAAAATTAAAGTTGATAACAGCACTGTCCAACCATCTTACCTTAATCTGTATCTGGCACTTAATCTGCAATTTTTAATTTTTATTTGCACATGTTTCAGTCTTGAGGGAAATGTTCCGTTCATTTGTAACATTATCTTACAAATTAAGTACTCTCTTTGTGTTATCTCTCATGTTGACACCATTTCCTGAGTTACTGAAGCAGTTGCTGAGTGAACCTCTACAATGCTACTCCATAAATAAATTTTAGGACTGACATAAAAACTGGTAGATGGTGATAACTCAGTGGTTTGACCCTTTTTCTCGTAGGAAAGGACCAACAAAGGACCAGGAATCTTCCCTTGATCGCACTGTGCTATACAGGCCAACAGTTTGCCAACAGCAAAGTGGGTTGGAGCCACTAGCACAACTACTGATACAATTTATTTACTACAACAATGTTTTTCCAGATGATTATCAGAGCCTGACCTACAGGTTCTGGCAGTAACAAAATGCTCCAACTGTCAGCTTCTACTATTTCCTTAATGTGAAGTCAGTAAAATTGAAGCATACAGTGTCCCTTCACAGAAAGTCAAAGTACTAGATGGGTATCCATAACCTTTGGACATTAATTGCATAATAGGTATGGTATCCAAACTCTAAACTGTAAGTGTTAGCCAGTTTTTGCATGGAGTTTGAGTAAGTGTGTAAAATGGAGCCACATATACTAAACAAGGAGCGCAAATCAGTTAGCCAGCAGTCTTTGCTAGATTACTTGCAAGGTATACACCAAATTAAAAATTACCCTGACTGATTTTCACACGGCACTAACTGCAGATTGAAGGGTGAAAATCAATTCCAAGCTAATGAGACCCACTATGGTCTCTGTCAATGCTAAGACAAATGCTCTTTGTTCAACACTGCCAGCCCACTAACAGCAAATACAAAAGTTTAACAGCAAAGCTCTTTACCACAGACAATCAGTCATGTGCAACAGATAAACATTTAAAAATACTTTGGCACTGACCTGAAATCACAAACAGCAGATCAAGGATTCAGGGCTTGTCATGAAGCCAAGCTAAGAAAGCCAAAGAACATTCAGTTCTCTGCTAAGCCAGGAGAATATATTATCAAGGGAGGTAACAATTAATAAACTGAAGTGAGTATCTGGAGTCCAAGTTCAACACACTTTTATTGCAACTACTTAAATTTATTTTTAATTCTTTTAATGTAGAACATACACATTGAAGCACCATTTACAGGTCAACCCACAAACTTTAGTAAATATCACATAATTCATCAAAAAAATTGACATACTAAACATATTCTGAGACTGTGCCCTCTGGTCCTAGATGCCCCCATGAGGAGAAACCTACAGAGCCAATGACAGGACCACAAACAATGAGTGAGGGGACCCATATTTATTTTACACTTGGGGCACATTTAAGGCGCACCCTACTTAAATTTCGCAAGATGATCTGGGACCAGATGAGTTCTATGAAAAATCTTTAACTGCATAGCATGGGTCCTATTACATAATTAAATCTTCCTTGCATTCTCACAAATGTCCTCCCAAGTTTCCGGAGTGATCTCCACCGCTAAGTGTCTCTCCCAGACCTCCCGTAATCGCTCGATGTGACCCGAGGAACCTTCCCCCAACAAAGGATAGAGAGTACACATTGAAAGAGAGCTGTTAGTCTGAAGCACCCTCTTTTCCGCATCAGATCTATAACACTCAGTCAGAAATGTAGTCTTTTTTCAGATAAAATCTCTGATCTGAAAAAATGGAAGAGCTCCCTACTCGATAATCCATACTTATGAGTTATTTGATCAAATGACATCAACGTTTCATCTTCAAACAGGTCACCCAAACAAGAGACTTCCCTATCTGCCCAGGATTTAAACTGGGATCCATTGTCCCTGGCCGGAAACCTAGCATACCAACTATGGGAGTATGGAAAGATGTTTTAGACATATTACCCTCCATCTATCTCATTTCCCACTATACCTTGACAGTATTAATAACAATTGGATTACAGCAATGTTCGGCAACTGTCCTCATTTTGTCCAGAATAGGTTAATAAGAAAACACTTTGCCTGGGAGGCCTCAATGTCCAACCATATCAAAATTTGCTGGAGTTAATGTTAACGTAAGAAGCCTACGCACCAAACATCTAGTAGTGTTGGCACTTCTAGTTGAGGAAAGCTCTGTCCAAGGTGTGCAGAAAGTCAAAGTACAGCTCTTTAATTAGAAAAATGCATGAGAATTCTCAAAGGAACTGAGCTGTAGGAAGTGGGTCGTCTTGAACACTGAGTATCACAGCTTCCAGTAATGGCATCAATCACAGCCTATGGAGACTTGGAGGTGGTGGCAACTAATCAATGCATGGTAAAAATTTATTGTGTACCCAGGTGTTTGGTAACTCAACATTTTGAAGTGGTGGACGTATCAGGAATTAAGCCCTTTTATTTCTCTGGGTATCTTCATCAACCTTTTCAATCTCAACCTCACAAACTGTAAAGGAAAGCTTCAGAATACTTTGCCACTTACGTTTCACTGGATGATGTATTATTTTCCCATAATATTTGTTGTGAACAAAACACACAGAATAAGGAGGCTTCGGCAAAATATCATTTTAGCTTTCCTATCACTGTCTTAGATTAGATTACTTACAGTGTGGAAACAGGCCCTTCAGCCCAACAAGTCAACACCGACCCACCGAAGCGCAACCCACCCACACGCATTCCCCTACATTTACCCCTTCACCTAATACTACGGGCAATTTAGCATGGCTGACACGGGGAGAATGTGCAAACTCCACACAGTCAGTCGCCTAGGGCGGGAATTGAACCCAGGTCTCTGGCACTGTGAGGCAGCAGTGCTAACCACTGTGCCATCGTGCCGCCCGTCTTGAGCCCATTCAATTTACAAAAGGAAGTGAACTGAAATGAATTAGACATCTTGGACTTGGGAGCAGAAGCTAAACAGCAGAGTCAACTAAATATGCACTAGAGGAGGAGTAAACCATTCAGCCTTCTCAAGTTTGCTCGATCATTCAATAAAATCATGGCTGATTAGATGACTGCACATTCTTGCTTACAACAACAATCTTACACCCAATTACTGCACAAGAATCTATCTACCTCTGCCTTCAAATTATTCAAAGACTCTGCTTCCAGCACATTTTGAGAAACACTGTTCCAAAGACTCATGATCTCTGGGAGGATAAAATCTCCTTAACTCTTTCTTAACTGGGTGACTCCCTGGTCAAACACTGATCCCTGGTTCTACATTCACCTGACAGAAGAAGCAAGCTTTCGATGTACAACCTGTCAATACCACTCAAGATCTTATATGTTTTAATTAAGTTGTGTCTTACTCTTTCAAACTTCAGTGAATAAAATCTCACCTTGTCCAACTCTTCCTCATAAGACAACCTGACCACTCCAGTTATTAGTGTAGTAACCTTCACTGATCTGCTTCCAATGCATTTGCAATCTTCTTTAAATAGGGAGACCAATACAGAACAAATTACTCCAGATGTTATCTCACCCATTCCTTGTACAACTGAAACATTAGCTTCATACCTTTGAAAGCATATTCTCCACCTGGCTTACATGCTTTATTGACCTAAATTAACTAGGAAACTTCTTGAATAGTTGCCTACGTATGTTGTTGATGACTAAGATCCTTGATATTGTGATTTTGGGTACATTATTATAGAATGCTAAGAGTAACTGAATTCAAAGTGGCAAAATCAAAGCTCTGTAACACAGATGAATCACAAGTAAAAAAAACACTGATTGTTTAATGAATCATTCTTCTGTATCAGTGATTCCAAAGTTTTTCAGTAACATGGCATACCTCGATGAGACAGACAATTCCATAATACATCTACTTTTCTCAGTTGAATTGATTACTCATAAATGTTGCATTTGCTTGCATTTGCTATGGTTATTGTCTTACAAGAGACATCTGCAACAGTGGACATATACGTTAAAGAAGGATCAAATGCTTAAATGTTTCATATTTCATAATGACACATTTTCAAAATCTGCTTAATTCAAATATTTCTAACTATTCATGAATCTGTTCCACACACTGCATTGAATTCAATGAATCACAGCAAAACACAAAGTACAGTAAATTGCAATTTACCAGGTTTACAGAAACCTGGTTCAACCAGTGATAAAGAATAAGAAATTGGGACAGGAATAGGCTTTTCAGACCATCAGGCCTGCTCTGCTGTTCAGTTAGCTCATGGCTGCTCCGACAATCCTCATATCTGCTTTCCTACCCTTTCCCGTAACTCTTGACTCCCCCCACCCCTCGACCTCGATCAAGAATCTATCTCAGCCTTAAACATACAGAAGGACTCCACCCCAATAACTCTCTGCGGCAAGGAGTTCCTAAGACTCACAACCTTCTGACAGAAGAAATTCCTCCTTATCTCAGTCTTAAATTGCCACCTTTATTCTGAGACTGTGCCCTCTGGTCCTAGATGCCCCTATGAGGGGAAACATCCTCTCAACATTTGCCCTGTCAGGCCCCTTAAAAATCCTATATGTTTCAATGAGATCACCTCTCATTCTTCTGAGTGAAGAGAGTGCCAACCTGTTTAGCCTTTGCTCATAATACAAGCCCTCTACACCAGGGATCATTTAGTAAACCTTCTCTGAACTGCCTCCAATGAAACGATATCTTTCCTACCCTTATCTTCCAATCCCCTTCAAATAAGGGCCAACATTCCATTCACCTTCCTGATTATCTGCTGCACTTGTGTACCAGCTTTCTATGTTTCATGTACAAGTACTTCCAAGTCCCTTAGTGTTGCAGCCTTCTACATTTTCTTAATTTAAATTATATTCTTCCAAAATGAGCAGCTTTACATTTTTTCACATTATACTCCATCTGCAAACATTAGCCTGCTTAATTAATCTATCAATATCACTCTGTAAACTATTTGTACCCTCTCACAACTTGTCTTTCCATCTATGTTTTGTCATCTAAAAGGTTGGTTACAGTACATTCACTTCCTTCCTCCAAGTCATTACTACTGTAAATAATTGCAGTCCCAGCACTGATTCCTGTGGAACCCCACTGGTCACAAGTCACCAATCTGAAAACCAAAACTTCATCCCTTTAGTATGGGCACAGACCATTATGATCTGAAGAGGAATTTATGAAATTCAAAGAATTCATGAACTTTGTTCACATGAAATTCCTATGGCAGGAAATATAGGAAAATGCCTTACATGGAGAAGACTACACAATTCACAACCTCCTTGATCTGTAGAATGTGGCTGTCATCACAATATGTGGAAGAGTTTTGGAATTAATACCTACCATGTCAGTGTTCCTTCCTGCAGTGCTGATTCCGTTGCTATTTTCCATTTTCATTTTGTACTGCATCATGGGCTTGCACACGCTGATGCATTATTTTTGAAATCCTGGGAGAGATATCTATACCGTCCCTAACCAGTTGCAGTAATGAGAGGTGTGGTTTCAAGATACGAACGATTCTTCTAGCTTTATTACAACTTCTGTTTCTATTTGACAAATAGGTTTTTGCATCCCTGGCACCCTATCTTCCATCCTTCACAAAAATGATGATGGAAAAAGCCTCAAAAATCGAATCATAGTGACATCGTCCATTATTTCATTCTGCACTGTTGGGTTGCATTCTTTGTTGATTGAAATTTATTTATAAAATCTTTAAATCAATTAAGGAAGAGACGTTTTTCTTTACTCTTTCACAGAGTGAAGATATCGCCGGCTAGGCCAGCATTTGTTGCCAATCCCCAATTTTCTGTGAACTGACTGGTTTGCCAGGTCATTTCAGACAGCAGTTAGGAATCAACTACAATGTTGTGGACCATGTGTCGGCCAAATCAGGTATGGTGCCCGATAGAGGCTGGGTTATTAAGTATATTCAATGGTGAGAGAGACAAATTTTCATGAGTAATGGATTCAAACAATCAGCAAGGGGAAAAGGCAGAAAAGTAGAATTGATCAGATCAGTCTTGATCTCGTTAAATAGTGAAGCCAACTCGATGGGACAAATGGTCTACATTTGCTCCTACATTTTATGCTTTTCCCTGAAGGTTATTAATAAACCGAATGGGTTTTTATGACAATTGACAATGGTTTCATGGGTACCATGACTGAAACAAATCCGGATATATTAATCGAATTTAAATTCCATCAGCTACTGCGATGAGATTTGAACCCAAGTTCTGAGAACATTAGTCTTTGGGGTGATGTGATGTAGTAATTCAGAGACCCAGGCTAGAGGTATTAGAATTAGAATCAGGCTTATTGTCACATGTACTCAAGTACAAGGGATACAAAGTTGCCGTCTCCAGTGCCATCTTAGGTACAAAGATACTTAGATACAAAATCTTGGGTATAAATTGGAAAAATGAAAAAATTAAGTTAAAAGGTCAACATTACAGTCCTTATGAAGCTAGGTACAAAGATTGCCAGGTACAAAATCTTCAAAGAAACATCTTCAGCACTACATGTGGGATGAAAACGAGAACATGGAATGGAGAAAACCATTGTATACACTTCTTCCTTTGAGTTGGGACATAAATTTCCAAAATTTAAGCAGTTATGTAGATTACAAAGTAAATATATTATTGGAAGTAAATATATCAGAAGCATATTCTGAACAAAATCATTTTCAAAAGTAATGTTCCAATCCCAAATTTCAAAATGATTTTTCTAAATTAAACAGAAACTAAAACACTTATTCTTACATTTGTGATGTATCAAGAATTAAACAGCTCATATCTTGGCTGCTGAGTCCTTACCATGCAAAAGACCTAGTACTTGACACAGGCATGATCTAAAATGTTCATTCCTTTGGAGGAAATCCACCCCGTTCTAAAGCTTTGTTGTATCAAGTACCCAAATGTGAGCAGAAGGCCCAAGAACAAGCACTCTTTCTAAATGGTGTTGCCCACTCATTGCTGGAGTTAGCCAATTGTTGAAAGCAATGATATTTTAATCCTTGATTCTTCTCCCTGATATATATCTAGACACTAACTTGCCTCTTCAGCAGTCCTGAAAAAAAGCACAGGGATAAGAATCAAAGGCCCATGTTGACTTTCATATCTACCACCAATGATTCGTTGATATATGGAGGCCTCAGAAGGACACATTTCTGTCATCAAGTCACTGCTAAGCCTCCTCAGGCAAATCTTTACTGTCATTAACAAATTCATATTTATGGTAGAGGAGGTGATGTGGAGATGTTGGAATGGGATGGACAAGGACAGAAGTCACATAGCACCAGGTTATAGTCCAAGAGGCTTATTTGAAATCACAAGTTTTCAGACCGCTGTTCCTGATGAAGCATCCTCACTAACAACGTAGGTAGGAAAAGAGATTGGGATTCAAGGCAGAAATTCAGGGAGCTAGAGTGGAAACTTAGTGCTAGAACAGAGTTATCTCCTGTTTGTTGCCCGTGCCATGTGCTAGTGAACCGAGAAATAGGGAGAGAGAGAAGTTGAACAAGTGGCTACAGGGATGGTTTCAGATACCTGGATAATTGGGGCTCATTCTGTGCTAGGTGTGAACTCTACAAACAGGATGGTCTACACCTGAACCAGGGTGGGGGGAAACCAGTATCCTGGGGGAATTTGTTAATGCTCTTTGGGATGGTTCAAATTAATTCAGCAGGAGGATGGGAACCTAAATTGTAGTTCCAATGTCAAGGAGGTTGAGAGTAGTGAGGTCAGAAATGAGATTTCAAGGTCGCAAGAGTTCACCAGCAAGCAGGAAGGTGGTTTGAAGTGTGTCTACTTCATTGTCAGGAGCATTTGAAATAAGGTGGATGAACTTGCAGCATGAGTTGGTACCTAGGACTATAATGTTGTGGCCATTTCATAGACATGAGTAGAGCAGGGCCAGGAATGGTTGTTGCAGGTTCCAGGATATAGATGTT
The DNA here is from genome assembly GCF_004010195.1 of Chiloscyllium plagiosum. Taxonomy (NCBI): domain Eukaryota; kingdom Metazoa; phylum Chordata; class Chondrichthyes; order Orectolobiformes; family Hemiscylliidae; genus Chiloscyllium; species Chiloscyllium plagiosum. The sequence goes on from NC_057726.1 coordinate 53,369,533, forward strand.
TCAGTAAGAACAGAGAAGATGGTAAACGAGGGGAAGGTGTGGTATTTTTAGTCAAGGACAGTATTACGGTGGCAGAAAGGATGTTTGAGGACTCGTCTGCTGAGGTAGTTTGGGCTGAGTTTAGAAACAGGAAAGGAGAGGTCACCCTGTTGGGAGTTTCCTATAGGCCTCCAAATAGTTCCAGAGATGTAGAGGAGAGGATAGCAAAAATGATTCTGGATAGGAGCGAGAGTAACAGGGTAGTTGTTATGGGGTCTTTAACTTTCCAAGTATTGACTGGAAATACTATAGTTTGAGTACTTTAGATGGTTCAGTTTTTGTCCAATGTGTGTAGGAGAGTTTCCTGACACAGTATGTAGACAGGCCAACAAGGGGCGAGGCTACATCGGATTTGGTACTGGGTAACGAACCCGGCCAGGTGTTAGATTCAAAGGTAGGTGACAGTGACCACAATTCAGTTATGTTTACTTTAGCAATGGGAAGGGATAGGTATATACTGCAGGGCAAGAGTTATTGCTGGGAGAAAGGTGATTATGATGCAATTAGGCAAGATTGAGGATGCATAGAATGGGGAAGGAAACTGCAGGAGATGGGCATAATTGAAATTGGAGCATATTCAAGGAACAGCTACTGCATGTCATTGATATGTGTGTACCTGTCAGGCAGGGAGGAAGTGGTTGAGTGAGGGAGCCGTGGTTTACTGAAGAAGTTAAATCTCTTGTGAACAGAAGGAAGAAGGCTTATGTCAGGATGAGGTGTGAAGGCTCAGTTAGGGGGCTTGAGAGTTACAAGTTAGCCAGGAAAAACCTAAAGAGAAAGCTAAGAGGAGCCAGGAGGGGACATGAGAAGTTGTTGGCGGATAGGATCAGAGGAAACCCTGAGGCTTTCTATAGGTATATCAGGAATAAAAGAATGACTAGAGAAAGATTAGGGCCTGTCAAGGATAGTAGTGGGAAGTTGTGCATGGAGTCGGAGGAGTTAGGGGAAGCACTAAATGAATATCTTTCATCAGTATTCACACTGGAAAAAGAAAATGTTGCCGAGGAAAATACGGAGATATAGGCTACTAGACTAGACGGGATTGATGTTCACAAGGAGGAGAGGTTAACAATTCTGGAAATTGTGGAAAGAGATAAATCCCCGGGCCGGATAAATCCCATCCAGCCCAGGGACTTATTCTAGGATTCTCTGGGAAGCCAGGGAGGAGATTGTAGAGCTTTTGGCTTTGATCTTTATGTCATCATTGTCTACAGGAGTAGTGCCAGAAGACTGCAGGATAGCAAATGTTGTTCCCTTGTTCAAGGAGAGTAGAGACAACCCTGGTAATTATAGACCAGTGAGCCTTACTTCAGTTTTGGGTTAAGTGTTGGATAAGGTTATAAAAAATAGGATTTATAATCATGTAGAGAGGAATAAGTTGATTAGGGATAGTCAACACAGTTTTGTGAAGGGTAGGTAATACCTCACAAACCTTATTGAGTTCTTTGAGATGGTGACCATGAGATGGATAAGTGTAAAGTGGTCGAGATGGTGTATTTGGATTTCAGTAAGGCGTTTGCTAAGATCCCCTATGGTAGGCTATTGCACAAAATACAGAGGCATGGGATGGGAGGTGATTTGGTGGTTTGGATCAGATATCAGCTAGCTGAAAGAAGACAGAGGATAGTGGTTGATGGGAAATGTTCATCTTGGAGTTCACTTACTAGTGGTGTACCGCAAGGATCTGTTTTGGGGCCACTATTGCTTGTAATTTTTATAAATGACCTGTACGAGACCGTAGAAGGGTGGGTTAGTAAATTTGCGTATGACATTAAGGTCAATGGAGTTGTGGATAGTGCTGAAGGATGTTGTAGGTTGCAGAGCTGGGCTGAGAAATGGCAAATGGAGTTTAATTTGGAAAAGTGTGAGGTGATTCACTTTGGAAGGAGCAAGAGGAGTAAAAAGGCTTAAGATCAGATTCTTGGTAGTGTAGATGAGCAGAGATCTTAGTGTCCATGTGCATAGATCCCTGAAAGTTGCCACCCAGGTTGATAGGGTTGTTAAGAAGGCATACGGTGTGTTAGCTTTAATTGATAGAGGGATTGAGTTTTGGAGCCATGAGGTCATGGTGCAGCTGCACTTGGAGAATTGCGTACAGTTCTGGTCACCACATTATAGGAAGGTTGTGGAAGGTTTGGAAAGGATTCAGAGGAGATTTACCAGGATGCTGCCTAGTATGGAGGGAAGGTCTTATGAGGAAAGGCTGAGGGACTTGAAGCTGTTTTTGTTCAAGAGAAGAAGGTTGAGAGGGGATTTCATTGAAACATAAGATAAGCAGAGGATTAGATAGAGTGGACAGTGAGAGATGGTAATGACTAGCAGGAGGGGTCTTAGCTTTAAATTGAGGGTGATAGATATAAGACAGATGTCAGGGGTAGTTTCTATAATCAGAATAGTAGGGGTGTGGAATGGCCTGCCTGCAACAGTAGTAGACTCATCAACTTTAAGGGCATTTAAGTGGCAATTAGATAAACCTGTAGATGTAAGTGGAATAGTGTGGATAGATAGGTTGTTACAAAATAATCTGAAGCCTATGGTACCAGAGGGCTGCATTGTAATATTCGATGTTCTATGGTACAGGAGACTCACTGCATAAGAGATGTGGTTTTAATAGAGATAAGTGCAAGCTGTTGTCATGGGTGGTTTCTCCGTGCTGGTCCTCTTCTGACCAGTTACTGCAGTCTTCGATATAGCTTCACTGAGACAAGAAGAAAATAGTTGTGCTGCCAGGGCTTTCAGGGTGAGGCTCCATACCTTTCATTAACTATCAAACTGTCTATGTGCAACAATGCCTTGTAAAAGAACAGTTCACAAAGAGCTTGGAGGATTTTTTTAAACATTTGTATTTAACTTTTGAATGGCTTTTTGATTTATTTTCCAAGACCAGACTTCTTTGATCTGTACATCTTCACATTATACAATAAAAGCACGATTATATTGCAGCCAAATTAATTCTAGTCACTTATGTGCCTGGATATATTGAAGGTGGCAAATTCTCATAACTTTGTTTTCCCCAAGTTTGGCTGAAATTCATAACATAATACAAAATTAGTGCACAAGATTAGAAATGTTAGAAATCATTAATTTGCAAAGGGAAACCTTGACAAAAAAAAAAAGGGGCCATGGTTACAATACAGGACAGTAAATCAACGCCAACAAAATACAGGAGAGAAATCAAATTTAATTCACATACAATATCCCTCGCAACTGTGTCAATAAGCATAATGAAATTGGATTCTGTGCTTTAGACTTTTCGGTCCCATTTCAACAGTTTTCCAACAGATCGGAATAATAAATTGTTCCCACAGCAGAGTGCTAGCTGTCTGCAAGTCTCACAGTGAGATCCAATCTACTTTAAGAACAAAGACTCATAGGTTTCCAGCTATGCAGTTGCGATTGGAAATCATGTGCCTTAAGGCACCAAAAGATCTGAAAGTGCCTTGCTGGAACTTACCTGGTTCCCCCAAAGATTCAGTTCAAGCCCCACCATCAGTTTTCTTCAGGCATCCAACCGCTTGGGTTCCCAAAAATTAGCTGATGGGAGAAAGTAGCGGAAAGCCTGGGATGATCCTGTCCAAACACACTACTGTGCAGTTACTTCTGGTACAAAGAGAAAAAGTGAGGGCTGCAGATCAGAGTCAAAACGTGTGTCGCTGGAAAAGCACAATAGGTAAGGCAGCATCCGAGGAGCAGGAGAGTTGACGTTTCAAGCAGAACCTCTTCATCTGGAATGTGATTTCCTGATGAAGAGCTTATCCTTACATCAACTCTCCTGCTCCTCAGATGCTGCCTGACTCGATGTGCTTTTCCAGCCTCTCAGTTTTTGACCCTATAACCCAATCATAACTTCAGGAATCCCAGATAATCTTAATCCCAGACGTCAGATATCTAACATAAAAGGGTCAATACATAGAGTCAGAGATGTACAGTATGGAAACATACCCTTCAGTCCAACCCGTCCATGCTGACCAGATATCCCAACCCAATCTAGTCCCACCTGCCAGTACCTGGCCCATATCTCTCAAAACCCTTCCTATATACCCATCCAGATGCCTTTTAAATGTTGCAATTGTACTAGCCTCCACCACTTCCTCTGGCAGCTCATTCCATACACGTACCACCCTCTTCGTGAAAAAGTTGCCCCTTAGGTAACTTTTATATCTTTTACCCTCTCACCCTAAACCTATGCCCTCTAGTTGTGGACTTCCCCAACCCAGGGAAAAGACTTATCCTATCCATGTCCCTCATGATTTTATAAACCTCTATAAAGGTCACCCCTCAGCCCAAGCCTACTCAACCTCTCCCTATAGCTCAAATCCTCCAACCCTGGCAACATTCTTGTAAGTCTTTTCTGAACCCTTTCAAGTTTCACAACATCTTTCCGATAGGAAGGAGACCAGAACTGCACGCAATATTCGAACAGTGGCATAACCAATGTCCTGTACAGCCACAACATGACTGCCAACTCCTGTAGACAATACTCTGACCCATAAAGGAAAGCTTACCAAACACCTTCTTCACTATCCTGTCTACCTGCGACTCCACTTTCAAGGAGCTATGAACCTGCACTCCAAGGTCTCTTTGTTCAGCAACACTCCCTAGGACCTTGCCATTAAGTGTCTAAGTCCTGCTAAGATTTGCTTTCCCAAAATGCAGCACCTCACATTTATCGGAATTAAACTCCATCTGCCACTTCTTCACTGTTTGATCAGATGGGCGGAGAAGAACATTTAATACATATCTTTGCCTTCGATGCATGTGGAGCTGGAAACGTACAGCAGCTCAGACAGCATCCGAGGAGCAGGAAAGTCATTTTTCGTCAGACAAAGGTTAAAGGTTATCGGCTTGAAATGTTGACTTTCTTGTATCTTGGATGTTATCTGACATGCTATGCTTTTCCAGCTCCACATGTATTGACTCTGGCTTCCAGCATCTGCAGTCCTTATTGCCTCCTACATAAAGGGACTCTATTTGATTTTCCTTTTTACTCTATCTAGAAATGAGGCATTCTACAAAAACAGTGAAGAAGAACATTCATTACATATCTTTGCCTTTGCTACTTCGTTACCATATCCATTTCATCAGCCACAGAATTAGTATTAATGTCCACAAATTGCTTTAAATGAGGCATCATTATTCACTGCTAACACATCAATTTACTTTCCAGGTACAATGTTCAGCTCAACAACAAACTAACTTACTCAATGTGGCCAGCAAAATTACGGATTGAAAACTTAATAATTTGAAAGCATTACATATAAAGCACAAGCCTCAAGCATTTAGAGTTTCATTGGCTGTTGTTAACCTTTCTTGCACCTTTTGGTGAAAGTCTATGAGCAATGAAAACTTGATTAAGAACAGTATCAGTGACCAAAGAAGGCAGGAAGTAGTAGAGAACTTTTAACACATCAATCACAAACTCAGTGGTGTATCTCGGCTTTGGGTATTGTGCTAACAAAGCCGTGACAATTGTGTCAATAACTGGGCCAACGTGCTGTCGGAAAAGTGGACCTATTGACGTGATCCTTCGCTGAATTTCATCAACATATTCTTCTCCATAATCGTGAAGGAGTTCTGGAGAGAGGCCTTCCATAAGTTTTTGATGTTGTTGCACCCAGAAGTTGACATTCCCAACTTGTGCTTTAAATACAAAAAAGGTAAAAGACTATTTGCATTCTCTTATTTATTCACCTTCTCGGATTTCGGTTAATAACCGAGTCCCAGGACTTTACATACTATAACTTTGTTGAATTCTTTTTTACAAAGTACTGAGCAAATTTGTAATATTTGTAGCCTAAGCAAATAGGCTGCCTTATTATTCTCAGAGTCAATTTTCCTTCAGATTTTCAAGCTTTTGGATTGATTTCTATACAATGTGATAAAAATTAGATAAAGGGTTGATCTCTTGCGAATGACCATCAATGGCTCACTTTGCACAGTCCACTTCAAACTGCTCATTATCAACCCTCAAATAACCTAACTTTGACCATACATATTATCATAGAATCCCTTACAATGTGGAAAGAGGCCATTTGCCCACTGAGCCTGCATCAGCCTTCTGAAGACCATCCCATCCCTGTAACCCCATATTTTCCATGGCTAACTCACCTAACCTACATATCGCTAGACACTATGGGTAATTTAGCCATCCACCTAACTTGTGCATCTTTGGACTGTGGGAGGAAACCAGAGCACCTGAAGGAAACTCGCACAGACAGGGGGAGAATGTCTGTGGGAAGTTTGCACAGTCACCCAAGGCTGGAATTGAACCTGGGTGCCTGGTGCTGTGAGACAGCAGTGCTAACCACTAAGCTACAGTGCCATCCAAGTTTTTTGAGCATGTTCTAACCAGTTTCATGCCGCTTGTCCCAAAATTCAATTTTCAAATTCTTTCAATTTACATTGTTCCCTGCACAAACCATTAAAGACATTACAGTCATTCTTTATAATTGTGGCTTACTCAGCTTCTTTGCAATGTTCAATGTGGCTGATAACTCCATTGTCAACTTTCATACCTTCTCCATGTTCTACCTTTGTGGGACTGTTGTTACTTGATTCCATTCCTACCTTTCCCAACATAGCTATTACACTGCAACAATAGTTATTCCGATAGTTCAGTCTCTGCAGTAACAGAGATTCTGTCCATCACTCCTTTGTCTCACTTGCACTTTGCATTTAGCTACAGAGTCAGTTTGTGCATTCATGCTAACAACGCCAATGTTTGCATCCCCACTACCACTCATACCCCTATCACCACACCTTTGTTGTTTAACTGCTTATCTGCCTTCAAGTCACAAATGAGTCAGAAAGAAGTTTCCTCCAACAACAATTTCAATTAGTATAGTACTTTTTTGTCATTAAGCATCTCAAGGCTCTTCCCAGCCACAGAGGCAATATTAGGACAGAGGTGAAGAAAGAGGTAGCTGTCAAAAGAAATGTCAGAAGGAACTGCAGAGCCAATGGCCAAGGCAGCCAAAGAGCCAATTACCATTTTTTGATTATATTCATTTGTGGGATGTGGATGTCACTGACTGGCCTGTCCCTAGTTGCCCTTGTGAAGGTGATGGTGAGCAGCCTTCTTGGGTTGCTGTGGGTTGATCCACAATGCCATTAGGGAGGGAATTTCAGGCTTTTGACCCAGCGATATTGAAGGAACGGTGGTGAGTGGCTTGGAGGGAAACTTGAAGGTGATGGTGTTCCCGTATATCTGCTGCTCAGTTGTTTTCGATGCAAGTGGTCATGGGTTTGGAAGGTGCTGTCTGAGGATCTTTGTTATGAACAGTCTGGAATATTATCAAGCAGTTGTTCAGGGGAAGGATGGAATTAATAGCTAGAGAAGTGAGATTGGAGTGTATGCATAACAACAATGGCTTCACATTTACAAACATTTAATTGGTCAAAATATCTCTAATGATCAGGAAAACTCTACCATTTTATTTAACTCCAGCCAAAAACTCCACCTTCTTGCCTGATACATGATACTTCAACATCTTGCTGAAAAGGTGTTTCAAGTTCCATTCTACACAAACTCGGACTGGCTACCATCAGCACCCTGACTACTATTAATATCTATTTGCCCATCACTGTCACATCAACTGAGTTCCAGTCCTCCTATGAATCCCCTCTGCTCCCCCACCTTCACTGGTTTACAACTTTCAACCTCCTGGATGCCTGTCTGCTGCCAGTGCCTCATAGCTCTTCAGCTAATTATCTTATTAACATCCTCGTCTGGAGCATGCTTTTTACAAACCAGGCAATGCCCATTCGTTCCTCGGTGAAGTACATTGGGCGGCACGGTGGCTAGCACTGCTACCTCACAGCACCAGAGACCCGGGTTCAATTCCCACCTCAGGCGACTAACTGTGTGGAGTTTGCACATTCTCCCATTGTCTGCATGGGTTTCCTCCAGTTTCCTCCCACAGTCCAAAAATGTGCAGGTTCGGTGAATTGGCCATGCTAAATTGCCCAAAGTGTTAGATGAAGGGGTAAATGTAGGGGAATGGGTCTGGGTGAGTTGCGCTTTGGTGGGTCGGTGTGGACTTGAAGGGCCTGTTTCCACACAGTAAGTAATCTGAAAAAAACCTATCTTGTTCTAAATACATTACCAATGCAAGTTGTTGTTAGGTGCATTAATTGTTCTAACTAAATGCAAAGTATTTTACCGGTTTTGGTAGCACCAGGTTGGATAATGGATATGTTTACTCCCCAGGGTTTCATCTCTTGACGCAAAATGTCCGAAAAAAACTCAAGTGCTGCTTTGGATGCTCCATATGCTGACATGCCTCCAAGTGGTAGTTCCCCTGTGAACCAAAATCAGTCAAGAGATCAGTCAGAATGCAAGGCAAGAATGCTTCTGCTGTGTCAACTGATGAATGGCAAGCGAAAGGATGATCTAGAACATAGAACAATACAGCACAGAACAGGCCCTTTGGCCCACGATGTTGTGCCGAACATTTGTCCTAGCATAAGCACCCATCCATGTACCTATCCAATTGCCGCTTAAAGGTCACCAAAGATTCTGACTCTACCACTCCCACAGGCAGCGCATTCCATGCCCCCACCACTCTCTGGGTAAAGAACCCACCCCTGACATCTCCCCTATACCTTCCACCCTTCACCTTAAATTTATGTCCCCTTGTAACACTCTGTTGTACCCGGGGAAAAAAGTTTCTGACTGTCTACTCTATCTATTCCTCTGATCATCTTAAAAACCTCTATCAAGTCACCCCTCATCCTTCGCCGTTCCAACGAGAAAAGGCCGAGAACTCTCAACCTATCCTCGTACGACTTCCTCTCCATTCCAGGCAACATCCTGGTAAATCTTCTCTGCAACCTCTCCAAAGCTCCCACATCTTTCCTAAAGTGAGGCGACCAGAACTGCACACAGTACTCCAACTGTGGCCTAACCAAAGTCCTGTACAGCTGCAACATCACTTAACGACTCTTGAATTCAATCCCTCTGCTAATGAACGATAATACTCCATAGGCCATCTTACAAACTCTATCCACCTGAGTGGCAACCTTCAAAGATCGTTGTACATAGACCCCAAGATCCCTCTGTTCCTCCACCTGACTAAGAACCCTACCATTAACCCTGTATTCCGCATTCTTATTTGTTCTTCCAAAATGGACAACCTCACACGTGGCAGGGTTGAACTCCATCTGCCACTCCTCAGCCCAGCTCTGCATCATATCTAAGTCCCTCTGCAGCCAACAACAGCCCTCCTCACTGTCCACAACTCCACCTATCTTCGTACCATCTGCAAATTTACTGACCCACCCTTCGACTCCCACATCTAAGTCATTAATAAAAATTAAAAACAGCAGAGGACCCAGAACTGATCCCTGCGGAACTCCACTTGTAACTGGGCTCCAGGCTGAATATTTACCATCTACCACCACTCTCTGCCTTCGACCGGTTAGCCAGTTTTCTATCCAATTGGCCAAATTTCCCTCTATCCCATGCCTCCTGACTTTCCGCATAAGCCTACCATGCGGAACCTTATCAAATGCCTTACTAAAATCCATGTACACTACATCCACTGCTCTACCCTCATCCACATGCTTGGTCACCTCCTCGAAGAATTCAACAAGACTTGTAAGGCAAGACCTACCCTTCACAAATCCGTGCTGGCTGTCCCTAATCAAGCAGTGTCTTTCCAGATACTCATAAATCCTATCCCTCAGTACCCTTTCCATTACTTTGCCTACCACAGAAGTAAGACTAACAGGCCTGTAATTCCCGGGGTTATCCCTATTCCCTTTTTCGAACA
>NC_057726.1:53379437-53391271 GCF_004010195.1 Chiloscyllium plagiosum
CTACCCTTCGCAAATCCGTGCTGGCTGTCCCTAATCAAGCAGTGTCTTTCCAGATACTCATAAATCCTATCCCTCAGTACCCTTTCCATTACTTTGCCTACCACAGAAGTAAGACTAACAGGCCTGTAATTCCCGGGGTTATCCCTATTCCCTTTTTTGAACAGGGGCACAACATTCGCTACTCTCCAGTCCCCTGGTACCATCCCCGTTGCCAGTGAAGACGAGAAGATCATTGCCAACGGTACTGCACTTTCCTCTCTTGCTTCCCACATAATCCTAGGATATATCCCGTCAGGCCCGGGGGACTTGTCTATCCTCAAGTTGTTCAAAATGTCCAACACATCTTCCTTCCTAACAGGTATCTCTTCTAGCTTACCAGTCCATTTCACACTCTCCTCTTCTACAATAAAGTCCCTCTCGTTCGTAGATACTGAAGAGAAGTACTTGTTCAAGACCTCTCCTATCTCTTCCGACTCAATACACAGTCTCCCACTACTGTCCTTGATCGGACCTACCCTCGTTCTCGTCATTCTCAGGTTTCTCACATACGCATAAAATGCCTTGGGGTTATCCTTGATCCTATCCGGCAACGATTTTTCATGCCCTCTCTTAGCTCTCCTAATCCCTTTCTTCAGGTCCCTTCTGGCTATCCTGTATCCCTCCACTGCTCTGTCTGAATCCTGTTTCCTCAACCTTATGTAAGCCTCCTTTTTCCTCTTTACCAGACATTCAACCTCTCTCGTCAACCAAGGCTCCCTCACACGACCATTTCTTTCCTGCCTGACCGGTACATACATATCATGGACACGTCGTATCTGCTCTTTGAAAAAGTTCCACATTTCCTCCACATCCTTCCCTGACAGCCTATGCTCCCAACGTATGCTCCTCAAATCCTGCCTTACTGCATCGTAATTTCCCTTCCCCCAATTATAAAATCTACCTTGTTGTGCGCACCTATCTCTCTCCATAACCCAGGTGAAAGTCACAGAATTGTGGTCACCATCACCAAAATGTTCACCCACTAACAAGCCCATCACTTGTCCCGGTTCATTACCGAGTACCAAATCCAATATGGCCTCCCCTCTGGTTGGACAATCTACATACTGCGTTAGAAAAGCTTCCTGGACACACTGCACAAACACCGCCCCATCCAATCTACTTGATCTAAAGAGCTTCCAATCAATATTTGGGAAGTTGAAGTCGCCCATGACTACGACCCTGTGGCAACAGCACCTTTCCACAATCTGTTTCCCCATCTGTTTCTCCACATCTCTGCTGCTATTGGGGGGCCTGTAGTAAACACCCAACAAGGTGACTGCACCTTTCCTATTTCTGACTTCAGCCCATACTACCTCTAAAGGCAGATCCCCCTCGAACTGCCTTTCTGCAGCTGTTATACCATTTCTAATTAGCAACGCCATCCTCCTCCTTTTTTACCACCCTCCCTAATCTTATTGAAACATCTGTAACCAGGAACCTCCAACAACCATTCCTGTCCCTCTTCTATCCACGTTTCCGTGATGGCCACAACATCGTAGTCCCAGGTACCGATCCACGCCTTAAGTTCACCCACCTTATTTCTGATGCTCCTTGCGTTGAAGTATACGCACTTGAGCCCATCTCTGTGTCCGCAAGTATTCCCTGTCTGTGCTACCTTCTTCACAGCCTCCCTACATTCTTGGACATGCTGACAAACAGCTAGCCTACTTGCTGGACTACAAGTCCGGATCCCATCCCTCTGCCAAATTAGTTTAAATCCCCCCCCCGGAGGGTGCTAGCAAACCTACCCCCCAGGATATTGTTGCCCTTCTGGTTCAACTGCAACCCTTCCTGCTTGCACAGGTCCCACCTTCGCCAGAATGCAGTCCAATTGTCCAAATACCTGAAGCCCTCCCTCCTACACCATCCTTGCAGCCACGTGTTCAACTGCACTCTCTCCCTATTCCTTGCCTCACTGTCACGTGGCACCGGCAACAACCCAGAGATGACGACTCTGTCTGTCCTAGCTTTCAGCTTCCAGCCTAACTCCCTGAGCTCTTGAATGACCTCCCCACCTCTCTTCCTACCTATGTCGTTGGTGCCAACGTGCACCACGACTTCTGGCTGCACACCCTCCCTCTTAAGGATTCTGAAGACACGGTCCCAGACGTCTCGGACCCTGGCACCCGGGAGGCAACAAACCATCCGAGAGTTTCGCCCATGCCCACAGAATCGCCTGTCCGTCCCTCTAACTAGAGAGTCTCCTATAACTAGCGCTCTCCTCCTCTCCCTCTTTCCCTTCTGAGTCTCAGAGCCAGATCTATGATCCAATTAATTAAGTCAGAGAGATAATTACACAAAATTAAAATTAAGATGGTACGGGAGACAAACCAAATGGCTAGAATAACATGATAGATATAAGAGTTGCATGCCAAGGATCTAACCAAAGTAACAAGTAATCCAAAACAGTACAAACTAATTAAGGTAGAGAGATCATAACAAGTTATCAAGGTGGCGTCAAAGCAGAACACAAGATTTTGCAAACACAGAAGAGTATGGTGAGGTTACATGTAGAGCAATATGAACCCAAGATCACAATTAAGGTGTCTTCACGGGTACGGAACTTGGCTATTGGTTTCTGCTCAGTGATTCTGTATTGTGTACCTTGAAGGCTACCTTGGAGAACGCTTACCTGAAGATCAGAAGCTGAATGCTCTCGACTGCTGAAGTGTTCCCTGACCGGAAGGAACATTCCTGCCTGGCAATTGTTGCATGGTATCCATTCATCTGTTGTCATAGCATCTGCTTGGTCTCACCAGTACCCCACGCCTCAGGGTATCTTTGCCTGCGGCATATGAGGTAGACAACGCTGACCGAATCCCATGAGTACCGGCCGTGTATGTGGTGGATAGTATTTGTGGCAGTAGTATTTGTGTCGATGATCTGACATGTCTTGCACAGGCTGCCCAGGACAGGGTGTGAGGTGTTCTGGTCAAATGTTGTCCTGAAGGCTAGGTAGCTTGCTGCAAATGACGGTCTGTTTGTGGTTTGGCAGTTGTTTGAAGGTAAGAAGTGGAAGTGTGGGGATGACCTTAGAGAGATGTTCATCATCATCGATGACATGTTGAAGGCTGCGAAGAATATGGCGTAGTTTCTCTGCTGTGGGGGGCTGTATTGGATGACAAAGGGTAGTGTATTGGTCGTGTCCTGTGTCTGTTTTTGGAGGTGGTCAATTATGTTTTTCGCTGTGGCATGTCAGAACTGGTGATCGACGAGTTCAGCATTGTATCCCGTACTTATAAAGGGCAAATTTCAGCATCTTTAGGTGTCTGTTGGGTTCCTCCTCATCTGAGCAGATCCTGTGTATGCCCAGGACTTGTCCCATTGGAGTAGCTTCTTTAACATATTTGGGGTGGAAGCTAGAGAAATGCAGCATCGTGAGGTTATCTGTGGGCTTGGGGTAGAGTGAGGTACTGAGGTGTCTGTCCTTGATGGAGATGCGCGTATCCAAGAATGAGATTGATTTTGAGGAGTAACCCTTGGTAAGTCTGATGGTTGGATGAAACTTGTTGATATCATAGTGTAGTATTTTAGTGATTCCTTACCATGAGTCCAAAGGAAGAAAATGTTGTCAATGTATCTGGTGTAGTGCGGTTCAAATCCCACTCTTAGGCTGGATAACAAAAATTAAAGTGGACAGTGCAGTGCAGTATGGAGTGCTGCACTGGCTGAGGTACTGTCTTTCAGACTTTGCACCATTGGCCTGCTAGTGCGTACATTAAAGACTTGCACAGAAGGAGAGAAGAGAAGTTATCCCTGATGTCGTGGTCTACGTTTACCTCTCAGTCAACACCACACAGTATCTGGTTATTTCCACACAGCTGTTTGTGGGAACTTTTACAAGTGGCTGCCTCCTTTCCTACATTACAGGGATAACTACACTTCAAAGAACACATTGGGAGATCTGGTGGTTGTGAAGAGCACTGTACAAGTCTTAAGTTTATTTGTCTTTTCATTAATGTAAGAGCACACACACACACACACACACACAGGACTGTCTGAGCAGGATAAGCACAAACTCTCTACTGTAAAGTCTGGCAGTGTATGGTCTCAGCTCCCCACTAGTGTCACACCTAATCTATATTTTCATCCCACAAGTCTCGCTGCTGTAGTATCATCAATTGGTCTCCTTGACCTGATGCAAAGTCCAACTTGCACAAAACAGCACTGGTTCACATCTCCTTGTCAACCTCAATTGGCATTCAGTCTTTCAGAGAAAATTCCATACCCCGTACTAAAATCTTATCCTGGTCATACCCAACACTTGAATAGCAGCCTCCCTAGTCCTTTTGACTTTGCTCATCATGCCATGTTCTTCTGTTTCTGGTCGATGTTGCTTCCATCCTTTCTAGAAATAGGATATAGGATTACATTTGATGAAGAAAGAGGCCATTTAGCCCAACTGATCTGTATTGATATAGCCCCACATGAGTTACTTTCAACTCTATTTCATCTAATTCGAGCTGCATATCCTTCCACTCCTCTCTCTGTTATACTCATTTCTATTTCCTTTAAATACCTCAAAATATATAATCAACTATCCAAAATTCTCTCCTTAAATATCTTCATCATTCCACTACATCATGCATGCCTTGATTAAAATTTGCATTGATTACCAGAGTAGGTAAAAGGGAGATATCACATCAACAAATTCAGCAGCAGTCCATGAGAAAATATCCTAAAAAAGAGAGAATAGCAGTTTTTGCTTGCACACTGGGACTGGTTAATTGAACTGTAATAGTGAGTGATAACCCTGTGTTCCTTTACAAGGTGCATGGAATTCTAAAATTGTTTCAGAAAGCAGTTATTTAATGGAACCTTTCATTTAATATACAAAAGTGCACTTGCAGTGCAGATGTGAATTTGGATGATTGCTTGTGTGAGCACATATTGCTCATCTGAAAGTACTGATAAGTTTTCAAGAACATTAAGTGACCATGTTCAGCAGCCAGGGTTGCAAATAGATCACTTTAATATGCAAAATATTTCAGTTATCTGAAAAAAAAGAATTGGATCATCACTTGCATGTTCTAGAGCCCAAAGGTCATATGCAACTTTGCATAGCTAAATATTGACAATTTAAAAGGCTCTTAGCAAGGTGATTCTAAATAGCACTCAGAGTTCAAACTTGAATGAGTTCCTGTGTTTTTGAACTTGTAAAAATACAATTTGTACTCAATGTTGCAAGGTACTTGGAGACAAGAGATAGTATGGGTAATATAGTCCAAATGAATAAATTCGATACATTTTGGAGTGCAGCTAATCACAGAAGCAGATAACCTTTGCTAAATATTTACTTAAACAATGCAACATATAAGATTTCCAGTTGAGAGATTTTTCTCTGAGCTAACAAGAGGTGTGATTGTTCAAGGGCAGGATAATAACCCCTAATGTGAATGGGCCATGTGGGGATTAAAATGTAGCTCTTCTATAATGGAATGAAGGTTTCAGGAGTGGTGGATGAATGTGGCATGTGAGCACCTTGTATTACTCCCTAAGGTACCATGCCACATTATGACATCCTCAAAAGGCTAAGTTTTAAAGAGTGTTTTAAAGGGAGAGGGAGAGAGAGAGAGAGAGAGAGAGAGAGAGAGAGAGAAGTGAAGATGTTAAAAAGAGAGAGTGCTCCAAAATTTAGGGTCTAGGTAGCTGAAGGGATGACCACCAATGGAGAAATTGTTACAAATCAGGAATGGACAAGGAGCCAGAATTGGAGACCTGAGGGAAAGGGGAGATGGGAGCTAGCAGAATGTATGTAATAGGATCGAAAGGTTATGGTGAAAGGAAAAGGGCAAGGCTGTAAAGGATTTGAAAAGAAGGTTGAGAACTTTAAATTCTGAGATTTGTTGAACTAAACGTGAATGTTGGTCAGACAGTACTCAGATCATTTCTCAATAGGCTTCATGTATGTTTGGAATATGTTGACTGGCAACTCATCCAGCACGTTCAACATTCACTTCCATCACTGCTGACACTCAGTAGCAGTCGTGTTTACTGTCTACAAGATGCACTGCAGAAATTCATCTAAGCCATTGATCTGTATTACCTAGAAGAATAATGGCAGTAGATTCACAGGAATACCACCACCTAAAAAGGTCCCCTCCAGATCACACACGATCTGACTTGGAACTATATCACATGGTCAAAATAGGGGAACTCCCTCCCTAACAGCCTGGAGGGTAAACTTACAGTACATGGACTGCAGGTGATTTAAGAAGGATTTGGAGGTGCCAGTGTTGGACTGGGGTGTACAAAGTTAAAAATCACACAACGCCAGGTTATAGTCCAACAGGTTTATTTGGAAGTACTAGCTTTCAGAGTGCTGCTCCTTCATCAGGTGGTTGTGGTGTATAGGATCTTAGACTGTTGGACTATAACCTGGTGTTGTGAGGTTTCGAACTGAGATTTAAGAAGGCAGCTCATCAGCACCCTCTTCAGGGCAATTAGGGAAGGATAATAAATGCTAGCCCAGCCAGTGACTCCCACATCCTATCAAGAAATGAAACAAACAAAATGTGGGTGGCTGAGCACCTCAAACATTCAAAACTCAATTCAATTCTCTGGACTCTAAAAGAAATCCATGGCTTTCCATGCCCCTTCTCTCAGCTGCAATGCCTTGGACTCTTCGTCCTAATATCCAGCTTACAACATGGAGCATTCTGTCAAGTCCTTCGTGACTGCCTACTATTACACAACTTTTGCTGTCGACCCATTGACTATTGTACCATTCCTAATGGCTTCAGGTGGAAATCTGAATTGAAAAAACAAAATACTTTAGTGGATCTATGCCAATTAGTACACTCACCCCAATACTGTTGAAAATATCACAGTTCCAGTAAACCAATTTGGTAACAACTTGAATATGACAGATTCAGCTTTTGGCAGATTAATTCTGCTAACACACTGATTCCAGTGGCTGAAATTAGAGTTGGTATCACTTGAGCAAATCTCATCTTGTGGTCACAAAGGTAGACAGTATGGACATAGAATAAAGTAGAGGCTGAATTTGGAAACCAGAATTTCAAGTAGTGAAATAACAAAACTGTTCAATGCAGTCATTAGATGGAAAACAAATCTGAGACTGGCCCCATCAAACAAGTTTACAGACAGGGACTCCAGCCATCTCAGGCTGAACAGTGCCATCCCTGATGAATTATCTTGAGTTACCTTATGATCCATATTTCGGGTAGGTTCTGGTGGTCTAGAAGAAGCCTCAGTGACACCATTCTTGTTTCTGAAACAGGACATTGTGGATTTAAACACCACTCTGGAGACTTAAGCACATGAACGGAGTCTTACTGTACTGTGCAATACTGAGGGAATATTGCTCCAGAGGTGCCAATTTCCAACTGAAGCTCGAACAGCTATCTCACGTGCATATAAAAGATCTCAGGACACTCTTTTTAAGAAGAATTCAGCATGAGATTCTCCCCAGTATACCTCAACCATATTGTTGATTTGATTTATTATTGTCACATGTACCTAGGTGCAGTGAAAAGTTTGATTTTGCACGCAGTACAGGCAGGTCATGCCGTACAAAAAGTGCATAAGGGTAATAGTTTGATCACAAATTAGCTACATTAAATAATTGGCTACACTTTAAAAATATTTCATAAAATACAGAACATGAAAGGTACTTATATAAATGCAAATTTTTAAAAAATGTGTCGATCTTTACAAAGATGATCATTTTCAGCCTTCACAGAGTCAAAGAGTCATACAGCACGGAAACAGACCTTTTGATCCAACCAGTCCATGCTGAACATAATTCCAAGCTAAACACTTTAGTCCCACCTGCCTGCCCTGGGCCCATATCCCTTCAAACCTTTCCTATTCATGTACTTATCAAAATGTGTTTTAAACATTGCAATTGTACCCACATTCACTACTTCCTTAGGAAATTCATTCCACATGTGAACCACACTCTTGTGTAAAACATTTGTCCTTCCTATCTTTTTAAAATCTCTCTCCTCTCACCTTAAAAAAAGTGCCCCTAGTCTTGAAGGCCCCCATCCTAGATAACTACCATTAACTCTGTCTATACATCTCATTATTTTATAAACTTCTATCAGGTCACGTCTCAACCTCCAATGCTCCAGTGAAAAAGTTCCAGCTTTTCTTTATAACAACTCTTCCATACCCAGCAACACCTGGTAAATCTCGTCTGAACTCTATCTAGCTTAATAGCTCTAGCTTAATCTTATAGCTGGGCGACCAGAACTGGACACAGTATTCCAGAAGACGCCTCACTGAAGTTCTGTACAACCTCAACATGATTTTACAACTCTTATGCTCAAAAGAACTGAGCAATGAAGGTAAGCATGCCAAATGCCTTTTCAACCATTTGCGTCTATGACGCAAATGTCAAAGAACGGTATTCCTGCACCTCTAGGTCCCTCTGCTCTATAAGACTACCATTAATTGTATAATCTTTACCCGAATTTGTTGTACCAAAATGCAATACCTCGCATTTATCCAGATTGAGCTCCATCTGCCATTTTTCAACCCATTGACCTATTTGACTAAAGATCCCTTTGTAATCTTAGAAAATCTTCTTCACTGTCTACTATGCCACTAATGTTGGTGTTACGCAAAGTTATTAACCATCCCTTCTATATTCTCATCCAAAATCATTTATATAAATGACAAATAAAGCAGGACCCAGATTAGATCCCTGTGGAACACTGCTAGTGACAGACCTTAATCTGAAAAGCAACCCTCCACCACAAGTGTCTCCTGCCATTAAGCCAATTATGTATCCAATTGGCAAGCTCCCCCTGAATCCCATGTGACCTAACTTTACTAATTAGTCTACCATGCAGAGCCTTGTCATATGCTTTACTAAAATCCAAATAAACAATGCCTACTGCTCGGCCACCGTCAACATTTTTGGTAACTTCCTCAAAAGAAAACTCAATCAAGTTTGAGAAAGATGATTTTCCTCACAAAACCATGCTATTCTGAAAGAAGTTGTGCCTCTCCAAAATGTCCATATCTTTTATAATCGCCTCCAACAATTTACCCACAATGGAAGTCAGACTGACAGGTCTATAGTTTCCTGGTTTTTCCTTATAACCTTTCTTAAACAAAGGTATATTAGCCATCCTCCAGTCATCAGACAGTTACAGATAATGCAAATATTTCTGCAAGAGGTCTTGCAATTTCCTCCCTCATTTCTGGGGTACATTAGTTGAGATCCTGGACATTTGTCCAGAGCTATATTTCCAAGACCTCCCAACCTTCCTCTTCTGTAATGTGAATTGTTTTTAAAGCAAAGTTTATTTCTCTGCATTCTCTAGAATGTCTTTCTCCATAGTAAAACCTGACATGAAATATTAATTTATAGTGTCTCTTTTATCTCCTGGGGTTCAACATAAAGATGACCTCCTTGATCTTTAAGGAGCCCTACATTCTGTCTTGTTACCCTCCAAAGGCAATGATAACAAAAATGTGGCAGGCAACAATTGACAGAGATCCAGATATTATAAATACTATAAAATATAGTAGAAGATAAGATTGAAGTGGGAGGAAAGTTGATGTTGAGAACTTGAGAAGTTGGGAAAACTTCCAGCACAAAATGTCAGACAAGACAGTAGGATAAATGGTTATGATGCATTCATTTAACTTTCTCATTACACATCCCACCTAGCACCAGTCTTTCAGATTGCTGCTCAGAGCTCAATTAAAACTGGCCACAAACTGCCATTACATATAGGTCGATAAGAAACAGAATTAGTGTAGGCTTAGAGCTTGGTTTTTTGAAATAAAAGAAACATTTGGTCATTTCTTGCCCAGCTTGATCTCCAACCTAGAGGTTTTTCAGATCGAAAGTTGCGTTCAATTTGACTTCTCATTTGCCTTCCAACTTTTCCAACCCCAGTCTTGACAATGTTCCAGCATAAAAAACTCTTGATCACTCAACTAGTTTACACAAGTATAAACAGAAGCAATGAATGTTGCAGGAAAATGTTAATACTATTAATGTGAAACAGTCTCCAAAAGTTCAACAGTGAGACAGATTTTCTTGTTCCAGAGACCACACACAGCCTTTCTGCAGCCGTGACTTTTAAGACCAAGAGATACAACAGTAGCAACACTAAATAAATTAACAGCACTTTTCAATCGTGACTTAATTGCCATTCTTTTATTCTTGCTGGGATAGTATCCTCGAATTCCTGACCTTAAACTGGTCACATGCTGTTGCTTGACATATTTCTATTCCTAAGCTAGCTCACCTCTGGGAAAAGCACAAGGAAGCAGGAACACATCCAGTGGACTGAGCCCTCACACTCCCCACATCCAAAGCTGCTGCCATAGATATTCTGCCCAACATTTCAGTCCTCTGGGTTTTTAGCTCTCTCCAGAGATGCTGCTGGATTGGCCAAGGGGTTCCAATATTTTCTGTTTTTATGTACAAAGTGTAACTTTTCCCCCGTGAGTAATGTCGACATTATGTTAGCCTTTCTAAATTGCTTTTTGTACGTGCTTGCTAGCTTTCACGATTTCCACATGCTCACCAACATTTCCTTCCTCCTCCCCATCTCATTTTTCACTCCACATTTGTCTGTCTTTCTTGGATCCAAAGTGAATGAGCTTACAGTTCCTCAAATTGCACTCCATTTGCCACAATTGTGCCTGCTCAGTTAATCCCTAAATTTCCTGCTACAGCTTCCTGCTCCCATCCGCATAATTTACTGTCTTGCAACTTACTGTCATCCACTAATCAGATAGTTAAATTTACCCATTCATTCAAATACATAATTCATAATAGAAAATGTCTCTGACAACAAGTCATACTGTAATTACAATCCTCTTGCCAAAATAGCAATAACAACAGTACATGGAGGCTGAGTGCATACTGCCCACATAATTGTTTCTTTGCTTCAGTGTAGGTATATGGTTGGCTCTTAGCACCAATGCACAATCCCATGGGAGGTAACCTAATTATTATTTTCTGTACAATATCAAGATACGGATGGTGTGAGCATACTTTACAAATGCTTCTACAATTGTTGGTCCTTGTGTAGTTAATTATATGCAACACTGGAAAAGGCAGTATGAAGAGACAAAACCACAGCGCTGGATACCAAGTTTTAATGTTTTCAAGCAGGTGTTCTATATATTTTTGCAGTAATTACATTGGGGTCATGCATCGATATTGGTGAAAAATCCCTTCTTCCTTAGGCACAAACTTTTAATTATGTTGTAAATAAACTGGCTGTGTCAAACCAACCCATCTGTGCAACTACGTTGAGAGTTTTGAAACCTTAAATGATGCACTTCATTCATTTCAAGCCCAAAATGTTTTCTTTAACTTCCATCACAATGTGTTCTACAAGGATTCAGAAACAAAGTTTGTGAAAAGATTTGTAGCTCGGGTGCTCGTTGCTGTGGTTCTGTTTGCCGAGCTGGAAGTTTTTGTTGCAAACGTTTCGTCCCCTGTCTAGGTGACATCCTCAGTGCTTGGGAGCCTCCTGCGAAGCGCTTCTGTGGTGTTTCCTCCGGTGTTTATAGTGGCCTGGCCGGTATATTGGGTCCAGGTCTATGTGTTTGTTGATGGAGTTTGTGGATGAGTGCCATGCTTCTAGGAATTCCCTGGCTGTTCTTTGTTTCGCTTGCCCTATAATGGTAGTGTTGTCCCAGTCAAATTCATGTTGAATTTGAATGGGACAACACTACCATTATAGGGCAAGCGAAACAAAAAGCAGCCAGGGAATTCCTAGAAGCATGGCACCCATCCACAAACTCCATCAACAAACACATAGACCTGGACCCAATATACCAGCCACTACAGC
>NC_057726.1:53392370-53472561 GCF_004010195.1 Chiloscyllium plagiosum
GCATGGCAGTCATCCACAAACTCCATCAACAAACACATAGACTTGGACCCAATATACCGGCCACTACAGTGGACAGCTGAAACTGACAACCGGAAGCGGCAGGGACAGGCCACTATAAATGCCGGAGGAAACACCACAGAAGCGCTTCACAGGAGGCTCCCAAGCACTGAGGATGTCACCTAGACAGGGGATGAAACGTTTGCAACAAAAACTTCCAGCTCGGCAAACAGAACCACAGCATTCAGAACCATTTCCAGGAAGCAACAGGTTTTTGGAAATATTATATACTACAGAGAGAATTGAAACAAACAGAGGTGAGGTAAGATGAGGGAGCTGTATTATTGTTTGTAATCTGTTCCTCAAATACTTTAAACAGCTCGCCATTGCAGAAGTCATTTTTGGCACTTAACTTTACAACTAAAATTAAACTTCAATACAAATATTTAGCTGCTCACTGCAGAACAAGATAAAAACAGGCGAACTCAGCCAATTAGTCCAACTTAGATCAACCATCAAAAAAAAAGCTCAAGAGGGTAATTTCCTTCAAGGATTTGCCATGAAAATTCAATCCCTGACCCCCACAGACAGCTGCATTATGGATGATGTTTTGAAAAATCATTTCAAAGCTTTGGTTCAAACTGTTCTCACTCAAACATTTTGAGAATGAGAGAATATAGTTTTAACATAAACAGCAAAAGAAGTAGTCATGACATGAGAAAAATCCATTCCACATAGTGGGTGGTTAGGATCAGATTTCAAAGGTCCTTGAGTATCAGTCACCCTTCCAATACTTCTCTTGTGGGTCTGAAGCTTAGACTTCGTATGGCCTCTTCAAGCCCCTTGAGGAGTGTTGCTTGGGAGCATCAGGTGGGAGGACAGTTGAAGTAATATCAATGACCTTGAAGCAGTCAATAGCATCAGTATTAAGGCCATGATCATCAAAAATAACACCACTGAGCCGGTCACATGATTAGGATGCCTGCATACAGACTATCACAGCAAGTCATCTTCACCCAGCTCAAGGAAAGCACTCAATAACAGGAGGACAAAAGACACATTTCAAAAACTCTTGGACAATGCTATTTGGAAGAGGAAGTACAGGAAAGGAAGCGGAGAAAGGAATGCCAACAATCTCAAGGCCAAGGGCCAATCCCTCCTCCCGCAAACATTTGCCAAACATAGGATCTGGTTTGTGGCTCTGGGATCAGCTCATTTCGCACAGGAGGGTCCTCAGAATCCCTGACCAGTCCCTAGGTTTACCATCAAATTCATTAGCGAGTACTTACTGCCTCCAACAGTTAACACCTGGACTGCACTGCCTGACAATGTGGTGAAGGCAAGATCAATCACAGCATTCAAAAGAGAATTGTACAATAATCTGAAAAGAAAGAATGTGCAGGGTTACAAAGAGAAAAGTGGGGGAATAATATTAAAGTGAATTGCTCATTTGGAGAGCTGGTGCAGAGATGATGGGCTGAACAGCCTTCTTCTGAGCTGTAGCTATTATGCAATTCTGTAGTGAGGAATTTAATTCCCAATGCCAGTAATCTTTGCAGGAAGCCTTTCCCAATGTCAATCTTAATTTACCATATAGTGTACATCCCCTACGACTTTCTGTCCAACTTTAAAATGTAATATAACTAGTGCATTGCCAGTAAATTGGGTGACTCAAGGTGAAACTGACAGTTACAATATTGCCTGAGAATTAGCTTTGTGCATTTACTCATACATTGGGGTTAATATAATTGAGATCCAGCCAACAAGACAGTCCTGAAAAGTTACTTCCATTAAACTCTGTTTTCTATGGAGAATTCAAACAATATATAGAGCTCAGGATGTACCTGCCATTGTTGGCTGAGCAGGAGTCAACTTAGGAAAAGGATGTAGGAGACACAGAACAGAAGAATCCTCATCAGGTATCACTGGAACAAGTACACAACAGGATCAGCTAACAAATGTTGCAAAGGCAGGGCATGAGAAGCAATTTGCTTAATGCTATCTTGTCCACACAGGCATGCACAGTCAATTAGCCATCTTATATTGCAATGTAAAAAAGAGATACTTGGGGTGCTCAAGCGATAGATTGGTAAATCAGATAGAATATCAACATGCCCCAGAAAATATTGGCAGACTCTGCTGCAGTTTTACTGTAGACACAGGACTCAATTGGAGTTTGGTTAGCTGTCAGGCTGGAAATAAGAGTCATGATTTGGAGATGCCGGTGTTGGACTGGGGTGTACAAAGTTAAAAAATCACAACACCAGATTATAGTCCAACAGGTTTAATTGGAAGCACACTAGCTTTCGGAGCGATGCTCCTTCATCAAGTGATTGTAGAGGGCTCGATCGTAACACAGAATTTATAGCAAAAATTTGCAGTGTGATGTAACTGAAATTATACATTGAAGAATTGATTGTCTGTTAAGCCTTTCATCTGTTAGAATACAGTGATAGTTTCACTTCTTTCATGTGTAAATCTCAAAACCCTTTTTTTTTTAAAAGTTGCATTCTCGGGTTAGCTGTTAACAATGGTGATAGCTGGACAATATGTTGAAGGTGTTAGCCCCCTGTGTTCTCTGTCAATGACCTGATGTTTAGATTGATTCTAATCTAAAAAGTGAGATAAGAGTTTTACATAAATTCATGCAGTTTTTGAGCTCAGGAGTTTTACATGAAATGTATGCAGTTTTTGAGCAAAGTACAATGTAACTCTGCAAGTACAAATTCACCACACAAAATGTGTGTGTCTGTGGTGAGTGCAGAGTGTCTTAAGTCTGTGAGGGGGTGCATGTGGGAGTGTGTGTCTGTGTGTGTAGTGCAATAGTGATCACCTGTAATGGTGACATGAACCCAAGCTCCCGGTTGAGGCCCTCCCTAGGGGTACCGAACTTAGCTATCAGCCTCTGCTCGACCACTTTCCTCTGCTGCCTGTCCCGAAGTCCACCTTGGAGGATGGTCACCCGAAGGTCCAAGGCTGAATGTCCTGTACCATTGAAGTGTTCCCCAACTGGGAGGGAACCCTCCTGTCTGTTGATTGTTGTGCGGTGCCCATTCATCTGTTATCGTAGCCTTTGCTCGGTTTCCCCAATGTACTATGCCTCCGGGCATCCTTGCCTGCAATGTATAAGATAGACAACGTTGGCTGAGTCACATGAGTACCTGCCATGTACAAGGTGGGAGGTGTTCCCACACGTAATCGTGGTATCTATGTCCACAATCTGACATGTCTTGCAGCGTCCACCGTGACAGGGTTGTATGGAGTTGTCCTGAGAGCCGGGCAGTTTGCTACAAACTGATCTGTTTGAGGATTAGCAGTTGTTTAAAGGCAAGTAGTGGAGGTGTGGGGAAGGTCTTGGTGAGGTGCTCATCCTCATTGATAATGTGTTGCAGGTCACGAAGAACATGGCGTAATTTTTTCAGCCCCTGGAAAGTACTGAACAACGAAGGGTACCCTGTCAGTTGCAGCAAGTGTCTGTCTCCTGAGGAGGTCAGTATGGTTCCTTTCTGTGGCACGTCGGAACTGACAGTCGATGAGTTGAGCATCGTACTCCGTTCTTGTGAGGGCATCCTAGAGTACTTCATCCTTGAGAACCGTACTTCATCCTTGAGAATTGTAGCCCTAGGAAAGATACAATATTCCATTCAGCTGGACCCATTTTAGGTTTCAAGTGCTTTGAAACAGCCCAGTTGGCCGGGATGCATTTTCCAGAGCTACAAAGGGAGCTGAAAGGAAGGGATTTTATTTTAAGGAAAATGCATTTTTTGTGTGTAAAATGAATCTACACACATTCTCTTTATGTTTTCCACTGATTCAATGATATTTGTTTTGTAGCCAGGAGCTGGTATTCTGACCATTATGGTTGATGGAACTGTTGGCTGCACTGGAATTTATGAGATACATCTGGAGTGTAACACCTCGTGAAAGTGTTATTAGCTTATTCATAGGCACCACTCCTATCGAACAAACCAATACTTAATTGACAAGAACAGAGCTGGCTCCCTTGTTAAAGGTTAATTCGAACTCTTGTGCATTCCTTTTCCCTATAGTCAATGCTCAAACAAACATTCAACTGATTAGGCCCAAAGCCTTGGAATGTTTTTCCTAAACCTCACAAACATTTTAGCTCTTCTGTACTCCGTGACCATTCTCCTTAAATGACCAAATATTGCCTGCTGTTTTGATACCTTGCTATGAACTGTTGTCTGATATCACTGCTGTGAAATGGCTTGAGGTATCTTATTACATCAAAAGCACTATATGAAGGCAGGATGTTGTCTTAGTCAAGATACTTCAGCAATATTGACAATAAGTTGATCAACTTGTGCCACTGCAAGTAGGTTGTCAATAAGATTTTGATAACAATTTAGAATTTACTTTGTTTGTGAATTGCCTGTTCCATTAGGGTACTGGTGAGTGACCTCTCCCCTCAAAGAGGTCTTGCAGCTTAAATAGTGACTAATTCTAATTCTCCAGTCAGACATGCTTGAAATTTTGGAGTCTGTGCATCATAACTGCAACAGCAGTCAAAGTAATTACACTGTCTAAACTAATCAGAATGGAACCAAATTCCCCTTGTGGGGAGAGTTTTGTTATCTGATTGAGCACTTTCATTGCCAATAGCCTGCTTAATTAAATGACATGGTCTAAAAAAAATGATACTTGTCCATACATCATTTGCCTTAGGTTTAAAAATAACAAAGTAGTAAAAACACTAAAAAGGTCATAATCAGGAGAGCAAGCTTTGATTTGACCCAGCTGTGGATACTATATAATTCTGAACATTTAGCAAACAGCCTCAATCACTTAGCAGCATACACCAAAAGGCAGAGGCAATTGTGAGTCGAAACCCACCAGACACGGTTGGACAAGAGATTAGTGGAAGGATTTTGCTTTTTGGTGTGGGACTCCTTCATCAGGGTCAAATGTCGGTTACAACCTCAGACACAGTCATCCAGTACTCCTTTTCCCTTGACTGGCTAACTAGTAGCCAGAGTGAGAGTGTGGGATCTCATTACAGACACTGTCTGGGCTGTCTCAGCTGCAGAGACAGACTTAGTCCTCTCAATCAGCACTAAAGCAGCAGCACTCGCCCTCTTTCTCAGTATAAAATGTTTTAAAACATAAAAATACTGTCAGAAACAGGGCCACCATCATGGAGGCCCAGTCCTCTACAAGACAGCCTGCCAGTGTAGGCGGAGAGGGAAATAGAGTCCCTCAAAACTTCTCTGTCACTGAGCGGCACTCCAGTTGGTTGGTCTGGTGCAGGACATGACTCAGTGTCTGAAGGTTCTCATGGGTGCTTCCTCCGACACTAGAGCTTTTAAAGAACCTCAGTTGGCTACCAGACACCTCTGGATGGTCAACCCTCTTGCCCTCCCCATCATGGCTCCAGCATATTAGTCAGTGGGACAAATTTCCACCAGTCAGAACCTGCGGTCAGCTAGTCACATTGGAAACACTAGCACCCAGAAAAATCAGACCAGGACCTATGCTGGGAGCTGCAGTTGATAGGCTCAGCAATTGAAGGTTTGTGCACCAAAAAGGAAGATAAAACTTAAAACTTGTAAAAGCTAAGCTGCCTCCAATATGATCCCTTCTGAATTTAACAGAAGAACTTCTGGCTGCACGTGACTGAATGCTCACCGATGCCCGTTAGATCATTATCACAGGCAAATCAAATGAAAACACAG
Organism: Chiloscyllium plagiosum; assembly: GCF_004010195.1. Classification (NCBI taxonomy): domain Eukaryota; kingdom Metazoa; phylum Chordata; class Chondrichthyes; order Orectolobiformes; family Hemiscylliidae; genus Chiloscyllium; species Chiloscyllium plagiosum. The sequence continues at coordinate 53,398,061 of NC_057726.1, forward strand.
ACAGATTACCATTAGTCCAGACTAATGAGACATTTCAAATCATTTCACAAGTAAACATATACTATCTTGGGAAAGTCACCAAGAGGAGTGAATAGCACTTTGTCATGTCTAAAGATCATATCACCCAATATAAAGTTGGGCTTAATGCTTCCAGATGTTTTCTCCATACATTCTGGTAAACGTTTTGCAGTCACAGACATTTTTCAGAGGTTTGGAAGCTTTCAAATGGGTATCGTCAGGATGGTTACAGACGATTTGAAAAGGATGTTGGAAGAGGAAGACATCCCGTGGGGTCATGATGCTATGCAGGGGGATCCACAGCAGCATAACAGAGGTGCCCAAGATAAATTTAGAGGATACAGAGATGCAAAGTCATAGAGGGAACAAGTTGCGGAAGGTGCTACGCATGTGAGAGTGTTATCTGAAGAGCAATGCTTTCACAAGTTCTGACTGGAATGGCGCTATCGATACCTGTAGCTTCCTTCTGGAGTTGTTCCCAAATGGATCAGGCACATTGGATTAGCCTGCCGCCATTGAAGTCACCACTGTTCCCAATTTCTTTTTCTCTGGTCTTTCCATTGTGTTATTAGGGATACAATATCTCAGTCACCTGCATGTAAATAGTCATGGCTGATTCACTGGGGCATTGAATTATTTCAATTGGCTCTGCAGTGACAATAGCCAGACTGAATTCACAACTCCGGCTGCCTTGCCAGTAGTAAAAAGGGTTCCATCAATCGCATAGATATACATTTCCAAGGACCATGCGATCAACCAGGTCTTGCCAATCGTAAGGAATTTAATTTGATCAACGTACAATTAGTGCGCACCTTCAAAGATTTATGTAGATGTGTGCCAGACTTGTTTCTGCTCTGACACCATAGCAGTCCCACATTTCAAACATTTATTTTCCTGGTAAAACAGTGAACAGCTGCCTCACTTGGGCTTTTCAAGCTGGATGATGTCGCTGGTGAGGAATTCCAGCAGTTTAAAACCATGAAAAGCCAAGAATGGGTTAATTGTGGTTACTAAAGGCACATCTTCTCTGACTAAACTGATTGAATTATTTGAAGCAATAGAGGGGTTAGAAAAGTAGTGTAGTAGGTGCTGTATACATAGGAACCTCAATTATCCGAGCGACACAGGCAGGGAGTACTTTGTTCGGCTAATCGAATGCCAGATAACAGTTCAGTCAAGCATTGGGACCTTGTGATCTCGTTTGGATAATTGAATGCCGGATAATTGAGGTTACTCTGTTTACATTTTTTTTAAAAAAGACATCTGTAGTGTATCTTTTCTGATTCTGTTAAAATAGTGCATCTTAAAAGGAGTGATGGGAACTTTGATATGTAATTGGCTAAGGGATAGGAGGTATGGAGCAGTTTAATGGATGCTTTACCGTCAAGACGGAAAGATTAATGGGACTCCATGGGGTCAGTATTTTCTTGATTTGTATGTAAATGTTCAGACTTCATATTGGGAGTATAATTTTGAAGTTTGTGAATGAGACAAAGGTATTGACGTAGGTTAGGAGAAAGTGAGGACTGCAGTTGTTTGAGAGTCAGAGTCAAAAGGTGCAGTGCTGGAAAAGCACAGGTCAGGCAGCATCTGAGAAGCAGGAGAATCGACATTTCGGGCATGTCCCAATGAAGGATTATGCCCAAAATGTTGATTCTTCCGCTCCTCAGATGTTGCCTGATTTGCTGTGCTTTTCCAGCACCACAATTGACAGATTGTTTGTCAGGGTGTCAACTTATGACCACTTCTGGGCAGCTGACAGAGATCCAATATCTCTGGTGGCACACTGGCTTGATGTTATCTGCCTCCTTGTGGGAATGGGCCTTTGAAAAGGAGAGGTGGTGATTTTTGCAGTGGGTTTTGTCACATTTCATCCCATGCAGCTTGTTTCCACTGTATCAAACATCAAAAGGATGTGGAGGACATCAACTTGATGACATATACTCTTTGCTCTGCCCAAAATTCACTAGTCTTCCAGTCAAGGAGTGACCCTCAGCTAAGTGTTGCAGGTTGGCAAATTCCAAAGTCCAAGACTATGTGCTGAGGGACCACCATAAAGATTGGGGCAGCTACCACAGAAACTCAATGGGGAAAGATGCTGCTTAAGGTCATTAAGACCATTGCATAGCAACAGGCAGGAAGCTGGAGAACACCTCAGTCTGGGGACCTTACAAAGAATGTAGAGTGTGAATCAAGAGCACTGAAAATTTCAGAGAAACATTTTACACCTACTGGACTAATCTATTGCAATGGTATTGAGTGGACCATACTGAATGGTGACAAGGTGAATTTTCTTGTCCATTGTGTAAAATTCAAGTTGAAATGTTTTGCATGGTAGTTTTACAGATCCGATCTCTCATAGAAATGGACAGTGATCCAGCATTCTATAGCCCTCCCTCCTGTACCAACTCTTCGGTCATGCATTCACCTATTCTATCCAACCATTCCTATAATCATTATTATGTGGCACTGGGATAAATCCTGCATTTCAATCTATTTTGCAGCTCCCTAAATTCTCACTGCAGGATTCATCTCTCTACCTAGTTCCTTGATACAATTGTGAACTCTAATTGTTTGCCCTCCCCCTTCAGAATGTTCTGTAGCCATGGATATCTTTGACTCTGGCCCCAGGAAGGCTTCCTGGAGTCACATCCATGGCCACAGAACTGCCTGTCTATATCTTTCCCCAGTAGAGTGTCCTACCACTGTAGTTCTTCTCTTTGTCTGCTTCCTGTTGTGCAGCTGGGCTTGGGCTGCACTCCCCAGTGGAACGGTCACATTCGCAGTCTTCCAACTCAGAAAATCCATTCTTCAGTAAGGTGCACTTTCCTGACCAGCTGGCTGCCTCCCTGCTTCTGATTGATTTTGTGGCAGGTACACGGATCGGAAAGGTTTAGAAGGATGTGGGCTGAACACTGGCAAATGGGACTTGTCCGGTTTAGAAACCTGCTTGGCATGGAGGAGTTGGGCAGAAGGGCCTGTTTCCTTGATATATGACTCTATGACTCTATCCATTTCTTCCTTGACTGGACTTGTTAATTTGCAAGCTGATCACATGTAAAGATGTGCTATCCACATAACTCTCAGCCTTGTGGGTGCGCTGGAATACCTTCAGTTGGCACTCAAATTAGTCAAACTGGTGGCACTGCCTGCAGATGTGGTCATCCAAATTGCCAGGAGAGTTTAAGAGTCCCCACATACTGCTGTCTACAACAAACTGTTCAGCACTCTCCTGCAGTACTTTAAATGAAATTACTCTTATTTTAAAGTTCTACTTGGCATAATTTTTTTAAAGCTGAAAATGTGTTGCTGGAAAAGCGCAGCAGGTCAGGCAGCATCCAGGGAACAGGAGAATCGACGTTTTGGGCATAAGCCCTTCAGGATCTGTTTGGTGCCATTTGACACACCCGCTCTCCTCAGGTTTGAAGCTGCTCCAATCCTTCCAAATTGCAGCCTTGGAAGGATTGGAGCAGCTTCAAGCCTGAGGAGAGCGGGTGTGTCAAATGGCACCAAACAGATCCTGAAGAAGGGCTTATGCCCGAAACGTCGATTCTCCTGTTCCCTGGATGCTGCCTGACCTGCTGCGCTTTTCCAGCAACACATTTTCAGCTCTGATCTCCAGCATCTGCAGTCCTCACTTTCTCCTCAAATTTTTTAAAGTTTGTTTTACTTTAAATCTAAATTGTAGATTAGTAAAATGTAGAAATTCCTCACTCTTATGGTGACAAATCTGTTTCTTATCCTGTGCCTGTACATTTTCCCTGTGCTAGCTTAGAAATGTATGTATTTAAAATTCCCTTTGTCAGAGGGATGTTGACCACATTAAAGCTCTACCAGTGAAGGAATGCTAAGACCTTAAGAGTGGGTACTGGAGGTTTATCTGGATGATTACATGAGGGACTTCAGATATGTGGAGAAATTGCACAAGTAGCAATTGTACATCTTGGACCAGAGAATACAAAGTGAGATGTAAGAGAGGGATTCAAAATGAAGAAGAGTTTGAAATGTTTCACACTATTTGCTGCTTCCTCTGGCTAGTGGGTTGATAACCAGAGATCATCAGCTTAAGGTAGTCAGCAAAAGAACTAAAGAGAAAATTGAGGAGACATTTTTTTCACACAAAGCATAGTTAAGATCTAGAATGCACTTCCTTGAAGTACCAAATCAGATTGCAAGATAATGAACAAAGAGTAATGGGATAATAAAAGAAATAATGAAAAGAACTAATTTGGCATGTTATAGCATACTAAACGGAGACCTTTTTCAGAGAGCTGTGGGATATTAATGAGTTAATTTGCTGAACTGACCTGCAGGAAATTGAATGTCCAGAGGCTAGGATGGGATGCCTTACAGATAGGTTAGAAGGAATTTACATTCCCATCCCTTGCCATTCAGAGCCATTTACATGGCCACCTCCTATTATTCAGAGTTAATTTACATTTGCATCATCATCCTATTCGAAATCAATAAGAACATTGCAGTTGGAATTTTGACTACTCCCTGCAGTTTAAAAAAACACTTGCAACAGATTTGACTATTAGGGATGACTTACAATACATGGTTTTTTGAGATGATTAGGTCATTGCATTGTGTCTTGAGTGGCATGTGACTGTGAGGGAGTGGTTGGGTGTTGTCTTGTGGGCATTACTGACTGTGATGTAAAGATTTTGTATAAAGAAAGAACTGTTTCCTTTATTCAGAGAGATTCCCTTGACATGGCTTCACAAGAATAGCAAAGGGTGTTAAAATGTTTCTCCAGAAAGTTTGTTGTATTTGCTTAAGAAAATTTGGTTGTTGCTCACAGAAGTTGGCATATTGCAATTGCATGAAGTGTGTAAGAATCTCAAAACAAACATAACAGCTGAACTGATGGCTGTCTAATGTAACTTGATGGGAGTTAATAATACACGTGCACATTTCTCTATGGATCACAATCTTAATGTGGAGGAGATAATCCCTTGAGCAATGCCATTGTGAGATCCTTACCCTAGTCGGATCACCCATAGTGGCACTGTTTGTGGGAGATGCCAGACAAAGGATGGTCCAAAAATGTCCTCAACAGCAGAACAAGTGAAGGAAGACTGAACCTTTCAGCACTGAAGGAAGGCTGCAATGGCAATTGGTTCTGATCGTCATGGTTTGGCACTTCACCTAAATCTGACCCACAACCTGCCAAGATCTTTTTGGAAATTAGCATGCACAAAGTTCCCAGTGTTAAACAAAATCCTGCACAGATTTTCATCTGCGTATCAGGAAAGAAAAGGAAGCAAATCTTAACACTCTGGAATTCATTTCCTGATGGGACTCCGGCTCCTTGTGTCAAAAGATCTGTGGGCTGAATTCCAGCCAGCTCAGAGGGCACACGGCAGAAAAACTCAATGCTGAGGAAGTTTCATTCCAATTGAGGGGCAGCTAAAAAAAAAAGGTACCAATGGTGAGAACCCAAACCACCTGTACTTGTAAAAATGTGCCCCATGTAAAGCTCAAATGAACCATTTAATGAGGCCATCAACCTCAATCAGAAAATATGGCCCACTAATTTTCTGTCTCTCCCCCACTATCTTTGAACCAAATCTTGCATTAATGCCCTGTCCAATTAATTATGTCCAGAATCACTGAACATTGAGTCCAATAAACTAACACATTAACAGTGCTGTGGTCCTCTAGACAGCATGGGGTTGGGACTTTGAAAGTGCTGCTGAATGCACTTAATACATGGAGAGGGGGAAATGGCGACAGCAAGACAATGGTGAAGAATTGCTCTAATACACATGACTGCAGAACTGAACAGGAAGGGATGTTCCACCTCTTCTGTCACCCCTGCACTATCAACTATGAACATTTGTTGGGAGCTCCAGCCGTATTTCACTTCAACCAGTATTTCATGCAGTCCAAACAATATCTGGCTCTAATACAGATTTAGCACAGACTGGCAATCTTTGGCTTTTGTTTGCAATCCTGTGCAAAGCCACTGTTTTAAAATCCAACTATTTGAGTAAGTAAGTTCACCACATTCCCAAATATAATAGCTTTGTCAAAAAAATGATGATCAAAGAAAACTGAAGTGTGTTTTTCCTTCAAGTCAAATAGCAATGCATCAATTCAATTGTAAAACAGCCAACATTAAAAAAAACACTAATGGGTGGAAAGCACAGCAGGTATTCACAACAAAAAACTAATTCATTCATTTTACAGAAAAGTGACCAAGAAAGATTTAAGACGTGCCAAACATCACAATTCTGGTTTATTCGATTGCTTGATGCTAGCCAGAAAGCATGCTGGTTTATTGGCTATTATCCAGGAATATATTCTGGCCATTGTTGGGGGTTAGTTTTTCTAATCTCTAATCAGTCAGTTAGCAGTACATAACTGCACTTTTGAAGCTTATCTGCATAACATAGGCAACTGGCCAAACAGCAGCATTCAGAATGTAGAACGGCTGTCAACGAAAGCTGGATATTTAGTGACATGCGTATCCTCTTTTTAACAATGGCATTATTTCTCCACATATTTACATGCCTCTGTCCTAAGGCTACAGTCAAAAAACAACTATGACCAAAACAGGAACAATGACTCTGGAGTTCCATATCTAAAGCAACTGGAAGCAGTTTCTCCTTACCTTCTTTATCTAAACACCGGGGCCTTGATTATGCAATTGAAGGCCTCCCTGTACGTGGATGACATTGCTGTTTTCTGCTTGGATTAGATTAGATTCCCTACAGTGTGGAAACATGCCCTTCGACCCAACTAGTCCACACTGACCTCCGAAGAGTAATCCACCCAGACCCATTGCCCTCTGACTACTGCACCCAACGCTATGGGCAATTTAGCATGGCCAATTCACCTGACCTGCACATCTTTGGACTGTGGGAGGAAACCCATGCAGACACAGCGAGAATGTCTGTGTGGAGTTGGCACAATCGACCTAGGCTGGAATCGAACCTGGGACCCTGGTGGTGTGAGGCAGCTGTGCTAACTACTGAGTCACTGTGCCGCTCTTAACCAGTGGCACTCCACTGGTTCAAAGGTAGAAGACAGAGGGTGCTGGAGAAGGTCTGTTTTTCAGAATGGTGGCCTGTGACCAGTGGAATGCCACAATGATCCGTGCTGGTCCTCTACTTTTCATCATTTATATAAATGATTTGGATATGAACATAAGAGGTATAGTTAGTAGACTTGCAGATGACACCAGAATTGGAGGTGTAGTGGACAGCGAAGAAGGTTACCTCAGATTACAACAGGATCTTGACCAGATGGGCCCTTGGACTGAAGTGGCAGATGGAGATTAATTCGGATAAATGCGAGGTGCTGTATTTTGGGAAAGCAAATCTTAGCAGGACTTAGACACTTAATGGTAAGGTCCTAGGGAGTGTTGCTGAACAAACAGACCTTGGAGTGCAGGTTCATAGCTCCTTGAAAGTGGAGTTGCAGGTGGATAGGATAGTGAAGGCGGCTTTCCTTTATTGGTCAGAGTATGGAGTACAGGAGTTGGGAGTTAAAAATCACACAACACCAGGTTATAGTCCAACAGGTTTAATTGGAAGCACACTAGCTTTCGGAGTGACGCTCCTTCATCAGGTGATGAAGGAGCGTCGCTCCGAAAGCTAGTGTGCTTCCAATTAAACCTGTTGGACTATAACCTGGTGTTGTGTGATTTTTAACTTTGTACACCCCAGTCCAACACCGGCATCTCCGAATCAGGAGTTGGGAGGTCATGTTGCGACTGTACAGGACATTGGTTAGGCCACTGTTGGAATATTGTGTGTAATTCTGGTCTCCTTCCTATCGGAAAGATGTTGTGAAACTTGAAAGGGTTCAGAAAAGATTTGCGAGGATGTTGCCAGGGTTAGAGGATTTGTGCTATAGGGAGAGACTGAACAGGATGGGACTGTTTTGCCTGGAGTGTCAGAGGCTGAGGCGTGACCTTATAGAGGTTTACAAAATTATGAGGAGCATGGTTAGGATAAATAGACAGAGTCCAGAACTAGAGCGCATAGGTTTAGGGTGAGAGGGGAAGATAAAAGAGACCCAAGGGACAACTTTTTCACACAGAGGATGGTACGTGTATGGAACGAGCTGACCAAGGAAGTGGTGGAGCTGGTACAATTACAACATTTAAAAAGGCATCTGGATGGGTATATGAATAGGAATCAGAAGGGTTGGGAGGGATGTGGGCTGGGTGCTCGCAGATGGGATTAGATTGGGTTGGGATTTCTGGTTGGCATGGATTGAAGGGTCTGTTTCCATGCTGTGCATCTCTGACTCTATATGGCTGCAACCACCACTGACAGCACAGTAAAACCAGACTTGTTGGCTACATGGGAATAGCCACTTCTTGCTACAGCAGGGCTCAACATTAAAATAATCTGAAGGACCTAGCCGCATGACACAGTGGTAGTGAGTCCACAGTCCTAAAGATGAAGGCATTTCCCCTCAGTTTAAAAAAGGCAAATGAGCACTTAACTATCATTTTAAACACCTCTGAACACCTTTTAAAACCCATCATATTTTAAATACCTTTAAACACTTTTCCAATGACACAGACAGAGAAAGATTATATTTGTAGCAATGTAACTTAATTATAGAAAATGCTCCCCAAATCCCTCATGGAATCTTGCAATATGATTTTGTAGGCATTATTTTAACTGGTTTATTATGTTGATTTACAGATTCATAAAGAAAGCTGTATAAATTAATTATCGCATCTGACTAACAGTTGGTCAAAATGGAGAGATCAGAATCTGGTTGACAAGTGGGGATGACCTTATTTCTATATATTTGTATCTTATCAATACTCAACTCGCCACATTTGCATGCGTTTTGCAATTCTCCACCCTTCTCCTGAGGAACTAGATGACAACAATACCTGACTTGGTTACCTGGCAGATGCAGCTTGCCGAATGCTTCTAAAAGGTCTCCATTTTAACGTCCCTTCATCAATGTGTCTTTGAATGCTCCATGAACTGTGTTCTCTACTATAAATCCACTGAAGTCCACATCAAACCATCAACCTCACCACATCATTGTAGCTGATCTCGGACCACTCTGAATTCACTTCAGCCCTTCAGGAAGTCACTTTGGAAGTCAGGGTACTTTCATCTTGCATGCTCCTGCCAGGTCATTTTGTGCAGAGAGGCACACAGTCATTTCAAGCACTTATAGAGGGGGCAGCTCATGGTTCTGGAATTCTTTTCTTAGTGCTTAATAACTTGGTGGTTACTTGAAGCCTGACAGCCTCCGTCAGAGAAGGGACAATAAAGTACCAGTGACACTGGTTTCAAAGGTTTCAAGGTAAGTGCTAGATATGACTCTGAAATTCGAACATCCTAGATATTCAAACAGCCCATTAATATAAAAGAATACAAGGAATAATTAAGTACGGTCACCAGAGAAATAGTATTAGACAAACTAAAGCTAAAGGCAGATAAGTCCCCTGGCCTTAATGGCTTGCACCCTGGAATCCTAAAAGAGGTAGTTACAGATATAGTGGATGCATTAGTTGTAACTTTCTAAAAATTCTTGGATTTTGAAGCATCAGGTTTGTCAAACTGCTAATGTGACACCCATATTCAAAAGGGAGACAAAAGGTGGGTAATTTTAGCCAATTAGAGTCATAGAGTCTTACATCATGGAAACAGACCCTTAATTCCAACTAGTCCACACCAACCATATTCCCAAACTAAACTAGCTCCACTTGCCTGCGTTTGGCACATGTCCCTCCAAACCTCTTATTCATGAACTTATCCAAAGGTCTTTTACATGCCATACTTGCATCCACCACTTCTTTTGGCAGTTCATTCCACTCTTTAAAAGATTTCTCCTCATGTCTGGTTTAAAACTTTCCTCTCACCTTAAAAACATCCATCCCTAACCTCTCTTGTTGGAAAAGTGCTGGAATAAATTAAGGAAATAATAGCAGAACATGTGAAAAATCATAATCTAATCAAGCAGGGTCAGCATGTCTTCATGAAAGGGAAATTATGTCTGCCTAATTTATTAGAGTTGTTCAAGTAAGTCTCAACCAGAGTGGATAGAGGTGAAGCAATAGATAAGCTTATCTTGTATTTCAAGAAAGCATTCAACAAAGTACCTCTTAAGAGGCTAAGTCTTTAAGATAGAGCCCATGGTATGGAGGATAGTTAATTGGCATGGATAAAAAAAATTGGCTTATGGTCAGGAATCAGTGAATGGGGATAAAGGGGTTATTTTTCAGGTTGGTGACTGTGACCAGTGGGGTTCTGCAGGGATCAGTACGGTTTAGAATAAATGTTAATGACTTGGAAGAAAGAACTAAATGTATTTTAACCATATTTGCAAATGACAAAAATGGGTGGAAAGGCAGGTTTTGAGAGAGATACATTCTAGAGAGAGATATTGATAGATTAAGAAAATGGGTAGAAAGTTGGCAAATGGAGTATAATATGGAGAAATGTGAAGTTACTCATTTTGGAAGGCAGAACAAAGAAACAGAGTATTATTTCAATGGGGAAAAAACTGCAGAAATCTGAAACACAAAGGGACTTTGGGGGGGTCTTGTGCTTGAAACACAAAAGATAACAAACAGGTACAACAGATAATCAGGAAGGCCACTGGAATATTGACCCTTATTTCAAGGGGGTTGGAATACAAGAGTAGGGACGTCTTGTTGGACAAAACGATAGTGAGACCACATCTGGAATACTGTGAGCAGTTTTGAATCCTTTATTTAAGGAAATCATTTCATTGGAGGCAGTTCAGAGAAGGTTCACTAAAATGATCCCTGGTATGGAGGGATTGTCTTGCAAGCAAAGGCTAAACAGGTTGAACTCTACTCACTGGGATCTATGAAAATGAGAGGTGATCTTATTGAAACCTAAAGGATTCTCAAGGGGCTTGATAGGATACAATATCGACAGTATGTTTCCCATCATGGGCGGGTCTAGGTACAGAGGTCATAGTCTCAGAATAAAGGGGCATGAATTTAAGACTAAAAAAAGAGGAATTTATTCTCTTAGAGTTGTTAGTCTTTGGAATCCCTTACCACAGAGCTGGGAGGACAAGTACTTGTGTCTATTTAAGGCTGAGATAGATAGATTATTGCTCAGGAGGGGAATCAATGGGTTATGGAGAAAAACACAGAAGAGTGGACGTAAGGAATGTCAGATCAGCCATGATACTACTGAATGCTGGAGCAGGCTCAAGGGCTGAACATCCTACTCCTGTTTCCATTTCTTATGGTCTTATCCTTAAATGAGGTGGAAGACTAAATTCAGGAAAGCTTCGGATAGTGCAGAATTCCAAACTCATCGGTTATATCAATATTTTTAAAAGAGCTAGGTATTCATCTCTAGAAGCTCCAACAGTATGAAGGCTATGTGAGAATTCCTTCATTCACTAAGGTATGAGTTTATTTGTGTGTTATATTCGGCAGTTACTCTCAGTGTCTTGGTATGAAAGTCAAAGTGCAATAAATCATCCTTCTGTTCCTCTCTTGCTCCCCACATCACCAGACTAAAGCATTAGCAACAAAGAAAGGCAACAATAAAAATTTCTACAGGGCACTAGACAATGCTGGCTTACAAACCTTTCCTTATGAAGGAAGTTATAAAGTATCCATGCCATCCTCATTAAAGATATTTCTAATGCTATTTCTAATGCTGCAAGCAGATTTAATTAGGGTTCAGCGAAAAGACTCTCTGGAGACAGATATTCCAAATTACTCAAAATAATCTTAGAGACCTCGTATATAAACTGGAACAGAAACATTAACTTGTGATTTAATGACCTGTTTGAAAAATATTTAGTGGTTTGTGCTGGAAGGAGTACAGGACAATGCCTGTGTCCTTGTTATATTGGACTGTCAGCCAGATGGTTTAGTAACAGATGGTACCAGAGCCCTTTAGCCATCTGTCAGGACTGTTGTTGAGAATAATGCAGTAGAAAAACCGCTGAGTCTCGGAAAAATAAGGGACTTATTTCCTTATGCTTATAGTTATAAGTTTTCATTAAAATGTTTCTCTACCAACATATATTTTGACCAGCACTCACTAAACATTGCCTTCCACACATTCACAATGGATTAACTGTTAACACTTTCAGAATGAGGATTTCTATTATCTGCAAATACAAAGCCATTAGCAAGCATAGCAGCAACCACCTGAACCCCACCACATTACAATAAACTCTGTCCTTTATGAGCTGAATTGCAACAAGGAATTATCTGCAACTGATGTAAAAATGTTGAGGAGTGTGTTTAGAGGCTCGAGAAAGTTACACCCCTCAAACTTTTGTACACTGATCACTGACATAAGCTGCAATTTGACTAAATGTTACACACATTTTGTTATTGCTGAAAGGGAGAGAAGGGCATATTGAGATGATATCTGACTGAGTTTTGAACTAATAACTCTTGCTATTTGTTGAAACATACTAAAATATAATTCCCATTGACAGTTCTTCAATATTAAAGCTTTGCTAGATTTCAAATTCAAAATTAAAATTTCTAGTCTATACTGTTAGAATCAGGGAAAAGAATAAGTTTGAACTTGGGTTTCATTTATATTTAGAGTTCCTGGAGCTAAAAATTTGTTAAGTCTCATTTTCAGCACAAATCCTCCAACCCTGGCGACATCCTTGTAAATCTTACAGTCTACCCGTTTCCATTAAAGGTTCTCAGCAATTAAACTTTAAGCTGCCTCCTCAGTTAAGTGGCTATAGTGATGTGCTGAATGGAACCCATGTATACATTAGGTTGCCCACTGATCCTGCACTCTTCTCAATGGCACATTGTCAGAAACAAAGCTGCACTTTTGAATCATAGAATCCCTACAGTGTGAAAACAGGCCCTTTGGCCCAACATGTCCACACCGACTCTCACCCAGACCCATTACCCTATCCTATTCCTCTACATTAAACACTGACTAATGCATCTAACCTACACATCCCTGAACACTATTGGCAGTTTAGTGTGGCCAATTCACTTAACCTGCATACCTTTGGATTGTGGGAGAAAACTGGAGCAAACCCACACAGACAGTGGCAGAATAGAGTCAGAGATATAGAGCATGGAAACAGATCCTTTAGTCCAACTCAACCATGGCAACCAGATATCCCAACCGATTCTAGTCTCACAAACTTGATTGAGTTTTTTGAAGAAGTAACAAAGAGGATTGACGAGGACAGAGCGGTAGACAAGATCTATATGGACTTCAGTAAAGCCTTCGACAAGGTTCCCCATGGAAGACTGGTTAGCAAGATTAAATCTCATGGAATACAGGAAGAACTAGTCATTTGGATACAGAACTGGCTCGAAGGTAGAAGACAGAAGGTGGCAGTGGAGAGTTGTTTTTCAGACTGGAAGCCTGTGACCAGTGGAGTGCCACAAGGATCGGTGCTGGGTCCTCTACTTTTTGTCATTTTATATAAATGATTTGGATATGAACAAAGAGGTATAGTTAGTAAGTTTGCAGGTGACACCAAAATTGGAGGTGTAGAGGCACCTAAGAAGGTTACTTAGGATTACTATAGGATCTTGACCAGATGGGCCAATGATAAAGTGGCAGATGGAGTTTAATTTAGATAAATGAGAGGTGTGGCATTTTGGGAAAGCAAACCTTAGCAGGACTTATATACTTAATGATAAGGTCCTAGGGAATTTTGCTGAACAAAGACCTTGGAATTACAGGTTCATAGCTTCTTGAAAGTGGAGTCGCAGGTAGATAGGATAGTGAAGGTGGTGTTTGGTATGCTTTCCTTTATTGGTCAGAGTATGGAGTACAGGAGTTGGGAGGTCATGTTGCGGCTGTACAGGACATTGGTTAGGCCACTGTTGGAATATTGTGTGCAATTCTGGTTCCCTTCCTATCGGAAAGATGATGTTGTCAAACTTGAAAGGGTTCAGAAAAGATTTACAAGGAAGTTGCCAGGGTTGGAGGATATGTACTATAGAAAGAGGTTGAATAGGCTAGGACTGTTTGGCCTGGAGTGTCGGAGGCTGAGGAGTGACCTTATAGAGGTTTATGAAATCATGGGCATGAATCGGGTAAACAGATGAAGTCTTTTTCCTGGGTTGGGGGAGTTCCGAAGTTGAGGGCATAGGTTTAGGATGAGAGGGGAAAGATATAAAAGAGACACATAAGGGGCATCTTTTTCATGCAGAGGGTGGTGCGTGTATGGAATGAGCTGTCAGAGGAAGTGGTGGAGGCTAGTACAATTGCAACATTTAAGAGGCATTTGGATGGGTATATGAATAGGAAGGGTTTGGAGGGATATGTGCTGGGTGCTGGCAGGTGGGCCTACATTGGATTGGGATATCTGGTTGGCATGGACAGGTTGGACTGAAGGATCTATTTCCGTGCTGTACATCTCTAGGACTCCATGATTCTACTCTCTTGAAACTCCCACATCCGTCAAGAGGAGTATATTACTCTACCGAAGACAGTTTTTGCTCCTTTCAATGTGCAGACACAGAAAATAGCACGTCTTATTGCTCTACAAAACACAGCTTCAGGCTAACTTAATACTTATGGCTTATATTTTAAAAATTTAATCAAGAGACAGATCTCAATAAAACACAATCAAGAAATAACCCACTATACTCACTATTGTAGACTTACAGCAAGGCTACATTTAAAACTATTCACTTATTTGTTTCAGTGCTGTGACCTTTCCCACACAGGTTCCTCCAAGATCAGTTGTGAATTTCACTGTTTGGTAGGTTTTCCTGGACGCACTCCGATGCCCAGTGAGACATGAATTCAAATAGTAAAGGCAGTAACTGTGCAGATTCACTGCTGTGTCAGTTAGCAGTGTGGGTCTCCCTCCCTCTCTCTATCTGACCTAACACAGGCTTCAAGTATACAAATATAGCATCAGGGAAGTGTTCAGGGTTACAGGGTTGGAAGCTAGAATGAAGAGGTTGACACAAGGAGAAAGATCACATCTCTTGCAGGGACCAGGAGATCTGCCCAAAAAGGGTAGAATTGCTCCACGAAGGGAATGGTCAAGGAGGTAAATGCCTAGTGTCTGGGCCCTGAGGGTATGGCAGGATAGTTCTGGAACTGTTTAAAAAGACAACCTCCCCAAGGGCAATTAGAAATGGGCAAAATTTGCTGGCCACCTCAGCAATGTCCACTTTCAAATGAAGGAATAAACGAAAAAAGCTCCAGAGACCTTATGTCAATGGTCAAGGTCAGCGAATGCAACATTATATTTTCACAACTCCACCAACCGCTCTCCCTCAGCAGCACTCTATAACACTTATAGCTCAAGACTAATGACCCAGATAGCCCACCTCACCTTCACACACCTAACAGTGATGCTTAGTTTACACCTACCTCCGGCTGTTCAGTTGTGGCAGGCTCTTCATTCAAAAAAAGTGTGCTACACGACCACTGTCATTCTGCTCTTCCTCTGTCTGGAGAAAGTGGGCCACAGTTGACGAAACTAAGAGGTCAACTGTTGGGAGACAGGATGCCTCCATCGTGTTCAGCCTGACGGAGAAGATGGTTTTGCATATCATGGCCCAGCTGCAACATAGCAGGGGAAGAGCCCTTGCGGCAGGCTGTGACTCATCGTGTGAAAGCATTCAAGATGTTACTTCTTTATACTCCTGCCCAAATCTCCAGCTCACCCTCATTCTTCTATCTGGCTGTGCACCTCTCACTTTATACCTTCACCCCATTCCCACGTCAACCTTTTCCTTTTCAATTTGCTTTCAGGTACTGAAGAGGTGAGGAATACTACTGCGAGTAACTCATCTCCTGACTCCCTAAAGCCTGTCCACCATCTGGAAGGCACAAGTCAGGAATGTGATGGAATTTTCGCCACTTGCCTGGATGGATGCAGCTCCAACAACACTCAAGAAAAGTTTGGGAGAAGATTTGTAGCTCGGGTGCTCGTTGTTGTGGTTCTGTTCGCCAAGCTGGGAATTTATCTTGCAAACGTTTCATCCCCTGTCTAGGTGACATCCTCAGTGCTTGGGAGCCTCCTGTGAAGCGCTTCTGTGATGTTTCCTCCGGCATTTAGTGACCCGTCTCTGCCGCTTCCGGTTGTCAGTTCCAGCTGTCCGCTGTAGTGGCCGGTATATTGGGTCCAGGTCGATGTGTTTGTTGATCGAGTCTGTGGATGAGTGCCATGCTTCTAGGAATTCCCTGGCTGTTCTGTTTGGCTTGCCCTATAATGGTAGTGTTGTCCCAGTCGAATTCATGTTGCTTGTCATCTGCGTATGTGGCTACTAAGGATAGCTGGTCGTACACAAACCAATGTAGTGTACAAAATCCCATGCAAGGACTGCACAAAACACTACATAGGACAAACAGGAAGACAGCTAACGATCCGTATCCATGAACACCAACTAGCCACGAAACGACACGACCAGCTATCCTTAGTAGCCACATACGCAGATGACAAGCAACATGAATTCGACTGGGACAACACTACCATTATAGGGCAAGCCAAACAGAGAACAGCCAGGGAATTCCTAGAGGCATGGTACTCATCCACAGACTCGATCAACAAACACATCGACCTGGACCCAATATACCGGCCACTACAGCGGACAGCTGGAACTGACAACCGGAAGCGGCAGAGACAGGCCACTATAAATGCCGGAGGAAACATCACAGAAGCGGTCCACAGGAGGCTCCCAAGCACTGAGGATGTCACCTAGACAGGGGACGAAACGTTTGCAAGACAAATTCCCAGCTCGGCGAACAGAACCACAACACAAGAAACTTGACCCCATCCAGGACAAAGCAGCCCTACAAGCATCCACTCCCTCTACCACCAACACTCAGTAGCAGCAATGTGTACTATTCACAAGATACACTGTAGAAATTCACCAAAGGATCCTCAGACAGCACCTTCCAAACCCCTGACCACTTTCATATAGATGGCCAAGGGCAGCAGATACATGGGAACACCACCACCTGCAACTTCCCCTCCATGCGGACTTGGAAATATATCGCTATTCCTTCACTGTCGTTGGGCCAAAATCCTGGAATACCCTCCCTAAGGGTGTTGTGGGTCAACCTCCAACACTATTTCTAATTTGAGTGAATGTTGCATTTGATTTTTCCTTGCATTTCAATAGCTAATAAATTCATTCAATCTTTCTTTAAGTCAAGTAAAGCCAGTTAAATTGGCTCCTTTTAAAACAGAAATAAGTTGGTACTGGATATGGTATCAACAAGGGAAGGGATCCTTTAAAGTCAACTTTGTTGTGACCTAAAGTGGGGGTTGGCACAGGCCAGGGTGACGAGGCACATGGACACACAAGATAGCCGCTGAGCCATCAGTTGGCTACTTGACACATAAGATGGCCGGCAGAACACAATATGGAGAGAGACAGCTGAGTAAATACAGACACTGCCTGGGGCCACTAGAATGTTAGCACAATGCACTTACATCCTAGTTGATTAGTTTAAGGCGGGTGAGAGAAGAGAATACACATGAGTAACAAACACTGCCCACTGAAATGTCTGGGTCCAGTCAACACCTTTGATGGAAATGCTAACTGTTTGATACAGACTCAATACAAAGTGCTAATAGCCAGGGCTTCAATAATGGTCCTTCTCAGGAAGAGTGATTCTTGCCCATTACTACAGCAATGGACTTCCATACAGACAGAGAGGGGAGAATGTACGTGTCCGCAGTAATAGGAGGGAGGAAATGTGAAATGCCAATAGACACAGGAGTGGCCGTATCTATCACAAACTTACCCTTATCCCACACAAATAAAATTATTCACTTAACTGGGGTAGAAGGGGATTAAATACCAGCTTACCTAAGCAGAACTACCCTTGTAGAAATAAACAATATACATCCCCAAGAGATTCTATGTATGCTAAAATATTGAGGGCACCATAATGGGCAATGATCTCATGAGAGAACATAATGTTCTAATCGATCGTGCAAAAGGGAAATTGATTTGGTTTGTCCCAGACACAACAGTCAGAAGACAGATTCAGAAACTTACAAGTCACCTGGAAATTTTCAAAGTGGCTACTGTCACCAGTAGGGACTGGAACCTCAAAAAGTGGGGAAATTCAGAGCCATCTGTGCCTCCATCGATGGAGTCTGGGCAGAAACAAAGTTAGATACAGGTCTAGTTAAGGGTTTCCTGGACTGGAGCACAAGCCCCACCGGCAATACCCAATAAAACCTGAAGCAAGAGTCTCCTTAGTTTAGAGCACTGACTTTGTGCTGGCTGGTGCTCCAGTCAGTGTGTTCCTGCTGGAACTGAAGAGGAGAAGAGTTTTCTTTGTCAAAGAAAAACAAAACCCGAAGCAGAAAAAGCTGTTGTGGAGATAGTGCAACGACAAGTGAAACAGGGAATCCTGAAAGAAATACAAGTACAACTAATTCCCCAACATGGCCCGTACTAAAGCCTGATGGGAGCTGCAGGCTCACCATTGATTATACAGGACTAAATAAGGTCATCTCCAAATTGCACCCCATTGTAGCAGATCCCTCCACCATCTTCAACTGCTTGGCCTTTGAACACAGGAGTTTCACTGTTTTATACATAGCCAACGGATTCTGGTCTATCCCATTACACCTAGAGTCCCAGAACAAATTCGCTTTTACAATAAGGAACAGGCAGTATACGTAGTTTCGCCTGCCACAAGGGTTCCACAACAGCCCCACTATTTTTCACAGAGTGATGAGCGACATTTCTGAAGAGAGTAGATTTATCAGAGGGTAGCACTGCCCTCCAATATGTAGATGATATCTTAATTGCCTCAGAGTCCAGACCAGGGCACCAGGAAGCTTTAGGGGTATTATTGCATGAATTGGAACCGCAGGGTTAAAAACGTTAGCCCCACAAAGGCACAGATTGGCAAAACAAAAGTCTTATACCAGGGTCACCTTATATCCCACGACTGCAAGAAGGCAATCCAATAGGTGCCACAACCTGCCACTATCAGGGGAGTCAGAAAGGTCTTGGGGCTGTTCAACTACGGTCGGAGCTTTATACCGGAGTTCACAAAATTGGCTGAACCGATCCAGAGATTAACTAAAGGAGGCAAGCCTGCCTTGGAACATGTAACCTGGGGATCAGAACAGGAGGAGGCATACAGTCAGCTTAAAACTGGACTCATTTCACCCCCCCCCCAGCTAAGGCTGCCAGATCTCAGCAAAGATTTTCACATCCACTGTAATAATGAGGGAGGGTTTTACTTCAGTGGTAACCCAAGAGCACGCTAGCAGAAGACCCATAGGGTACTACTCAACTGCCCAGCAGCCTTAAACTGTGCTGCTTGGGCCGTTAGGGTTAGCAAGCCCATATTAATGACAGAGAACAACACACTCTAGTAGAGATGCTAAACACAGGGAAACAGAGCTATCTCCAATATGAGAAGGAGAGAATGTGGGAGGTAGTTCTTTTACCCCCAAGTCAGTCCATGGTAATAGTTTGGGATACGGGGAGAAACCCCAGCTGAGGGAATTCTAGACACAGGGGAACTGCACAACAGTGGAGATAGAGATGGGGATGAAGATGGGGAGAGAGTAAACGATATACACCCATCAGAGGAGACCCTCTTCGTGGACGGGTCACGAAAATATGTAGCAGGGCTCGCCCCGAACAGGATTGGCTGTGGTAAATGATAAGTTAGAAACAGTTACGTCCGGGAGGATTGATGGAAGTCAGTCCCCACAGGTAGCGGAATTGGTAGCACTCACCAAAGCACTGCAACTAGCAAAATGGGAAAAAAAAGGGTGAATATATATACAGTCAATATGCCTTTGGTGTATTCCAAGACTACATGGTGGCATGGGGTAGAAGAGGGTTCACCACCATGTGGGAACCCCTATCAGACACCAATTAAGAATTCAGGCACTATTGCATGCCAGTGAATAGCCAAAAGAGGCTGCAGTAATAAAAATAAAAGCCCATCAAAAGAAGCCAGCAAAATAGCCTAAATTGGTTAAAATTCAAAGGAAACCAGGTAGCAGACCGAGCAGTTCAGAAAGCCCTAGAGCAAGAAGCCATTAACGAGACGGCAATAGCCACTATTGAATTAGCGAAAGACACTATCCAAATTCAGCAGCTAGAGGACACCCCGCAGGAAGAGAGAGAACAATGAAAACTGCAGGGGGCGTTCAAAGGGGAGGATGGTGTCTGGAGGCAAGCAGACAAGGTGCTAGCACCAGCGTGTATACAGAACACATTGCTCGAAATGCATCATGGGCTCTCCCATACAGGTAGAGGCTATGAGGAGAGGGGTGGTGGAAAGGAATTAGGAGAGGAGAGATGTGGCCAAGTACTGCCGCTGATGCATGGTTTGTGCACAACATAACCCAGGGAGACCCATAAACATTAGGATGGGACATCAGCCCAGACCTAGGGGACCCTGGGAACACCTTCAGATAGATTTTACAGGGCCACTACCATCCTCCAGTGGGAAATCTACTTCCTGGTCATCATAGACCAATTCATCCGGTGGGTAGAAGCATTCCCCACCAAAAGCTGCACAGCGACTACTATAGCCAGAATATTAGCAGAGGAAGTAATCCCTTGGTGGGATATACCAGTCCAGATCAACTCAGACCAAGAGACACATGTCGCAGGCAAGGTCATGAACACTTGTCTGCCAATTACTTGGCATTAGACAAATTTCACATCCGCTATCACCCCCAGGGATGTTAGAGAGAACAAATAGAATGTTCAAAAATACTTTAGCTAAGGCTATGCAAACCTCAGGCAGAACATGGGCTGAAGCACTGCCAGTCATACTAATGAGATTAAGAGCGACCACAAATCAGGCAACTGGGCTAACACCATTTAAATTAATGACCGAACAAGCAATGCTATTGCCAGAGACAATAATCACAGGTGTAGGTCCACTACAAGACAGAATTAGGCGCTGTGATAGAATTAAGCGTCCAACTGAAAGGGATGCAGAAATCTGCAATTGATAAAGACGACAAAAAGGACAAGGCAGGGGAACTCGAAATCTTCCCAGAGGTCCCGGCAGCAGGAAGCCGCGTCAGAGTGCGAGCATTGCCCGACAAACCAGGCTTTGCCCCAAAATGGAATGGGCCATACTACGTGGTAATAAGTGGGGTCACCTGGGCCTGCCTGGGCATTAAAGGAAAAGGCACATGGAAGCATTGGACCCAACTAAAACCGTTTAAAGACTCCTGTGACCAAACTAATGTCATTGACCATTCCCCAGGTGCAAATAGGTACGGTGGACAAGACGGTCATCCTGGGGGAGTACTGAAAACCCAATTGAACAAACCACACAGAAGCAGGACTTGACTGATATACATTTTGCAGTCAAAATAAAGTTACGTCTGTATGTATTTCACTGTTTTTAAAGTGTTGCAACTGTCGTGAGCATGTCAGGATTTGAAGTTAATCTCTTCTATAAAACCCACTGAGCTTGCATGAGAACTGAACTGTCTGCTACCCACTGGCACCATCAGTGGAATCCCCATCTGTGGCCACCCCAGTGTGGACTCCTCCCCACCGGTGGGCACCTCAGGAGTGCCATGTAAAACAGCAGAGGGGGAAATACAAATGGGGACGAGATGTGTGCAGCTGGACAGGACCACCGGCCCATGGGGCCGGGCTCCCCAGCCTAGGGAAGGGAAGACCCAGTTAAAAGCTGGTATTACCAACCGTTTCACAGGACAGGGAAGGGGATGCGTTTATGCCCTGGTTCCCAAATATGACCCATGCATCCAGACTCCGTGCACTTATCAGCACTGTACGGTCACCATGGGACAGTTCCCCTGCACCTGCAGCGAGCAGGCATGCTTGAATATGACCGCAGGCAGACAATTCATACCTGGTCAATGCAATGACACCCATGTCAGGTCTGCCACATGGACGTACCCGTTCGATACTTACCAGCTTGTGCGGGGACTCAGGGGATCAGGGACAACGTGAGTGGACAGACAGACGGAAGGACAGTACAATGTATGTTACTGAACGGCGAAGGGATTTGTTTTCCTATTTAAGGGGATTTACACGACAGATACCCCAGACCTCCCAAACCTGGTTGCAGTAGGGACAATTGCACCCCTTACTGTACCATCCCTATTGCAGAAGGATAGTGACCCATTCCATCAGTCAGGAGTTCGGTGCTGACTGGCAGGTCCCCATCTCTTTGGGGTCATCTTTGAGATATGGATTTTTGGGATCTCTATCTTTGCCGGGGGGGGCACTGCAGGGGTCATCAGCGCTAAAAAACTAAATTACCTTGTATGTGGCCTGACTATCTTCGGCAATAGTTCCTCAAAAGCTCTGGAAACAATTAATACAGAACTGGCTGAACTCAGACTCTACAGATGCGTTACGTGGTGGATTATCAAATAGCACAGCAAGGGTGAGTTTGTACCATTATTGGTGACAATTGTATCACCCATGTTATTGATGCCTCTTATAACATTACAGAAACCATCAAGAATATCCGAGACCAACTATGTAATTTGACAGGGAGCCACCTTCACAGACAACTGGCTAAACTGGTTGATAAGTAAATCCTGGAGACCCTACTTGGCACACAGGATAGTTCTCCTCATTAATGCAGTGTGGCCATGGGTGTTTAAGACTTTGTTGTAGAGCGCTACTGACGAGAACTGTACCAGCAGCGAGTGTCAACATGGAGAGCCCCCAATGAAACCTGCACTGCATGATACCCCTAGAGAGGACCTACCTCTCATGTAAATTGGGTGGTCTGCAGGAAATGTCCCCTTGACCATAAAGAGGTGATTGAAGTAAGAGATGGCACAGGGCAAGGTGACACGAGGAACATGGAT
Source organism: Chiloscyllium plagiosum (assembly GCF_004010195.1). Classification (NCBI taxonomy): domain Eukaryota; kingdom Metazoa; phylum Chordata; class Chondrichthyes; order Orectolobiformes; family Hemiscylliidae; genus Chiloscyllium; species Chiloscyllium plagiosum. Next base: position 53,420,831 of record NC_057726.1, read on the forward strand.
ACACAAGATGGCCGTTGAGCCATCAGTTGGCCACTTGACACAAAAGATGACTGTCAGACCACAATATGGAGACAGACAGCAGAGCAAATACAGATACTGCCTGGGGTCACCAGAATGCCAGCACAATGCACTAACAACCTAGTCAAGTAGTTGAAGGCGGGTGGGGGAGGTAATACACGTAAGTAACGTACACTACCCAAAGTGTCTGGGTCCAGCCAACATCTTTGATGGAAATGCTAACAGCTTGACATGGACTCAATACAAAGTGCTCATAGCCAGGGCTGCAGCAATCGCCCTTCTAGGGAAGAGCGATTAGTCCCCATCACTACAGTAATGGACTTCTGCACAGATGTTGTCAATTTCAATGTCTGCATTGAAACTAACAATAACCACGCTGAAATTAACAAAGGCTGCACTGGAACTGAATGACTGTATCGAAGCTATCAACGATTCTACAATGATTGCCATAAACAAACCATGTTACAAAGACAATAATCTCATCACTGACCTACTGTACAAGATGTATAAAAGTGTCTTGACATATGCTCTGGAGAGGAAGAGAAGAATCACAGCTGACCACTGTGCTGTTGGTGTCTCTCTCTCTCTCCATGGAGCTCCGGTATTTCCTTGTATAATAAACTGTCATTGAACCCTGACTGACTCCGAGGCAGGTGATTTTCCCCTATAACGGGCCAATGGAGGGAATGGGTTGAATAAAGAAAGGGGGCGAGTTCCTTCCTGCTCACCTAGGATGATAGGAATTGGTGTAGCTCAGTTGGCTGGGTTGTTGGTTTACAGAGCCAACAGCGTGGCTTCAATTCCCATCACTGGTTTGAGGTTACAACGAAGGACTTTCCTTCTCAACCTCTTCCCTCACCTGAGGTCTGGTGTCCCTCAAGTTAGATCACTACCAGTCACTTCTCTCTAATGAGAGCAGCCCCTATGATCTGGCAAGACACCACAATAACTCCCGGGATCATAAACTGGAAATTCTCAGCCAGGGACCAGTCATAACAATTGTTAATACTTCTTTAAATAATAAAATTCAGCACTTTTCTGATGACTGATGACATGTTGAGTTCCCGGTTTTGTTTTTCCCACCTTTCTTAATTTGTAGAATTACATTTGCCAACATGTTATAATCCAAGTTTAAGTGGAGCTTAACCCAATAGAACATCTCGCTCTTTCCTGAGTATTAGTACAGGTACCCCATGAATTGAAACTCCTTCTGACAAGAGTTTTTGAGTAATATACCTAATTGTCTCATTGGTTCTACCCAATGCCTTTGGTATAGGTTCAGGTAACATCCAGAGATAATGACTATTGAGAATCTGCATTTTAAATTTGGACCCCAACCTCTTAAACTTTGTCAGCAAAGATATCATTTCTAATTCTATTACACGGTTGGCTCCCACGCAGATAAGGAGGGGTCATTAACCCAGCACTTGGTATACAACACTACTTTTGGAATCCCAGTCACAGGGAACAGTATCCATCCTCCCAATTATACTGTCTCCTAGTACTACCATATTCATATTTGCACCTCACATTGAATGCCATCCTGCACCATTCTCATTTTGCTTATTCACCTTGTAGTCCTTGCTCTCTTCAGCCGAGGTAGAAAGTAAATTCTATCTGCTGGTCCAGCATGTTGCACCCTGATACCTGCCTGACATTGTCAAACCCTCCCATTCCTGACTGCTCAGCAGTTATAAAGTTCTATTAACCTAGATGATAGGATTGATCCCCAGAACAAAAGGGTCGAGGTAATGCTTTCCCTCCTTGATGCCCCACAATGTCTAAGTCAGACATCAGCTCAGTAGCTCTGACCATCTCAGACTCTTATCACAGAAATGGCTGTGCTAAATTGTAATACATTCCACAGATTCCCAAATGTTGTAGTCACCGCACAATATCAGCTCTACCATGTCTAAGTTTATTTAATAAGAGAATTAGTTGCTAATTTAATGAGGTAAAGTAATAGCGTGGGGCAATTTGTTCAGGAAGTTGGAGGATCACAGGAGAGTGTTAAATTGGTATTTCACACCTGTCTTTACTCAGGAGGAGGAGGGTGCAAGTACAGAATGACTGAAGTTCTTGAGCAGATTAATATAAGAAGTGGAAAGGTTTTGTTTTAAAAGTGGACACATTCCTAGGTCTGGATAAATTGTATCCCAAGCTGTTGTTGGAGATGAGGGATGAAATTAAAAAGACCCTGACCCAAAGATTTGAATCATCTTTGGCCACAGAGGACTGGAGGGCAGCTAATGTTGTGCCACTCTACTGGAAAGATAGCAGGGAATTATAGACCAGGTGAGTCTGACATCAGTGGTCGAGAAACTATTGGAGAAAATAGTGAAGGAGAAAATTAAACTCTATTTAGAGAGCCAAGGTTTGATCAGGGATAATCAGCATGGTTTTGTCAGAGACACGTCACGTCTAACAAATCTGGTAGAATTTTTCAAGGAGGTGACCAAGTGTTTGGATGAGGGTAGGGTAGTTGATGTAGTTTATATGGATTTCAGCAAAATGACAAGGATTGGCCAGGTGGTTGTCAGTGTGAAGGAAGATGTCAAGTTACAGGAGGATATAATTGGATAGTGGATCAGTGTCAGATGGAATTTAATCCTGACAAATGTGAGGTGATGCAGTTTGGAAGAAGGAAAATGACAAGGGACTACTCAATGAATGGCAAGACACCAAGGAGCACAGGGGAACACCGGAATCTTGGAATGTTTGTCGACAGATCCTGAAAGTGGCAGGACAAATTTATTGGGTGGTTAAGACGATAACTTGCCTTCATTTGCCATGGCATGGATTACAAGAGCAGGGAGGGTATGTTGCAGCTGGACAAAAGGCCACAACTGGAGTACTGTGGAACAATTTTCCAATTAGATTTGGCCCACCTTTGTCTTGTACGGAAGGTGAGCAAGGCAGAATGGGTTTCCATCAGGATGTTTACGTTGGTAAACACTTTGTCACTGAGCTGAAGATATATGACAACAGCAAAGTAAAGAACATACCAGAGATGATAATGCCAGAATACAACCCCATTTGACCCCACTGAAAATCTCAAAGAGTGCTTTGTCACAGTTGACCTTACCCAGTGTGTTTCAATGAAAAGTGGCAATCACATTGAGCAGCTTGGCAGGCAGTTACGTTTCTCCAGCAGCTAAAATAGCACACATGGTCAAATGCTTCTGTGGGATTGATGAAGGCAGTATATAGTGGTCTCCTTGTTCATGATATTTCTCCTCAGCTTCTAGATGGAGGGGACCATGGCAATTGTCAACCTTCTGGGTTTCATCTGCTGGCAAAATCACACTGGGTTTCAGGACAGATGCCAGGATCTGCAGCCTGATGAGGGCAACATAAGCAAGTACTTTCCCCTCCAATGCTCAGCAGTGAAATGCCTCGAGAGTTGTGACAGATCCTTGTTTGTATACAGGTTTACATACCTGTATCCATTGTTTGTATACAGTGGCCAACCATGGCCACTGCCTCATCCCTCCAGCAGAGACAGGTTCTGCAGCAGTTCTAGTTAGCTACACCTCTGTTTGAGTGACATACCTTCAGCACCTTGAACTTTGTCTTGGCAAACAAGTCAATAGCTTTGCTAAACTCCTCCACCATGGGTTTGATATCTAGCACTGCAATGATGGGCAGACCGGCTTTCTTTAGTAGACCTGTTGCTTCTTTGATCCAAATATACATGTGCCTAGCCACTCTGTCATAGGATATCTAGATATTCTAGCCAAACTGTAATCAGTAGTCATTGGTGCAACACTAAGCAATCTGTTGGACTTTATTTTGTGCATTCAGTGTCTTCTTGCTCAGATCTTTCTTATAATTAATGAAAGCAGATCACTTCACTTTAATGACTTAGCAACGTTAGCTCCAAATCAGCTAACGTTTCACTCTTTTGCTTCCTATGTATTGATATTATGGAATTGTTCCATTTCACTTCTGCACTTTCACATGGGAACCCCATCAAAGGTTTTTCATTCAAAGCAAAAAGGCCACCGTCATATCAATGTCCGTTGTATTGTCTATCTTAATAAGAATCAACAATTCTTTGACTTGATTGAATAGGTATTTGCCAATGCCAACAAGCTGCTTAATACATGCTGTGCACATACCAGACTATTGTGTATATTCTCTGAATTTGCAGAATATACAATATCAACACAGGATTTGAACCAGCCAGAAGGAATTCAGTAAGTAGTCCAGAGCAGACTAAATATTTCATTTGTCATATTTTGTCATAAATTTTCTTTTGAAATTATAATATTCTGTTACATTCCTAAACACTACATTCTTATTTTTGTAATGCCGTGCAAGATTAAAGGGAAAAATAATTAATAAAAATGTTTGAAATGTTAATCTCATTCATTTTCACACCTAGAATTAATTTAGATCTGTATTGTTTATTCATTCTAGCTTTCACATTAAAAAGAAATTAAAAATTGGGGAGGTGGGAGTGAGTGACTGGGGATTGAGGATTGGAAGGTGCCTGGGGAAGAGGATGAGATCAGGTATTGGTGGAGGATGGGAGGGGCAGTCAGTGGGAATAACTGAGTTGTGGTGGGGGTGGGGTTCAGTGGGTTGATTGAGGCTCAGTTTTATTGTTATTCAGGAGTTAGGGTGGACTGTAATTTCTTGAACATTTCCTGACTACCTACTAAGGAAAGAGATAAAAAAACTGCAGAAGCTGGAATCCAAAGCAAACAGCCAGGAGGCCTGAGGAACACAGCAAGCCAAGCAGCCAAGCCAAGGTGGTGCAGAAGTTGACATTACAGGTGTAACCCTTCTTCAGGACTGGGAGTGGGTGGGGGGAGCTGCAGATAAAGGGGGTGGCAGGGGGCAGGGTGGTGAAATGGGGAGAGGTGAAGACAGGTAGAGGGTAAGACCTGGTTGGTCACTGGGGAGGAATGAATGGCATGGTTAGAGAATCCAAAGTAGACAGGCAGGAAGTCAGAATCCTCTGAAGATTCTGATGATTTCTGAGTTGCTGGAGGGTTCCAGGTGCATGATAATTGCCAACTTGAGGTTTAAGAAGCCTGGGCAATTACTGTATACTCTGTGCATCGGGATTTCCAAGTGACCCCAGCGTCCATTTCTCAGGATACATCTGGTCTCTGACTTTCTGAAGATCAGAAGATCTTGGCCATTATTGCTCAGCACGTAGTAGCTTATTTTATTTTTGTTTTGTAAGCTGTCCTTGGGGGAGTTTTTGCTACTTTCTTTCTTTGTAATTCATAACTTTAGGAAATTCTCCAAGAGTCTGTTACAGAAATTACATCTTTAAGTGCAATTTATAGGTTTCTTACTAAAACTCTCACTTGCCTTCAGAGGAAAAAAAAAGTAAACAAAAACATTCCATAAAACTGGGTTGTATTTGATTTCCCTTTAGATATACAGACCAGTATAAGACATTTCAAAGTTATCTATTTCTGCCATCTAGCTGCTTTATGCATTATTATTTTGTTTTCCAATATCTCATCCATATTTCTTACTCAATAACACAATTGTTACTTTGCTCATCAATGTGATGAGCAGAAGCTTTTTCGCCTTTAGATTTTAATAGAACTTGCAGATGACCTGTTCGTTAGATGATACTTGCCACAACACGAATGTCTACTGGAATTGGAAATTGTGTCTTCAGCTGCAGATCTAGCACTCAAGCAAATACACAGTCACCACTGTGAATGATGTTTTCACAATTTATGTTGTAACATAACCTGGAGGGAACTGCCAGTTCATTCCAGAAGGATATCATATTTGGCAGCTACATGTTTCTTTATGTCCTCAGCTGGGAGATTAATCCAGGCACAAGTTCTAAGGTATTCATCTCAGTTGGAGCTCTCATGCTGTTTTTTCTTGGAATGTGTTGGAAGCTGTGAGCACATGACTTCAATGTTGACAAAAGGTATGTGCACAATTCCATAGCATCATTTCTGATGATGCAAACTTTCACAACAGCATTTCTGAAAAATCTTTCTTTACCCCAAACCAAGGATTCCCTAGTTGTTCTTGACCAGGCCTTCAAATGTGTTTGACCCATTTCCAACACTTGTGCTCTCACTGCTTGTCCTCCTCCCAGAATGGTGATAAGGTTCACTTTGTCCTCTTTCCACCCCACCATCATCTACAGTCAAGGGACCATCCATTGCCATTTCTGACCTTGTCAGACGATGTCATACCAAAAATCTTCCCCGACCCTATCAGCATTCCAAAGGGATTGTTTCTCTCAGCAACACTCTGGCTTACACCTCAATCACCCTAACACCTTGCCCCTGTGTAATGGCCAATACCCATGCAGTTGCAGGAGGAGTAATGCCTGTCTTTTTAACTCCTCGTTCCTTGGCCCAAGATATAGGTGTAGCAGTGATTTACTTTTATGTTTTTCAAATTAATTTATGGTATTTTCTGTTCAGAACACAGCTTACTGTCCAGTAGGGAGACTAAATGAGGTTAGATTAAAGTGGTGGGCTTTTGCCCAAAATGTCGATTTTTCTGCTCCTCGGATGCTGCCTGATCTGCTGTGCTTTTCCAGCACCACTAATCTAAACTCTGGTTTCCAGCATCTGCAGTCTTCACTTTTGTCTAGACTAAATGAGGTTAGCTGACTGCTTTGTGGAATCTCTGCACCCAGTCTGCAAGGTAGGAGCATGAGCTTATGGTTGCATGTCATTTTAATTCATGCCGAGACCTCGGTCCTTGGCATGCTGTGGTGTTCTAGTGAAGCTTGGCACACACAAGGACATCAAGTCATCTTTCAGTTAGGCACTTTATGGCCTTCTGGACTCAAGGTGGTGTTCAAAAACTTCAGCTCATGAACTCTGCCTCCCATTTTCATTTTGCTTTTTCACCATGTGCCAGTCAGAATCATGATTTTACATTTTTGGTTTCAGACAGGGCTTTTCATTATTCTCCCACTTACACTCTTTACTACAATGATATTAATTTTTTTTTTAAAAAACCTGTTTCTTTACTACATTTCTCTCATTTAATCTCTCTTGCCCTCTTCCCTATATCAGACCTTATCTTTTGCTTTCTGCACTTTCTATATTCAATGGCATTAAAATCTATCATGTTTCTCTTTTAAAGCAATATATTGTGGTTGCTGCAAATTGGAAACAAACCCAGAGAACTTGCAATTCTGTTGAAGAGTCAGACTACACTCGAAATGTCAACTCCATTTCTTTCTCCACAGATTCTGCTAAACCTGCTGGGTTTCACCAGCATTCTGTGTTTGTTTCACATTTCTATCTTTCCTCAGCTCTGGAGATGAACTACAATCAATCCAAAATGTTAACTTTCTTTCCTTTTCTACAAATGCTACCAGAACTGAGTTTCTCCAGCACTTTTTGTCCATCTTTCACATCTGCATTATTTGCTTACATTTTTAGAGCAGCCAGCTCTGAAGTGAACATACCTGAGGGACTAGAAATGTTAATAATCCTTCCTTTTGCTCGACGAATAAAGGGTAAAAATGCCTTAGTAACTTGGACTGTTCCAAGGAAATTGACTTCCATACATCGTTTGTAAGCATCTGTTGGGATGATTTCTGCATCACCAATATGGATTATGACACCAGCATTATTAACTAATGCAAAGAGTCCTAGAAGTAGAAGAGAAAAATAATTTGCTTTTGAAATAACTTTTGTTTCATATATTGTTGTTACATCTTGGGAGGAAAAAACATGGTTTTATAAGATAACATTCAACCATATTATTTAATATAATCTTCAAATTTTGCTAGAACCTTGAACATTTTTTAAAAAGGTGGTGTCTTATTCCAAGTCTTCAGCACACTATATGCTACATAGATCAAATTCATCCCATGTATTTAGTAGAATGAGGCTCAGGACAATGCTTCACAGTGTCAGTGATAGTTTAACCATGAACTTTGCCTACACTATACGCTTGTCATCCCTGTATCATAAAAAATAGAGTTAGCTATCTGGAGAGCACCAGGGATTCACTAATCAGCATTATATTGATGCACAGGACATAGTTATTTGAAAAAGAACATGTGTACACATTATGTCTATTTCAACTCAATAAAATGGGAGCTGGGTCATTCATTGGTTCATTTCTCAGGGTAATACCATGGTCAGTCACAGTCAACCTGTCTAGATTAAACAGAGCCTAGAAATGAACTGTTGGTCAGTATTAATGTGTATTCTTCATAACATTGTGTCTACCAATTGCCAACCAAGCAGCACTCTCCTTTCATACAGTTTAAATATTGGCTTTTCCCTTGGAAAGATTTGCTGCAGCATTTAAATATGACAAGGTTTTATAATCAGGAAACTCCAAGTTACTTAACCAATATTAGAAAAATCCAGGGCATTGGATCAGATGACCAAAAGCTTGGTTGAAGTGTTAGGTTTTAAAAGGAGGTCATGAAGTTAAAAGGAAGAGGGGTACAGGACCTGGGCAACTGAAGTTGTGGCTATTAATCCGTGAAACAATTGAAATTGTGGATGGTCAAGAGGCAACAAGAGAATTTGATGAGTAGAGATATCGGAGAGTTTTGTAGGGCTGGAGGGGATTACAGAGAGAGGTTCATGTGCAGTCATGCAGTGATTTGGAAGCAAGGATGAAAAGTTAAAATCAAGACATTGTTTAATTGAGAATCAATATGGATTAGTGACAACAGAGGCGATAAAGTGAATGGGCACAATGTGACTTAAGCCACAGGGATCAGGGTTTTGGATAAATTCAAGTCTACAAAGGATAGACATTGAAGACCAACCAGGTCTGCACTGGAATCATCTAGAAGTTAAAAAAAAAGGCATGAATGAGGTCTCCAGTAGTGATGCACTAAGACAGGGGTTAGATTATGTGGGTGTGTATGTGCTGCCCATGACTGAACAGCACAAAATAGCAGATGGCTGCACATGGCTAAAGCAGCAGAACATAGATACCAGTAATTGGAGAGCACTTGGGAAAATATTTGTTTGATGTAGCCTACAGAAGTTAGAACAATTGTAACTCTGAACACCTAAGGTAACAGAACTGAGATAGAATATGCAGCTCCAGTTGTTTATACACAAGATACAGAGAAGAACATTTCACACATTGAATAAATAATTCAAGAGATTCATTAATTAAATCAGTTGCAATACTAACAGGTTTTAGTTAAGATCCTTCAAGTCATCATAGATAAACATTCTGAAATTGTTGTAGATTGACCAATGTACAAAAAAAAAATTATAAGTATTAGAGGAACAGATTCAAATAAAATTATGAGAGTAAACTAGTCTCAGACAGTGAAAAACAGCCTCCATATTATTACATGGACAATTGAATGACAGGTACAGAAACTAGCAGTTTTTGGAATGTGGGGCGAATGAGCACATTGTAAGACATCCAAGGATAAAAGGTAAGCATGCCTAATAAAAAGTGATGAGAAAGAAACTGCTCATAACTCAGCTAAAGAATTCTAACATCAGGTGTAACCATATAACTTTGTTCGAACAGATACTATCATGTTACGAAGTTGAAGACATTTCCCATACCTTTAAGAGAGACTGAATGCTGTTTTGCACTGGGAGCTTACAAACACCTGTCATATGACCAACTAGCAGTCCCAGAGTGTACTGGAAAATTGAAAATATATAATGTTTGGCTATTAAATGAATACCTGAGTTTTGGTTACTATTTTGAGAACAATTTGAATTTAAGCAGTTGAAATGATGCCCCTGGATACTGAAACCCAATTGAATGAATTTATTGTTTTGCCAACATCAAACCAATGAGACGATCTGATGTTGTGGGTATAAAAGAAAAGTAGGCAGATTGAAAGTCACACAGAGCGAGAGCGTGAGAGAGCAACCCAAAAGAGTGAAACACACTATCAAAAAAGGTACCTTTTCATATGAAACATCTTCACTGTAAAAGAAAGAATACAACCATGGAAAATCTTCACCCGAACAACGACAGACACTGGAGACTACATGGCTTTGAAATTAAGTTGATATAATTTTAATATTTATTGGTACAGTATATTGTTATAGAGTTGGAGGCAGATAATAAGCAGTTAAGAGAAAGGGGGGGCTTAGAGTTGAATACTTGTCATTTAATGTTCACATTTAAAGAATAAACTTATACTATTATTGTTAAATAGTGGAATTTGGGAGATCTCGGTCACTCATTGTAACAGATTACAAGACAAGGTGAGCTTTTCTGTGTGTTTAGTTTAATTAACAGAGGGGTTCACCACTGTGTCATAACAATAACAATAACAATGAGTAAACAAATCAATATTCTTTTGCATTTCCTGTAATGAGGCTAACAAGGAATTTTTTTAAAAAAGTCCTCAAGTGATAGGCAAGTATCCAATTATTGTATATACCCATTGTTAAAAAAAATAAATTTTTAGACTTTTAAAGTTCAATTTATTGGGTTGACTATTACACAAATACTAATTTCGAGGGGCTGAAATTCATGAGACAGTCCAAAGTACCATGTTATTAGCAGAAGCTCGGTTAATCTCTAAATGAGATTTGATTCTCTGGCATGTCAAGAGTAATAGGCGTTTCAACCATATTTCCAATGCAGAGCAACCCAAAAAAGAGTGAAACACTATCCAAAAAAGGTACCTTTTCATATGAAACATCTTCACTGTAAAAGAAAGAATACAACCATGGAAAATCTTCACCTGAACAACGACAGACACTGGAGACTACATGGCTTTGAAATTAAGTTGATATAATTTTAATGTTTATTGGTACAGTATATTGTTATAGAGTTGGAGGCAGATAATAAGCAGTTAAGAGAAAGGGGGGCTTAGAGTTGAATACTTGTCATTTAATGTTCACATTTAGAGTTAGAGTTAAAGAATAAACTTATACTATTTTTGTTAAATAGTGGAATTTGGGAGATCTCGGTCACTCATTGTAACAGATTACAAGACAAGGTGAGCTTTTGTGTGTGTTTAGTTTAATTAACAGAGGGGTTCACCACTGTGTCATAACAATAAAAAGAGTAAACAAATCAATATTCTTTTGCATTTCCTGTAATGAGGCTAACAAGGAATTTAAAAAAAAGTCCTTAAGTGATAGGCAAGTATCCAATTATTGTATATACCCATTATTAAAAAAAATAAATTTTTAGACTTTTAAAGTTCAATTTATGGGGTCGACTATTACACAAATACTAATTTCGAGGGGCTGAAATTCATGAGACAGTCCAAAGTACCATGTTATTAGCAGAAGCTCGGTTAATCTCTAAATGAGATTTGATTCTCTGGCATGTCAAGAGTAATAGGCGTTTCAACCATATTTCCAATGCATGATAATTTGCAGTCTTTCTTCAGTCAATTTCTGATTACTAAATGGTTAAACTGTAATATCATATCTTCTTGTTCAGCAGGCAGCTTTTGTACAATCTCAGTTCTCTGCTGATGTACTAAGTCATGCCTTCTCATGAACCTTGTGCCTCATCCAGCATTTGCCTTAAAGTCTGAAATTCTATTCTTGTTTGAATCATTTTGCACATCGATTCGGATAGCCTCACAACTAACACATTTTCTATTGTGACAATTTTCAAGTATCCACTCAGCATTATTTTTTCTCTGAGTGTGACCACTTGCTAGGTTTACCTCTGTTGGCACACTTTCTTTTTAGCATTGTCTGAAATTGGTTAGATACCTTTTTGCAGTCACTCAAGTTTCTCTGAAACACAAAATTCTCTTGCTGCTTCAAAGTTATTTGTCCTTTCTGCAAATTCAATAATTTGCAGTTTAAACATGACTTTTTTAAAATTCTCTTTTCCAGAGGGTATTTCTACACAAAATGAAGAAGAAATTTCAAAACCTCAGCTATGTATATGACTGTATTTGAGTGCTACAGGGGAATTGAACCACCTGAACTGCACACAAAGGGAGGTTGTCACCCGACTCTGACCTGATGCACTTAAATTTTTACGCCAAATTAGTGTGAACTGTACATCAAAACACAACAGCACAAAAAAAAGAGTTTGTTTCCTCATTGCAACATTTATATATAGGATAATATCTTAACTGACAAATGTTGATCTGTTATCTGTGAAGAAATACGGTCAACTTTTACATGAGATATGGAAAATTCTAGCATTTTTGGCCAAAAATAGGGTTGACATTTAAATGAGATTGAATTAGAGTGGTGCTGGAAAAGCACAAGCAGGTCAGGCAGCATCCAAGGAGCAGAAAGGAGAGAGAAAAAAAAAAATTAAAAAAAAAACAAACGTTTCAGGCAAAAGCCCTTCATCAGGAATAGCTTTTGCCTGAAACATCAATTTTTTGCTCCTTGGATGCTGCCTGACCTGCTGTGCTTTTTCAGCACCACTCTAATTCAGACTCTGGTTTCCAGCATCTGCAGTCCTTGTTTTTACCCTTTTAAATGAGATTGACTTTTACTTGAGTATATATGATAATTGGCAGTTAACAATGCAGCTGGGAAATGTCTGGAAAGGAACGTACTTGAATACTGTGTCCATTGGGAAAAGTCCCACAAAGGGGAGATTAGAGAGTTTGGGAAACATCATGAGACCATGGAGGACCAGGGGTTTACCACAAACCTGTCCATTTCTAGCCATGCAGTCATAAGATTAGCTTAATTGGAAATATATGTAATAAATTAATATGATTGGTTTGTAAATGTTAAAGGCAGGATGAAACAAAAAAGGTATAAATTGTATGTTTTCCTTTGTTTGATGAAGAGATTTTCAGAGTTTCTTCCCACTGGCGTAATTTCAATCAACTTTTTGATACTGGAAATGAACTCCTGAGTATCAAGTGAATCATTTGGCCATTCCACCCCAACAGGGTGTAAGTAGGCAGTATTATTGATGACATGAATAATTAGTTGAAATCTCATCTTGGGGCCCAATGTTACCAATGTTGTGAACAGATTGTGTTAATATGAGACTGCTGACAGGAAGAGGAATTGAGTTGTTAGCTAGGGAATGGAGACTGAAAACAATGCATTTTGAACAATGGTGTTTTGATTTCTGTAATGTTCTTGAGGGTCTTCAAGTTTAAAGAGGCAGGGGGAGGGACCAAAATCACGAGGTCTCAGATTCCAAATTATTGGGACCTGCTGTACTTACTTTTCTAGGCTCTTTATAGAGGAGATAACAATGTTAAATATTATATTCTTTTGTGGAATGGGACCCTGCCCTTTAATGCAAGCAAGACTAGAAAGAATTATTTGTTGTTAAACACAAGCCAGGCGTGACTTGTGAACTCTGTCATTAAAGATACTGTTGAAATGGTATTATGGTTGAGGTTAAACCACAGTGGCTTTTTTATACATTTGCTGAGAAAGTGCAATAAAATTTCAAGAACATTTCTCTATAAACCAAAAACTAAAATCCAAATCTCAGTCAGCTAGAGAGATGATGTCTGGTTTGGATTTATTATTAGTGACCCATTAGCTGGGACAACTAGTCCTGAAAGTTGCTGTCAGAAAAATACTAATTATTCATATATTGTGCAACTACCCTCCTGAGTCCTGTAATAATGTTGGTAACTTGACAATGAGACCCAGTCCTATCAACATTGATCAATACAACTCATGAACTACAATATCAACCTCAGATTAACTGTGATTCTTGCAAGTTGAATTCAGCAGCAGTACTTTTGTCAAAATAATGCAACATATGCCTTCACAGTCTCACCAGAATGCTTGCTGGCATTGTTATATGGCTGAAACTATATATTTCATCAATACTGTAAATCAGCAGATTGTCAAGCAAGTATTCAAGGAGCATCTTAACAATGGTTTATAAGCACAATTCCCAAAATGTAGTTTTTGTCAACATTTTCAGAACAATGCTAAATGCTAATTGTTATTAGCTTAAGGCAGCACATAAATTTGAAATTTATACCCTTATTTTTCAAGAGCATTTAGAAGATGCCAGTTTTCCTCGATTCCCATTAATAAGTAAGGAACATAGGATGGATTCTGACAGGGGCCTGACTGATATGGGCTCTGATGATAAAAATGGCACAATCGCATGAAAATTCCAACTAGGCCTATCTCAGGGGGTGGAACTACTTGCTGCATCTTTTAACTAAGTTCTGGGTGACAAGCTGATATTCTCAGTAAGCAGAAGTGAGTTGCCATAAAGTGGGATAACGTCTTGCTAGCAATTTTATTAACCATAGGTATCACCCCATTAATATGCAGCTTTCTACCTTTTCATCTGCCATTAGCAAACTAGACATTGACTTCCATGTAGAGATTTCTCAATGTGGGTACCTGGCAACACCAGCTCACCACTGTCTGGACAGCCACAACATTGCTCACCATGCAGCAGTATCTCAAGACATGCCCCACTAGACAGGGGTTCCACGCATCCCTCATCACTGCCATCTGATGACTGCCAACCCCAGAGGATCCTCACGTTACTGTTCCAATCTACTTGCAGGATGCTGACAAAGTTGGAACCTGCATTTCAGGGTGCAACTGCAATTAACACTGCAAGGTTGCTGCAAGAGCATTGTGCACTAGTGACAGGCACTCAGCTCATGGACCAGACCAGGCTGCACCTTAGAGTTGCTTGCATGCTCTTTTAAAGTTCATTTATGTAGCGCCTGCATGCTCAGAGCATTGCTGCCTTGCCTTGCAAGGCCAGTTAGCAAGTTGGGGCTTTAGAGTTTAAAGTACTGTTCTACTGATACACTGTTTTGTGCTGACATACAGATAGGTTGCCTGTCAGTCAGTCAGGACATGTCAGTTGTGGGAGAAGGGGCTGCTTTGCTGTACAGCATGCCAAGATGTCAACCTAACATGTACAGCATGTGCCAGTTGCCTGTGCAGCAAACACACACTGCGAGTACATTCAACCAAATGGCCGTGTCGAAAGGATAGTACTTAGTCTAGTCAAAGAGATAGAGGGTCACTGTTGGTAGGGGATTGTGATACTGCCAGGTCAGCCCTATAGAGGAATGTGAATCATCAGTCAGGGAGCTGCAAAAACAGAGAACAGAAGTCTGACCAGTCATGCTAATGACAGTTCGGTGAAGTCAGTCAGATGTCTGCAGTGAATACAATCCTCGGGGACTGTCCATTGAGCAGTAGGAAGGGTGTAAGTGCAGTTCATTGCTAAAAGGGGGTGTGGCAACCAAGGCTGGAGAGTGAAATCAGTGATGAGGTGAGGATAAGGACAATGACAAGGTTGGGATTAGGGTGAGGAAGTCAAGGGGGTACATGGTACAGCATCGGAGGGCACGGTAGGCTTCAGGAGGGCTGGGGGAAGGTGTTATTGGCAGTGACCACCATCATGACCTCCACTTGGGTGGAGCACAGGACCATAGCAGACATCAATAAAGATGCAATGCCACTGTCCAGGGGGCAAAGAGGAAA
This sequence comes from Chiloscyllium plagiosum, assembly GCF_004010195.1. Lineage (NCBI taxonomy): Eukaryota > Metazoa > Chordata > Chondrichthyes > Orectolobiformes > Hemiscylliidae > Chiloscyllium > Chiloscyllium plagiosum. The sequence continues at coordinate 53,436,193 of NC_057726.1, forward strand.
GTTGGAAGCAAAATTCAATGTGGTGGATTTCCACATTGGGTGGAGCTAGGGGGAGTGGAAATGGGCTGAGAGAATACGGAGATAAAAAAAACCTGGCAATCAGGCAGAGCCCCATGCTGCTGGTGTTCACCAAAAGCTATATTGTCTGCAATCACTTACCACTTGCTAGACACTAACTGCAACAGGAAAATGGCTGGGACAATGCTCAGGGTGGACAGAGTCAGTGTTAGTTTGATGGACAAAAGCACAGGCTGTATGACTGCTGGATGCTAGGACATCGAAAAGGTCAAACACATGAAGCATGCACTTGCAAAATGGAGCTACATTTAATTTGCAATCATTTCATTGTCCATGTGCAATGCATACAGAGTGAACGCGATTATGATTCAAAGGCAATTTGCACCATGTTGTTGGTTTTATTGAGCAATAGTATCTTATTGATGTAGAAGTTAGTAACAGTGACTTAAAAATAAGGCTAACACTGACAAATGTGAATGACAACTTTTCAAACTTGCAAGGGTGCTGTGGAACCATCTGCCTTATAAGTATTATGATGGACTGCACTGAATGCATTAAGTGTTGAAGTGGATGTGGGTCCAGGATGGGAGGTTCAGAGTACAGCAGCCATCCGTTATTGATATTACGTGTTGGTGACTCAACAAGCATAGCACTTGCAATCTAGTGCCTATACTGAAGCGGAATGTATCATGGAGGTATGGCCCTCATTATTAGAGTGCTGCACGTCTTGCTGTCTGGAGGAGGGTGTGCTTTATCAACAGGATACACCATCTCTTCTCAGAGTTAACAGCCTGTTTTCTTCTTAATGTTAACAACATAGATCATTGCCAATAAGAGAGTGACATACCCAGTTGTTGGTGGCCTGTTAGTCACTGTGGTTGTCATGTTAAGACGACAGGGCAGGGATGCTTGCAGGGGAGCAATGTCCTTCAGGGGAGACCTAGTCGTACTATTGCTAGAATATTAATCCAGAGACCCAGGTAATGTTCTAGGGACCTGGGTACCAATCCTGCAGGTGGTTAAATTTTCAAATCAATGAAAATCTGGAATTAAGAATCTAAGTGATGACCATGAAATCATTGTTGATTAAACCATCTGGTTTATTAATATCCTTTAGGGAAGGAAACTGCCATCTTTCCTGGTCTAGCCTATGTGTGACTCCAGACCCACTGTGCCCTCTGAAATGGTTGAGCAAGCCAGTTACTTCTATCAACTCCTAGAAAGGAAACAAAGAATGAAAACAGATGGACCACCTGGCAGCGATGAGGCACCCAAAACAACAATGATAAAAACAAACCTCTGCAAAGTCCTCCTAACTAACATCTGGGGAACTAGTGCCAATATTGGGAGGGCTGTCACACAGAATAAATCAATCACTCAACAGCTTGACATAGGCATACTCACTGAACAATACCTGACAAACAATATCCCAGACACCATTATCACCATCCCTAGCTATGTCCTAGCCCATCGACAGGACACACCCAACAGAGATGGCAGCACAATGGTATACAGTCAGGAGGGAGTTACCCTAAGAGTCCTCAACATTGGCTCCAGACACCATGAAGTCTCATGGCATTATGTCATACATCAGCAAGGAAACCTCCTGCTAATTATGACTTACTGTTCTCTCAGCTGGTGAATCAGTGTCGAACAACACTTGGAAGTAGTACTGAAGGTGACAAGGACATAGAATGTATTCTGGGTGGGGGATTCAAATGTGTATCACCAACAAGTGACAATACCACCTACAGTAACAGCACAACTATAGTAGCATTATCACCAACAGTAGCAGCACAACAGACCAAGTCCTGATGCTCAGTAGGAGCAGCGTGTAACATCCACAAGATACACTGCAGAAATTCAACAAAGATCTTTAGACAACACCTTCCAAACTCATGACCACTTCCATCTCGAGGGACAAGGGCAACACATACATAGGAACACCATCACCTGCAAGTTCTCCTTCAAGCTACTTACCATTCTAACTTGGAAATATATTGCCATTCCTTCAGTGTCATGGGATCCAAATCCTGACATTCTTCCCGACTGGCATTGTGGATCTACCTACAGCACATCTGCAGTCCACACTTTTGCAAGACCCAAGTAATGTACTGGGAACCTGGCTTCAATTCCTGCCATGGTGGAATTTGAATTCAATAAAAGAATCTGGGATTAAGAGTCTATTGATTTTCATGAATCAATTGTCAGGGGAAAGACCCATCTGGTTCACTAATGTTCTTTAGGGAAGGAAACTGCCACCCTTGTCTGCTCTGGCCTGCATGGGACTCCAGACCCACAAAGTGTTTGACTCTTAACTGCCCACTGGACAATTAGGAATGGGTAATAAATGCTGGATTAGCATGTCAACAAAAGAAACAGGCCTAACAACAAGTCCAGAGGCAGCAGTGTCGGGTGCTACAAGCCAGACAGGAACTGTTCAAGTAAATGACAGTTGGGTCTAGTAGGCAATCAGACTGCAGAACAGTCATCATATCAGCATTGTGGGGGCAATCTAAAGCCACTATTCATTTTGTTTATATTTACTTTTGTTGACTATGAACAAAAGTTCTTTTTGGAAGTGTAATTGCTTGCCGGTATGTGATGACCCCCTATTGGACACTGACAATATGTGGATCTGCAGTGGGCACCGGGCACAGAGTAGTGGTGAGGTAGAGAGGGTGGTTTGATGAATTTTAGCTGACAACACAAACAGTGTGACCTGATGGTTAAACAATGACTAGGGACAGAGAATGGGGTTGAGAGTGTGAGGGACTATCAGTTGTACCAGAGATGTTCCAAGAGCAATATGGATTTCTGGCTGTTGTGTCATTATGTTGACAGTGAAGGACAACGCTGGATTGCCAATATCTGATTCTACAGTGGCTTTTAAAAAAAGATAACGTGGGCACCAGAAAGACTGGTCCTTTGGGGCATCCAGTGAGTGGCAGGTTGTTCTGGGAATGATAAGAAGTTGAATTGGGCTAGAATCGGGTGACAGGGATGCCATAGATTGATAGGGTGGGTAATTAATATGACAAATCTGCTAAGGTATGAGAGATCTGAATTTGCCTTGTGGTGAGCAACCCTCTGTGAAACTAAACAAGATTGACACTTGACCAAAAAAGTAACTTTCAGCTCATACTGTTTTTTAGAAGCTAAGCTCATTGTAAAGTTCTCCAAACAAGAAGTGGGTATCAAACAATCTTTGAAGGAGCTCTCAAAATTATCTTATAGGACAGACCATAAAAAGTGAACATGGTTTATTTTTAGTATTTCTTTCCTTTTAAATTCAAAAGACCTATTTAGAGCCAAGGAAGTTTCTGACTTAACCTTAGTGAATCTGAACAAACTGCAATACAGTTTTATCCAACACATAATATAAAATGAAAAAAAAACTTATTTTCTTACCTCAGATGCACTATGAATACATCTCAAGGCACTTCACAGAAGTGTTATGAAGAAGACTCAAAGAAGATCATAGAGATATTAGACTAAAAGCTAAGCTGAAGTCTTAAGAAGTGTCTTAAATAAGGAAATATGCCAGAGTGGTTTCGGGAGAAAATTCCATCACTTTAGGTCAAGGCAGCTAAAGGCTTGGCCACCAAAAGTGCAGCAATTATAATTAAAAATGCTTAGGGGTTCAAAATTAAAGAAACAACTATCAATGAGCATTGTGGGGCTGAAGAAGATTACAAAAGATAGGAGGAAAACAAAAAGGTGTCCAAGGAAAGGATAGTGAAGAGCACTGTTTCCTATAATAAGAAAAATACTTATGATTTCTTTCAGACCTAGTGGTTAGTTTGGATTCACATGAAAATCATCATTTAGTTTTTCTCACTAGCTGTACAACATCGTACAAGTCTCTGATTTTAAACAATTAGCACATACTGGAGGCTGCATTGTTAAAATTGTTCTGAAAAATCAGTAGATCTGATTGGTAAAGATTCTCATATCATAGCATTCATTCTTGGCATCAGAGAATGATCCATTTTTACAATTCTGATACTTGGCAATTGATGATAACAAATGGCTTCCTTGTGTATTTTAAAATTATTTGCTGTGAAGTCCCTGAACTTATTTTAAAATATCTGGTCACTGACAATAATAACTACATTCTTCACAGCTGCAAATTAATAACAGTCAAATACAACACTCTGAATTTTAGAAACAGCTTAATCATTGTGAATTGAAAATAGTTCAGTAAAGCGAACTAGAATATTGTTTACATACCCCGGTTATTTAGTTGTTTTGCAACTTCTTTTCGAACTTCTTGGATCATTGCATGATTTGTCACATCCATTTCAATTACGGTGAGTCGATCAGAACAGACCGACTTGAGTTCTTGAGCGCCATCGCTCTCCTCTTGAAGCACCAGTGCAAACACATGGAAACCAAGCGAATGGAGTCGCTTGGCCAAACTGTGTCCAAAGCCTGAGTCACAACCTAAATAAAGAGCAAAGACAAGCTTCTAACTGGCTGAAACTGAAGAAAGGCATGCCAAGACATGATGATCTAATTATTTTCTTCAAGTGAACAGAATGGGTGGAATCTTCTCAGGATCTGAACAAAGTGGTAAGGTGAGACAGTTAGGAAAATAGGATAAGAATGGGGAAGTCAGATTCTCAATGTCCGGAACTCCACAAGGGTTTCAATGACTGGATGAGAATATTGCTAGTAGACAGCAATGGACCCATTTGCATACATGGGTATCTTGATACTACTTAATCATGCCTCAGTTACAAAGGTTGCTAGTTTTTCAGTGCTGCGTGGTGCCAAATCCCAACTTGAAATTCAGGGAGGTACCTGGTAGCTCGGTCTCCTCGGAGTTACCAGCTTGACTACATCATGGCACATCTCAGACTCACTTACACAGTTCACCATTTAACTGCTGCACTTTGGAGCCCGATGACACCTTATATTGATGCCAGGCTGCTCTAGGCACAGGGATAGGCATCTATCTTGCATCACAATTAGGTGCATCTTTGTGCTTTTCACTTACTTCCTTCACATTTACGTATTCAGTGCTTAATTGAGTGCTCACAGCATCTCCACCTTGCCTGCTCATTTACAATTACAGCCCCATGGTAGTTCTGTCCAGCCTTGCTTTTTAGTGCAGACAGAAAGCCAAGCCATTTGCCATCCATGATCAAGCAGGTGGACACAGTGCTGAATGGCATCACACCTGAAGCACGTGCAACAGCTTAAGCAGCAGACACTTAATTTATTACAACCAATAGGCCATGATCAAAAGTTTAAGGGCAGTAGTCCTTACATCAGGCATGGGCAGGGTCTAATCTCAATCCAGGGGATTCAACACAGGCTGTCAGCCATTTGATACAATTAGGTGCTAGGAATGTGTATCATTACCGTCTCGGGAGATTTCCCAGTCAGTCTTGCACGTTGGTCTAACCAGTCCGGGGAATAGCACTAACCAGTCAGGGAGATGCAGAATCAAGGATCTGGTTCATCATCCGTCATATCTATCATTCCAAGTCAGTCAGGGATTGGCCATGGTTAGTCCTGAACATTTATTCACTGAAAACAAAAGGGTCTAAGAGGGGCCACTATTGTAGTGGGGAACTCATTGTCATTGATCCTACAATAATTTCAGTCTCCGAATGTATTTGTGTGAAATGGCTTGCGCTGTATATATTTGAATAAAGTCAGGTCCATGTAGTAGCATCCTATGGATGTCCTTAAAGACATGATAAATTGTCGTCTGTGGGTGCAGTGACTGCTGATTGCCCATATTACTAAGAAGCGGTTTGATTTTGATATTTCCCACATAGGCACACTGGAATTGGGACCAACGGGTTCACCCAAAACAAGTATTATTATCACAGTGGCCATTGTACAATGAATAGCCATGGAAATTGCACAGCAACATACAAGACTGCAAGGCCAGGATAAGCAACAAACTCATAGCTGCAGAACAGGCACCAAATGAAGAATTCAAAACAGAAGGTCCCCTCAGGATGCAGATAAAGTGCATGAGGTTTGCAGTCTTTTGTCCATGTAGGAGGTAGGGTGGGAGTCGGTAGGTTTGTAAGAAATGTCAGTGTTGAGTCGGTCATCATTGATGGAGATGGAGAGGTCCAGGAAGGGGAGGGAGGTGTCAGAGATGGTCCAGGTGGAATTTGTTAGTAAAGTTGATGAACTGTTCAACCTCCTTGTGGGAGCATGAGGTGGCACCGATGCAGCCATCAATGTAGTGGAGGAAAAGGTGGGGAGTGAAGCCTGTGTAACTCTGGAAGATGGCGTGTTCTACATAGTGGACAAAGAGACAGGCATATCTGAGACCCATGCAGGTGTCCGTGGCTACCCCTTTCTTCTGCAGGAAGTGGGAAGATTCAAAGGAGAAACTGTTGAGGGTGAAGACCAGTTCAGCTGAACAAGTAAGAGCGTCAGTGGAAGGGTACTGTTGGGGATGACGGGAGAGGAAGAAATGGAGGGTTGGAGGCCCTGATCATGGCAGATGGAGATGTAGAGGGACTGGATGTCCATGGTGAAGTTGGGGGCCAGGAAAACTAAAGTCTTGGAGGAGGTGGAGGGTGTGGGTGGCATCCCGAATGTATGTGGGGAGCTCCTGGACCAGAGAGGACAGGACAGTATCGAGATAGGTGCCTTACAAGGATGTCTGGTGAGGAACAAAGGTTACCATTTCCAACCATGGCTGATGACTCCAGTACCAAAGCTCTGACTACAGCTGAGTGTTGATACAGTGTAACCCCTTCATCCCATCAGGGCCATCATGAAGCAGACAGTAGGCCTTCTCACGAGGAGTTGCCAATGTTTGGACAGCTCTGGGGAGGTGCTTGCTGGAGCCTACAGACTGATTGAGATATATGATCCTGCAACTGAAGCAGGCAAAAAAAATATGAAAATGAGGAGCTGCTAAAGTGGCAGCATTCATCTTCTGAGGAAGAGGACGATGTTGAGCGAGAGGAACAGTACCTTCACAATGATAGAATATAGTAGTGTCAGATGTAACAGGCCAGACAGGACTCATTTGACATTCCCTTCCAATGGGACTGCTGTTTAACTGAAGAATGTTGAAGAACATTGAAATAAGTCAATTGGTATTAGTGTAGTTTAAGCTGGAATGAAAAGTGGAGAATGGGACTAGGCCATTTAGCACTGCCTCCTTGGCAACACTGAAACTAAAAAGCTGGCCTCTGTCTGTTGTGGACCAAATGAAGGACATTGAAAAACTTTAAGCACTTGTTTCCACATTGCCTTCTAATACCATGGTTCTGAAATAACTACGTTTTTGTAGCTATTTAGTTGCGTTAGTTAAGGATGAATTTGGATCATGATCACAAAGCTCTTTGCATGGAGAGCAAACTTTAAAACCAGAAGAAGAAGTGCACGATAGTCAGCTTACTATTCATTTCTGAGTAGAGTTGATTAAAAACAGAGAAACATACTTTGAAGTAAGCACACGTACTGAATCCCAAAACTTTGGTATTAAAGCTTCTACAACACCCCATTGTCACCTGACAAAGGAGCAGTGCTCTCAAGGTTAGTGCTTCCAAATAAACCTGTGGGACTATAACCCTGGTGTTGTGATTTTAAAACTCTAATGAGAGAGCAGCCCTATGGTTGGGCAGGATGGTAGAGACTTTACCAGACTTCATGTTGTTCTCAATGCAGATTACACTTTATCATTTTCATGAAACTTGCAGACGAGCTTTTATGGAACGCATGTCATAAAGTGATGTTAATACTTCAAAAATGTAATTTATTTATTCATAAAAAGTCTTTGTACATACATATAGTCACAAACGCAGTTCGGTTCTGTGCAGTAGCAGATCAAGGAAACAATCAAACATTGGAGTTTGACTTTATCCAAACAAACCAAAACACATAAAATGATGTCAGTACTGAAACAAATTCAACCAGCCAAACCTCTGGCTGCTCGAGCCAAGGGCAACTCATTTCGCCCCAGTCTTGCAAGTTTTGCGAATGCTTTTAAATTTAACATAACTGTGCGCAATTCCGTTAACGCTTACCAGTGATCAGAACAGCCTTCCCTTCCGGAGAAAGTATTCCATCGGAGCACGACCGATAAACCAGATAGCAGGAGAGAGCGAAAAACACGAATCCCATGGCCTGCGGTAAGTAAAGGGAACACAGGGACGCAACCACCAATAACAGCAGCGAAGAGACACTGCTGACGGCGCTCAAGTTTAAACGTACTTCAGATTTCTGAAAGTGGAAAGCAACTGCTACCCCGAGCACCACAGTGAGGAGCCCATACAGGCCCAGTGCGAGGGAGCTGCTTTCCTCCATTTCGCCCGGAAGTTCCTGCGGTCTCCTTGGGGCATTCAGCTTGAAATGAACCTAAATGCAAAGGCAAACATTCTCAACCAACCAATCCCGAGTTTACTCTGACGAGTAACAATCAGCTATCCATGTGACAGTTTTCTGTGAAACAATATTCCTCAATTTGACCTCACAAATAACGTCCTGTCGGGCATCATGAAGCACTCACTTTATGTTGCTAAACATGTACTTGTGCAATTATTTCTGGCAAGGGATAGTTGTACAGGAGAGTGCAATTCTGCAAGACATTTCCTACATTGTTGTAACCTCACAGAATAAAATGTGAATTTGACTTGAGACAACCATTAACTAAGGTGTTCAGTTGTAAAAGACTGAAGACCAGAACAGTAGAACCTAAGAATTAAGCCTACCCTCGAAAATAAGTAAATTTAAAAGAATCTTTTGAAATAGAAGTCTTGATAATTTAGAGAGCAATTGGGAGGGCCAGGCATGAATTAACAGTTATTTGGCAGGATGTCATTTTCATGTTTTGACCCATTTCCCAGCTTCCAGCTGGTTAAATTGACAGTCCGGCGAGTGAGCAGGATGGAAATAGGAAGAGTTGCCAATCTGCCTGAGCCTCCACAGAGTTAAGGTTATCTCCAGGGCAGTGACACTGACAAATACTGGAGAGGAATCACAGGAATGCTAAAACAAAACTAGTGATCAATTTTTTTATTTGAACACTTTTGTTTATGAATTAAAAAATATTGAAGATGGACTGAATGGCTTTTTGACATTCAGGAATATTCTTTTTGCATTCCAAATGGCCATGCAAAAGTGGGAGCAATGCCACATGTTTATCTTCACAATGTCGGGGCAAGACAGGTGATTAAAGGTTGGTATACAGTGAAACCTTGGAGAATGCCTTCAACCATAACTGTAAAAGCATGGTCAATGCATGGGAACATCACTACCTGAAAGTCCCCCATTAAGTCACACACTATACTGACTTGGAACTAGACTGTACTCTTTCAAAACAAGGAGTTGATCTCAACTGAGTGTTGCAGAATGGCACATTCCAACATCCAGGATTACATGCTGAGGGATGCAGTAAAGCTTGGGACAGCTGCCGCTAAGGCACAGTGCAGAAAGATCACAGTCTGAGGTCTTCCTGCTGAAGTTAATTGGAGCCCTATTCAGTTATCAGACCTGCTAGTGCCTCAATGCATGTAAACATATTCCTGTATGTGTAAGGGATGCTTTTGGTTTGTTGGAGTAGAATCAAACTTAAATGTTTTTTGGCTTGATATGCTACTGTACAGAACTGACTTGCATTTGTGACAATGTATATATAGAGCATTTTTATGAATAAAGTATATTTTTGAAAAACAAGTACAGGTACACCATTCATTTATTCTTACTGAATCAAAATCCTGGACCTCCCTTCCAAGCAGCACTGTAGTGTACTTAACTCCATTGATTGTAGCAATTCAAGAAGGCACCTAACCACTACCTTTTTGAAGGCAAATTAGCTAGCAATGCCAGCATCTCATAACAAATAAAAAAATCAAGCAGAAAGAGCGACAGTCAGGGTTTCTTGGGGAATGTTTCTTAGCAATTAAGGTAGGATTGTCGGCCATTGCAGTGGGAAAGATCCACTATTGTAACCTTCCATTCTCGACACTGTCGAAAAGTGTGGCACTGGAAAAGCACAGCAGGTTAGGCAGCATCTGAAGAGCAGAAGAGTGGACATTTCAGGCATTAGCCCTTCATCAGGAATGTGGATGGGGAAAGGGGCTGAGAGATAAATAGGTGGGTGGGGTGGAAGGAAACTGGGAAGGTGATAGGCAGATGCAGGTGGGTTGTGATAGTGATAGGATGGTAGGGACAGTGGAGTGGATAGGTGGGAAGTAAGATGGGCAGGTAGGACAGTTCAGGAAGGTGGTGCCAAGTTGGAGGGTTAGATCTGGGATGAGGTGGTGGGAAAGGAGATTAGGAAACTGGTGAAATCGATGCTGATACTGTGTGATTGAAGGGACCCAAGGCAGAAGATGAGGCATTCTTCATCCAGGCATCAGGTGGCTTGGATTTGGTAGAGGAGGCCCAGGACTTGCATGTCCTTGGCAGAATGGGAGGGGGAGTTGAAGTGGTTGGCCACAGAGCGGTGGGGTTGGTTGGTGCATGTGTCCCAGAGATGTTCTCTGAAACATTTCGTGATTTGGCATCCTGTCTCCCCAATGTAGAGGAGATCACATCGAGAGCAACAGACACATTAGGTGAGCTGTTTGGATGTGCAAGAAAATCTCTGTCCTTTGGGGCCTTAGACGGAGGCGAGAGGGTAAGTGTGGGCACAGGTTTTACACCTCTTGTGGCAGTAAGGGATGGTGCTGGGAGTGGAGGGTGGGTTGGTGAGGGGTGTGGACTTAACAAGGGAGTCATGGAGTGAAATATATCTCTAGTGGTGGGGTCTGATTGTAGGTAGCAAAAATGGTGGAGGATAATGCACTATATCTGTAGATTAGTGGGGTTGCAGGGGTGGACCGGGGGCTTCTATCCTTGTTGCGTTTGGAGGGGTGCTGTTCAAGGGCAGATGTAGTGGGAAGTGGAGATGCACTGGAAGGCATTGTTGACCACGTGGGAGGGGAAGTTGCGGTCCTTGAAATAGGAGGCCGTCTGGGATGTCCTGGCATGGAATTGCTCCTCTTGGGAGCAGATATGGTGGAGGCAAAGGAATTGGGAGTAAGGGATCGTATTTCTACGGGAGATGGGGTGGGAGGAGGTTTAGTCCAGGTAGCTTTCAGAGTCGATGGGTTTGAAATAGATGTCCATGTTGAGTCTGTTACCAGAGAGAGAGGTCCAGGAAGGGGAGCAAGGTGTCTGAGATGATCCAGGTGAACTTAAGATCAGGGTGGAAGGTGTTAATGAAGTTGATGAAGTGTTCAACCTCCTAGCGGGAGTACAAGATGGCGCCGATACAGTCAGAGATGTAGCAGAGGAAAAGATGGGGGATGGTGCTCTTACTCCCAATTCCTTTGCCTCTACCACATCTGCTCCCAGGAAGAACAATTCCACTCCAGGACATCCCAGATGGCTTCCTATTTCAAGGACCACAATTTCCCTTCCCACATGATCAACAATGCCCTCCAGTGCATCTCCTCCACTTCCTGCACCTCTGCCCTTCAACCCCACCCCTCCAAATGCAACAAGGATAGAACCCCCCCATCATTGACCACGTGGGAGGGGAAATGACAGTCCTGAAGTATGACTCATCTGGAATGTTCTGGAGTGGAATTGCTCCTCCTGGGAGCAGATATGGCAGAGGTGGAGGAATTGGGACTAAGGGATACCGTTTTTACAGGAGGGTACTCTACATTCAGGTGATAGGACGCCAAATTACAAAACATTTCAGAGAACATCTCTGGGACATAGACACCAACCAAACCCACCGCCCTGTGGCAGACCACTTCAACTCCCCCTCCCACCTGCCAAGGATGTGCAAGTCCTGGGCATCCTCCACTGCCAAATCCTAACTACCCAACACCTGGAGGAAGAACATCTCATCTTCCACCTTGGGCCACTCCAACCACATGGCATCAATGTTGATTCACCAGTTTCCTCATCTCCCTTTTCCCCACCTCATCCCAGATCCAAACTTCCAACTCAGCACTACCTTGTTGAACTGTCCTAACTGTCCATTTTTCTTCCCACCTATCCTAAACAACCTCTGCTCCAACATATCATCATCACCCTGCTCTTGCATCTACCTACTGCTTTCCAAGCTACATTCTCCCCCAGCCCCACCCCTCCTTCTATATATCTCTCAGCACCCTTCTCCCACCACATTCCTGATGAAGGGTTTATGCCCGAAACATCGATTCTTCTGCTTCTCAGATGCTGCCTAACCTGCTGTGCTTTTCCAGTGCCACACTTTTCAACTCTGATCTCCAGCATCTGCAGTCCTTGCTGTTTCCATTTGGCCAATCTGTCATTGTCCCTCTGAAGTCGCTCAGCATCATCCTCACAATTCATTATTCTCTCTAGCTTAGCGTCATCAGTAAGTTTGCGGATTTTGCCCTCAACAACCATCTCCAAATTGTTTTCATAAATCAGAAAAAGCAAGGGCCTCACTACTGAACCCAGGGGAACACCATTTTCAACTCATCTCCAATCTGAAATGCCTACCTTATAGCCAACTATTAGTCCATTCTGCCAAGGACCTATCAATCCCAAACATTTCTGATTTGCTAACCAACCTGCCCTGTTGCACTGTATCAATTGCTTTCTGAATGTCTAAAAATACAACATCCACAGGACTATCCTCATTCATTATCTGTGTCACCTTGTCAAACAACTCAATTAAATTTGTCAGACATGATCTTCATAGAGTCATAGAGATGTACAGCATGGAAACAGACCCTTTGGTCCAACCCGTCCAGGCCGACCAGATATCCCAGCCCAATCTAGTCACATCTGCCAGCATCTGGACCATATCCCACCAGACCCATCCTATTCATATACCCATATAGATGCCTTTTAAATGTTGCAATTGTACCAGCCTCCACCACTTCCTCTGGCAGCCCATTCCACCTTCTGTGTGAAAAGGTTGCCCCTTAGGTCTCTTTTATATCTTTGCCCTCTCACCCTAAACCTATGCCCTCTAGTTCTGCACTCACCCAACCCAGGGAAAAGACTTTGTCTATTTATTCCTGTCCATGCCCCCTCATGATTTTATAAATCTCTATAAGGTCACCCCTCAGCCTCCGACGCTCCAGGGAAAACAGCCCCAGCCTATTTAGTCTCTTCCCTATTGCTCAAATCCTCCAACCCTGGCAACATCCTTGTAAATCTTTTCTGAACCCTTTCAAGTGTCACAACATCTTTCCGATAGGAAGGAGACCAGAATTGCACGCAATATTCCAACAGTGGTCTAACTAATGTCCATATAGCCGCAACATGACCTCCCAACTCCTGTACTCAATACTCTGACCAATAAAGGAAAGCATACCAAATGCCTTCTTCACTATCCTATCTACCTGCGACTCCACTTTCAAGGAGCTATGAACCTGCACTCCAAGGTCTCTTTGTTCAGCAACACTCCCTAAGACCTTATCATCAAGTGTATAAATCCTGCTAAGATTTGCTTTCCCAAAATGCAGTACCTCACATTTATCTAAATTAAATTCCATCTGCCACTCCTCAGCCTTTTGGCCCATCTGATCAAGATCCCATTGAAATATGAGGTAACCTTCTTCACTGGCCAGTACACCTCCAATTTTGGTGTCATCAGCAAACTTACTACCTGTACCTCTTATGCTCGCACCCAAATCATTTATATAAATGATGAAAAGTAGTGGACCCAGCACTGATCCTTGTGGTCACAGGCCTCCAGTTTGAAAAAACAACCCTCCACCACCACCCTCTGTCTTCCGCCTTTGAGCCAGTTCTGTAGCCAAATGGCTAGTTCTCCCTGTATTTCATGAGATCTAACCTTGCTCATCAGTCTCCCATGGGGAACCTTGTCGAATACCTTACTGAAGTCCATATAGATCACATCTACTACTCTGCCATCATCAATCCTCTTTGTTACTTCTTCAAAAAACTCAGTCAGATTTGTGAGACATGATTTCCCACGCACAAAGCCATGTTAGCTATCCCTAATCAGTCCTTGCCTTTCCAAATACGTGTATATCCTGTCCCTCAGGATTCCCTCCAACAACTTGCCCACCACCAACGTCAGGCTCACTGGTCTATAGTTCCTGGCTTGTCCTTACCACCTTTCTGAAATAGTGGCATCATGATAGCCAACCTCCAGTCTTCTGGCACCTCACCTGTGAATATTGATGATACAAATATCTCAGTAATAGGCCCAACAATCACTTCCCTAGCTTCCCACAGAGTTCTAGGGTACATCTGATCAGGTCCTGGGGATTTACCCACTTTTATGCATTTTGAGACATCCAGCACTTTCTCCTGTGTTCTTGACAATGCCATGTTGACTGTCTAGTACCAACTTATTTTTCCTCTAAGTGTATATTTACCTTATCCTACATTATGGTCTCCATCAGTTTTCCCACCATTGATGTCAAGATGACAGGTCTGCAGTTTCCTGGATTACTATTTGCCCCTTTCTTAAATAATGGTGTCACATTTGCAATCCTCCAGTCAGAGAATTATCATAGAGTCTCAACAGGCCATTCTGCCCATTGAGTCTGCACCAACCCTCCAAAGAGACCCCACCCTATCCCTGTAACCTCATATTTCCTATGGCTAACCCACCTTATCTGCACAACCCTGAAAACTATGGCCAACCCATTAACCTGCACATTTTTGGACTGTGGGAGGAAACCCACACAAACACAGACAGTGGGAAACCCAGCAGACACAGGGAGAAATATGCGAACTCCACAGTGACAGACACCTAAGGCTGGAATTGAACCCAGAACCCTGGTGCTGTGAGGCACCAGTGTTGAACATCTGTGCCATCATGTCTAATCCTGTGCTCAGACAGGTCTGGCAAATCTCTGTCAATGGCTCTGCAGTTTGATGCTTTACCTCTCTCAACAATTTAGAATGTATTCCGTCGAGGTCTAGCAACTTCTCAACCCAGACTGCAACCAGCCTTTTTAACACCTTAAAGATATTTGAGTGGAAAAGCTGTGTCAATCTGTACAAGAGAACAAAGTCAGGGGCAAGAGAAAGAGGGAGCAACCTAGGTGTAGTTGAATGTGAAGATGGCACAAGAACGTGTATGGCAGACCAGTGCACCCCCTAGCAAATGTAGCTACAAATGCAGCAGCTAATCAAGATACTTTTTATATTACACGAATTTTCATCAGTGTTTGTGGATCATATTTGACAATTGATCTTTTATAATTACTGAACTGGTTCAAAGGCAGAGGGTGGTGGTGGAGGGTTGTTTTTCAGATTGGAGGCCTGTGACCAATGGAGTGCCACAAGGATCGGCACTGGGTCCACTACTTTTTGTCATTTATATAAATTATTTGGATATGAACATAGATGGTATAGTTAATAAATTTGCAGATGACACCAAAATTGGAGGTGCAGTGGACAATGAAGAAGGTTACCTCAGATTGCAACTGGATCTTGATCAGATGGGCCAATGGGATGAGGAATGGCAGGTGGAGGTTAATTTAGATAAATGTGAAGGGCTGCATTTGGGAAAGCAAATCTTAGCAGGATTTATACATATAATGGTAAGGTCCCGAGGGAGTTTTGCTGAACAAAAAGACCTTGGAGTGCAGGTTCGTAGCTCCTTGAAAGTAGAGATGCAGGTAGGTAGGATAGTGAAGAAGGCATTTGGTATGCTTTCCTTTATTAGTCAGAGTATTGAGTACAGGAGTTGGAAGATCATGTTGTGGGCTGCACAGGATGTTGATTAGGCCACTGTTGGAATATTGCGTGCAATTTTGGTTTTCTTCCTATCGGAAAGATGCTGTGACACTTGAAAGGATTCAGAAAAGATTTACAAGGATGTTGCCAGGGTTGGAGGATTTGAGCAATAGGGAGAGGCTAAATAGGCTAGGGCTGTTTTCCTGGAGTGTCGGATGCTGAGGGGTGACCTCATAGAGGTTTATAAAATCATGAGGGGGCATGAATTGGATAAATAGACAAAGTCTTTTCCCTGGGTTGGGGGAGTCCAGAACTAGAGGCTATAGCTTTAGGATGAGAGAGGAAAGATATAAAATGGACCTAAGAGAGAACATTTTCATGCAGAGAGTGGTGCATGTATGAAATGAGCTGCCAGAGGAAGTGGTGGAGGTTGGTACAATTGCAACATTTAAAAGGCATCTGGATTGGCATATGAATAGGAAGGATTTAGAGGGATTTGGGCCAAGTGCTGGCAAATGGGACTAGATTAGGTTGGGATATCTGGTGGCATGGATGAGTTGGACCGAAGGGTTTATTTCCATACTGTACCTCTCATAGTGAGTTTTGAGAAGATTTGTAGCTCAGGTTGAGGTTCTGAATGTAGGTTTGCTCGCTGAGCAGCAAGGTTCATTTCCAGATGTTTTGTCACCCTACCAGGTAACATCTTCAGTGGGCCTCAGGCAAAGCACTGCTGATAATTCCTGCTTTCTCTTGATATGTTTGGGTTGTGATGTCATTTCCTATGGTGAAGTCACTTCTTGTTCCTTTTCTCAGGGGATGGCAGATGGGGTCTAACTCCATGTGTTTGTGATAGAGTTCCGGTTGGAAATCCATGCTTGTAGGAATTTCATGCATGTCTTTGTTTGGCTTGTCCTAGGATGGATGTGTTGTCCCAGTCGAAGTGGTGACCATCCTCATCTGAATGTAAGGATACTAGTGAGAGAGGGTCATGTCTTTTTGTGGCTAGTTGAGGTTCAAGTATCCTGGTGGCTAGTTTTCTGCCTGTTTGTCCAATGTAGTGTACATCTCTATGACTCTATGCCTTGTTGTAACTGTCATATTCTGATTTCCATGTTTAGAATTACAGCATATCTTGAGATTTTTTTATTCAAATGTAAAGGATCATATTAAGCAACTCTTTCTTTCAAATTACATCCCAGGTTAGTGACCTTAAACTATATTGCTGATGTGAAAAGTGTTCATACGGTCTGAAGTTGTAAATTCTTTGTGCTTTTGAATTAATTTCCATCGGTATTTAGCCAAGTCCTTAACCATAAGGACTTTACATAGGTTGTCTTTTGTGTGGTCAAATTCTTCCCGTTTTTTCTTGCATTTCCATAGCCTCCTCCCTACTTACATGAAATTATAAAATTGTGATACATTTCAAATCCTTTGAAATCAATGAAACTGGAGTGACTTTCTACGACACGAGGTCGGGGCTCCAAGTAGCTTTTGCTCGAAACGTCGATTTTGCCTGTCCTCGGATGCTGCCTGAATTGCTGTGCTCTTCCAGCAACACTGATCCAGAATCTGGTTTCCAGCATCTGCAGTCATTGTTTTTACCTCCTTTTTAGCTCCAAGTAGTGTTGCGAGCTAAAATGTTGGTGTCCCAAGATCAAGCAGCAACGGGCGCTTGTGGAACTCTGACCGAATTAAAACAGCTGTGCTCCCACTCTAACAAGTTCCTGCTTTCAAAGCCTCTACCCCTATCTCTCTCAGTTCTTACTGAGGAACTGGGACAATTTTCAAGGCTCGAAATGGGGACCACAGTGCCAAAAAATTGGAGGAAGCACTGTTTTGCAGTGAGGCAAAAGTGAGGAATGCAGATGCTGGACACCAGAGTTTAGATCAGAGTGGTGCTGGAAATCATAGGTCAGGCAGCATCCGAGGAGCAGGAAAATCGACATTTCGGGCAAAAGCCCTTCGTCAGGGTTTGCAGTGAGGCAGGTGAAAAACTAGAACAGTTTCACATAAACTTTAATCGACAAAAAATAATTTTAAAGACTACTTGATTAGAGATTCAACGATGGAAACAGAGTGACTGCTTTACTTTCACAAGTATGTTTTATAATACTTGTGAGAATATAAAGACTTGTCAACCACAAGGCTAACCTCCCCTTTTACATTGTTATCTCTTTTATTAATAACACATTAAGGAGCAACAAAAGTCCAGCCCAGAAGCTATAAAATACACAGATGTTAGATGAAATTGACTAAAGAAATCAAATTAATTTGTCAACACAAACCAATGAAATGAGTAGGTGAACACTGGCTGCTACCCATTTTTCTAACCAATCTGTTCACAAACGTTATTCTCTTCCCCCTTTCTCCCTCTTCCACCTGCTAGCGAATGTCATGACGCACTAGCGCGATACGTTCCATTGTCGCGTCACAGGGGGAACATTGTGACGAGGGCGCGGGGGGGAGGGAGCCTGGAGTGGAGAATGCGGCGGCGGTAACCATGGACGACAGCGTGCGGAGCGGCCCTCACCCCCGCTGAAAGGTAGTCATCATGTGGCAGCTTTTTTTCCGAACCGGCGGCAATGAGTTTCACCGGCCTCACTCACCTGTGTCTTCGGGGGTCGATGGTGGTTGTGCTGCAATATAAAGGGATTCTCCGCTACTTAAACCTAAACGTGCCCCGCTTCCCCCCCCCCCCCCCCAGCACCCCGAGCTGGTTCGTGTTGGCGGCGATTAGGTCTCACGATGCTCGCCCCACGATTTCTATAGTAATCAGTTGGACTGGTTTCTATCTGACGTAGAGCTAGGCCAGAGCCTCTGTGAACGGCACCATTTCTGTGTCACTAACTCAGATGCCAGTAGTCCCAGTGAACTACATTATGTCGCTTCCCCTGTGATGCTTGTGCATAATTCTTCTTGATATACAATAAACTATAGTTTGCGTTGAGAGAAGGACGAGAAGTACGCTGCAACGTGCTGTTATTGAGCAAAGAATAAGCATTTATGGATTAGCTTTATCGGAGAGTAACAGGAACGCTCCAAGGTGTTTCATAGAGGTGTCATTATAGCAATGGATAGTGACGCAATGAAAGATACCACTTGGAAAAGTGAATGAAGGTTGATCGAACAAGTGAAGGATCTTGAATAGAAGAGAGATAACGAGAGACTCGGGCTAAAGGAGAGATTTTGAATATGATTTTCATAAGGTGATTAAGGTGATTTAGTAATTTTAACTGAGATCTCTTAAGCCTTCATTTGTGTTAGAACTGTGGCATAATCGGGTTTACATTGAGACTAACCTGGTGGTGTAAATATTGAGTCAGGGCTTCTCTTCATTTTGGAAGGGTCCAGAACCTCCTATTTGTTCTGGAGTTGCGTTCAATTGTGGATTGTAACAAAGATTAAATTTCCTATGCAATGTGATGACTTACCCATTTATATTTAAGCATAATCTTTTTAGCACTTGCATTTACATTGTAATATACCACTGAAACAATTGTAAATGTTTTACTTCTGAGCTGTGGTTTTATTAATAAAAACATCCTGGAGGATTATCTGTTGCAGAATAAATGGTAATATCTTTAACATAAAATTGATGACTTGTTATGAGAATTGGGGAAGGGAACCTGTCATCATCATATTTAATTTTAGACTAATACGTTTGCAGTTAGAACCTAACAAGCTACTCAACTGTATTCAAAAAGACATCACACCAATATCACCTCCAGGGCAATTAGGGATGGATGCTAGTAGTGTCTACATCGTGTCAAGTTTTTTTAAAATTCAGAGCACCTCACAGTATTTGCTTTTAGGATTGGGAATTTATGTTTGTACCTAGCAGGAGATCCACCTTTTCTACTTTCTTTTTAACTGAGAAACTGGTTAGAAATTACCAAGAATATGTTGTCCTAATAGATTGTGACACGACCTTATTGTTTTAAGTAGGCTTGGTGGATATTTTTAGTGAATTGATTCTCCTGTCTATGCAAGTTTCCAATATTGTATTGCTGTCAATCAATTTGCCTCAGTCACAAATAGCAGTCTTAAAAGTTTTGCAGCACTTTCAGCATTTTATTGTAAAGTTTACGATTTTTGATGACACGATGTCAAATTATTGTAATATTTATAATAAATAACACTAAATTATCTTATAGCAATGTGCAGAGCTTGTAGTTCATGGTAGGTCAAGCTAATTTTTACAGAAGGAACCCCACCTTCAAATTTACGTCCTTCTGATGTGAAAAGTTTGGCCTGCAGTAGATTTGTTTGGGACATGTATGATCCAGTCATGAAAAAATCCCTATAAAGGGCTAGTACTCACTATTAAGGGAGAAGTTGCAGTTGTTAGAGTGATTTTGTCCACAAAGGCACAATAGGTATGAGTAACAGATTCAAATTATTTCCTTGTTATAATAAATATTTTGCATTTATAAATTATTTTAATAATGGCTACTATTAACAACTGAGCATGAAATAGAGGCAAGGTTTACTTTCTGCATTGTATTCAAAGAGGATAGTACTGCAGTGATGCACCAGGTTTTTCGAGTGAAATATCTGAATTGTTTTATGGTTATTTCAACTCAGATTATAAATCGCAAGCTGAAGAATCCTTTCTAGTTTGGTAGTTACCTTGAGAAATGAATTTGACAATACAGGTTTACTGTAGAAATTCAATACAATTCTTAAGTACAAGAACTTATTTGATATCTTGGGACTGCAGTTGTAATTTAGCCCATCACAGCATTAAGTCATTATTAGATCAGTGTTAATTAACTATTATTTGCCTATTCAGTGTCTGTTTAGTAAAGTGAACCAATTTATTTATAACTTTGAAGACTAAATTGAAATATTGATGTGACATACACTTGTCCAGTGTCTAAATATCATCACCACCCAGGGTTTGCAGTTGACGAATCCAGATATCTTGATAAGTCTTCCTTAAAGTTCTAAATGGGAGAATATATGCTTAAAGTTTTGGGTCATTGAAACCCTTTCAAGATTGATCAGAAGCTCAGCTGGTATCTATGATAAGATAATGCTACTTGGTCTGTTGAGTATCTCCAGCATTTTTTTATTAATATGTCAGATTTCCATAATCTGCGGAATTTTGCCTTTATATAATTTGACAAAATCCTTTGCAAAGATCCAAATATTTATCTCATAATCAGGTCTGTACTTTTAAAATATGTTTTAAAGTAATTTGTAAAATAATTTGCAGTTATATAAAACTTTGTCTTCCTGAGGTGGTGAAATGCTTTACAATCATTGAAATACTTTTGAGTTGTAGTCATTGTAAATAATTTACGATAATTTGATCTCGTTCAGTTGTGTTCTTTGAGGGATAAATATTGACCACGAGAAAACACCCATGTTGATTTTTATTACAGTCATGAGATATGTTAATCCACCTTACAGGGTAAACAAATGCTTGGTCACATTTGAATGAGGAGAACCCCAAAAATGCAATACTTGTTTAGTGCTGTACTGAAGTGTCAGATTTTGATTTCAGAAGTGGGTCATGAAGCCACAATCTTCTGAAGCAGGTGCAAGAATGCTGCCACACGCGCAGCTGATAGCATTTCAATTGAGTCAAGATAATTTCACTTTCTATTTTTACAAATTTGTGGAATAAAGTGAGGATTGTGATGATGCTATGGCTTTAAGAGGTGTATCTTGTCCTTTCTTTAAATGAAGAGGTTGAGACCAATGTGCTGAATGGTCTATTCCAAGCCAATAAAGTAAACTGCTTGTGAGGCCTTGGGTTTTTTAAAAAAGTTAGAACAATAGAAGCAGTATGAATGGATAGAGTCAGGCTCCCACACCAGTAGGATTTTAGTTCAGCTTTCAGTAGTTATTGGTGTTTTGAAGCTGCCATACATCACTCCCTCATACAGCAAAGCACTTGAGTTCTTTCTCCCTTTGCCAGAATTTTCTCTTGATAATCCATCCTCCTGGACTGGAGAAACATTGTATGTGAGACAATCTATTTTTACTGAATTTACCTTTGCCAATGAGATGTCACTATATTGGAACAGTTGCTGTTTAGTAATTAGATCATCTATTATTTTGTGAAGTTTTCAATAGAATTGGACCAGTTCTTTTTTCTGTTGTTTGTATTTTAACTGTGGAATAAGAATAGAATGTGTTTTGCTCAAAGCCGAGTAGTGTAACCAGTTCAATTATGTCTGAAACACAGCACCTTACAGTTGCCGATAAATAAAAAGTTAGTGTCTAGGCTAACTCCTTGATATATTTGAAGGGGGTTGGACCTGACCCATAACAGGACCACTGTCCAAATATTGAGATAATCCTGCTGCTTTTTCCAACCCCTGCCGCAGCCTCTTAACTGTTGGAATATGTCAGCTAACCAAGGGAAATTACTATAATTAATATGGAAGATGAATTTTGTTCCGACACAGCAAAATAAATAACATGCAAGTAAATTCACAAAACAAGTATTTCCTGCAGAAAAATCTGTTATTTGGCTCTCTGCTAGATCAATTCAGAAACAATCCCAAATACCCTGGTCTCTCCTCATAACTCCTGATTCAAATATTTATTCATTTTCCTTAAAATACGCAATTAACTCTGCCTCAGCATTCCCAGTGACAAAGCATATTATGATTCAACCACTGCATGCTGTTTGAAAATTTTAAGTACTAATCTCTCAACACTGATTCTGCAATAAGGGAATTAAACTTTCCTGTGTTAAATGTCCCATTCACCCTCTCTGCAATGGAATGTACCAATGTCTCCAGACTCTCTCCTTTTAGCTATAATTTCCCAACCACAAGATGTTTAATATCAAAATCTATAATGCCATTTCTATAAGGGAGTACTCTAAATTGTGCCCAATATTCCAAACTTGGCACAATCAATTAAATGTACAAGTCTATTAAATAGGAATCAAGAGTTGTAATTGGTGCATTGATAGTAATTTTATGTTCAGTAAAGCACACAAAACTTCTTGACATAGCAAGGATCATGCAATTTATAAAATATGATGACTTCCAAGCTCAATTGGGAAGCAATTTGCTAAAACCTATCTGGTGACAGAAAGAAATAAGAAAATGTAATACCCCGAGATCCCTTCATGAAGTTTCTTGGGATTAAGATTCTGATTTCAAATTCTGTCTCTATGAAAATCCCGTCTAGAGAGCAACAATACAGATGTGCAATATAGACCAAGGATTATTAATTCATGAGCTTTCCAGGTCTCATGGATGGGTGGGTGAATTTGTCCCCAAGAGTTGCAAATGCCTTAAAAAAATTCTATCACTGGGACAACCAGTCAGAGAAAAGTTGCCTTCTAAGTTAAATAGAATTGATGAGAAGTTACTCATTTACTAACCAATCTAAGGTTGGTTCTCTTCTGTCAAGAACAAACAGAGAAACAGCCTGTGATTGGAGCAGTTGGAAAGTAAGAGAGTTGCTGGGGGGCTGTCTGCTCTGGGGAAGAGGATAGTCACAAGGGGTATAGTGGGAATAGCTAAGTTCAAGAGACATGGTGGTTAGGCGGTGCAAGGCACAAGAAGGTGGGAGAGGATGAGTAGGGGCAAGTGGTGTTGGGGAGGAGTAGAGTGCAAAAGAGAGATGAAGGAAAGGAGGATGGAAGAGTGGTAGGGGAGGAGGCAGAGGGGTGGTGGAGGAGAAGGGTGCAAGAGAGTTCCTGGAGAAGGAGGAGACAGATGAAAGTTGAGGGGGAAAGTGGGTTGGCAGGATGGGTTTCCAGTCCTGTCTTTAGTTATCTTCTAATATCATCAACTTTGCTTCCAATTTCCATCTATCCCTCGTCTTTACATGATCCAGTTCCAGTTCTTCCTTTCAAATCCTTGACTTCTCTCTCACCATTTCTGGGAGTAGATTCTTCATCGGTATTTGCGTTTTATCCATTGAGACAGATACCATGAGTAGACTCCTTCCCATCCTGTTTCACAGTGACAATTGCTCAATATTCCTAGCTGCTTTTTCTGTCTTTTCCATCAGCTGTTTCAATGTTACCATCTTTCGCGTTAATGCTTCCTTTTCCTTATCTGAAGATTCCTTTCTACAGTGGTTAACTGGGCCATCAACCAAGTTTATCTCATTTCTGTAATTTTGATCACTTGCCTTTCTTATCATCCCAGGAGTGCAATATGATCATTGTTTTAGGAGCAAATTGCCGCAGATGCTGGAATCTGCACTGAAAACAAAAAATGCTGGTAATCACAACGTGTCAGGCAGCATCCATGACTTCTTCAGAGCTCAAATGAAGAGTCATCTACACTTGCTCTTTCCTATGGATGTTGCCTGATTTGCTGTAATCTCCAGCGTTTTTTGTTTTCATCATCATAGTTATCCTTCCCTTCAGCCTCTGTATTCAATGGATTATCTTCTGCCATTACTGTCACCACAGAACACATCCTCCCATAACTAGGCCCAACTCTTTTTCAGCCTTCTAAAATTATAGTTTCCCTCTGAAATCCCCTTGTGTACTCTTATATTGTCCTTGCACCTTCCCCATCACTTTCCTTTTAACTGTTCAGGATCCCAACTTGGGATGCTGAACTAAATCATTGTTCCACAATGTGGCCTTCTCAGCAGAGGTAGAATCTCAGATTGGGCAATCACTTTGCTGATCATTTTTGCTTAGCTCTTAATGTTTGATTTTGTTCATTCATGGATGTGGCATTTGTTGGCTTGACCAGACTCTATTGCCCACTCTGAATTACCCTTGAAGGTGGGGTTCAGCTGTCTTCTGAAACTGCTGCAATCCATCTGGTGTAGGTAGACTCTTGTTAAGGAGGGAGTTTGAGGATTTTTACTCATGTCACTGTTACTTTAGTGTTACTATTTCCAAGTCAGGATGGTAAGTGGCCTGGAAGGGAGCTTACAAATGGTGGTCTCATGCTGTTGTCCTTCCAGATGATAGTGAACATGGGTTTGGAAGGTGCTGTCCAAGGAAACTTGGTGAATTTTTAGTGTATGTTGTCGGTGGTACGCACTGCTGGTACTGTGTCGGTGTTGGAAGGCATGAATGTTTGATGATGTGGTGCCATTCAAGTGGATTGCTTTCTCCTGGATGGTGTCAAGCTTCTTGAGTGTTAGTGGAGCTGTACTTTCCAGGGAAGAGGGGAGTATTCCATCACATTCCTGACTTGTGCCTTGTAGATGGTAAATAGGCTTTAGGAAGTCAGGAAGTGAATGATATGCCCTAGAAGCCCATAGCCTTAGCAGTATCCAGTGTCTTCATGTGGAGTGAATCGAATTGGATGAAGACTGATACCAATAACGCTGGGGCAACTGGAAGAGGCCAAGATAGATCATCCTCTTGGCACTTCTGGCTGAATTGGCAATGTCAGTGGACATGTACTCTGGAGGTGTAAGCTAATACTATGGGAACCCAGATTTGAAACCCATTATGGCATGAAATAAATTCATATTTATTACCTGAAATCTAAAGGTAACCTCAGTGATGGTGATTATGAGCACTATCATTAATTGGTGTTGTAAAAACTCAACTGGTTCACAAATGTCCTTCTTAGGAAAGAAAGTCTTACCTAGTCTGGCTCATGTAACTTCAGACCCATAATAATATGGTTAAGTCTTAACTTTCCTCTGAAATAGTCTAGCAAGCCACTTATTTTAAGGACACTTAAAGGTAGGCAACACATAAAGTCATAGAGATGTACAATTTGGAAATAGATCCTTTGGTCCAATTTGTCCATGCAAACCAAATATCATAAACTAATCTAGTCCCATTTGCCAACGTTTGGCCCATATCTAAACTCCTCCTATTCATATACCCATCCCAGATGCCTTTTCATTGTTGTAATTATTGGCCTTCCCCCTAATGGAATAAAACAGAAACTGACTGTGTTTGTAAGACACCTTTAAATGTATTGTCATTGCCCAAAGCCCATCAAAGATGCACTCGCAAACATAGATGTGCCTTGAGGTGATTCCAAACATTGGAATAGTTGAAACTTGTGGTGATAAAGATATAGTCATAGAGTCACAGTCATGCACGTGTATAACATGGAAACAGACCCTTTGGTTTAACTTGTCCACGCCGACCAGATATTCTAAATTAATCCAGTCCCATTTGCCAGCATTTGGTCTATATCTCTCTATGATAGAAAATTTCAGCAGTTGATGAACTGAGCCATTTGGTAGTACAATCCATTAATTTTATGCTTTCCGGTGGTGAGGAACTTGAAAAGAATACAGAAGTGAGGACGCTGGTAACATTCTTAGATGCAGCATAAATGTTGGATATTGTATGAGCTCATTCGGGCTTATTTTTTATCAGCATTCAATGCCCATTTTCTCTGCAAATGGTCTCTAAACTGGTGGAAATAGTAGTGCGGCCACCCCTATGCTCTCAGATGAGTAAATGGTGACTGTTTTTGTTTGGCTTATAAGGGGTTTCCCTTGCAAGGTTCTTTGCAAATCATCACAGATGTTCTTCCATCTGGTCAATTTTAAGACTAATATTCGTCAGGGGAAGGAGGGTAAACTTAAATTTCACCCATCTTAGTGCCATTTTTAAAGGGACTTTAATATGCCTAGCATTGTCTGTATCCTGTCAACAGCTAAAGGGAGTGTCTAGTGTAATTGCAGAGCTGCTCTCCCATAATGGCAACAAAGTATTCCTGTAAACTGCACAGTAATCTGAAAATTAGTTAGTTGTGCAAAAAGAACTTTTGAGGAGGACAACAGTCAAATGAATCTACGATACACTCCAAAAGTAGAAGATGCATCAATGTTGCCCTAATTTATTGAGATTATTCATCTTGTCTGTGTTGTCCTGTGTTTATCTGCAAACATTCCCCCTGGAATTTGGCACCAGGAACATGGTGCAGCACACTCTGCTAATTGCCACTTTCCTTGAGATTCTATTGTTTCGCTGCCAGTGATTCTCTGTGAATTGGTGCCTTGACTCGGCTTTGCCTAGTGTTTGTGTGAGTGTGGATGGCAGTATTTGCTGAGACCAGTAACTACATGCATGCATTCATTTGGGAATGCATATGTCAACGTGTGATATTACACGTGATGTCGTACACAAGTGTTGTATTGTGCATATGCAGAGAAGTGTGTATGATTTTGACCAGATTTAGTGATGGGGAGAGGAGACACAAGCCGCAGGCAGGGGTGGGGGTCCTTGGGAATGAGAAGGGAAGAGGACCCAGAAACCAAGGGATGGGGGTGACAAAGATCTCTGAATGCGTGATTCAAGGCAGCTCAAAATGCACAAGGCGTCAGCAAATGCAATCTACATAAGTTGGGGCTTGTGATCACAGCCTGTCAATTTTTGTATGTTCAAGGAGCTCCTTTTATTGATATTAGATGTTCAACAGTTGTGATTTGTCTAATCCACTTTCTCTTTCCCCTGCTTCTCCTCTTCCCCTCCCCACTGGTATTAGTGAGACTACAGATGCTAGAAATATGAAATCCAAACAGCAAATGCTGGAGAAATTCAGTAAGAACAGAGAAGATGGTAAAAGAGGGGAAGTTGTGGCATTGTTAGTCAAGGACAGTATTATGGTGGCAGAAAGGAGGTTTGAGGACTCCTATACTGAGGTAGTATGGGCTGGAGTTAGAAACAGGAAAGGCAAGGTCACTCTATTGGGAGTTTTCTATGGTCTCCAAATAGTTCCAGAGATGAAGAGGAAAGTATAGCAAAGATGATTCTCAATAAGAGCGAGAGTTACAAGGTAGTTGTTATGGGAAACTTTAACTTTCCAAATATGGACTGGGAATCTATAGTTCAAGTACTTTAGATGGATCAGTTTTTGTTCAATGTGTGCAGGAGAGTTTTCTAACAGAGTATGTAGACAGACCAACAAGGGGCAATGCCATATTGGATTTAGTACTGGGTAATGAACCCAGCCAGGTGTTAGATTTGGGGGTAGGTGAACACTTTGGTGATAGTGACCACAATTCGGTTTTGTTTGCTTTAGCAATGGAAAGGGATAGGTATGCACCGCAGGGCAAGAGCTAAAGCTTGGGGAAAGGCAATTATGATGCGATCCAGCCAGCTTTAGGATGCATAGGATGGGGAAGGAAACTGCAAGGGATGGGCACAATAGAAATGTGGAGCTTATCAAGGACACGCAATGGCTACTTCTTGAATATGTATGTACCTGTCAGGGAGGGAGGAAGTGGTTGAGTGAGGGAACTGTGGTTTACTAAAGAAGTTGAATCTCTTGTCAAGTGGAAGGAGGAGGCTTATGTTAGGATGAGACGTGAAGGCTCAGTTAGGGCTCTTGAGAGTTACAAGATAGCCAGGAAAGACCTAAAGAGAGCTAAAAAGAGCCAGGAGGGGACATGAGAAGTTGTTGACGGATAGGATCAGGGTAAACCCTAAGGCTTTCTATAGGTATTTAAGGAATAAAAGATGACTAGAATAAGATTAGGGCCTGTCAAGGATAGTAGTGGGAAGTTGTGCGTGGAGAATAGGGAAGCTCTAAATGAATATTTTTCATCAGTATTCACACTGGGAAAAGACAATGTTGTTGAGGAGAATACTGAGATACAGACTACTAGACAAGATGGGATTGAGGCTCATAAGGAGGAGGTGTTAACAATTCTGGAAATTGTGAAACTATCCTCTGGACCAGATGGGATTTATCCTAGGATTCTCTGGGAGGCCAGGAAGGAGTTTGCAGAGCCTTTGGCTTTGATCTTTATGTCATCATTACCTGCAGGAATAATGCTGGGAGACTGGAGGATAGCAGATGTTGTTCCCTTGTGCAAGAAGGGGAATATAGACAAGCCTGGTAACTATAGACCAGTGAGCCTTACTTCAGTTATGGGTAAAGTGTTGAAAAAGGTTATAAGAGATAGGATTTATAATCATGTAGAGAGGAATAAGTTGATTATGGATAGTCAACACGGTTTTGTGAAGGGTAGGTTGTGCCTCACAAAACTTTATTGAGTTCTTTGAGAAGGTGACCAAACAGGTGGATGAGGGTAAAGCGGTTGATGTCGTGTCTATGTATTTCAATAATGTATTTGATAAGGTTCCCCACGGTAGGCTATTACACAAAATATGAAAGCATGGGTTTAAGGGTGATTTATTAGTTTTGATAAGAAATTGGCTAGCTGAAAGAAGACAGAGGGTAGTGGTTGATGGGAAATGTTCATCCTGGAGTTCAGTTACTCATGTACTGCACGGATCTGTTTTGGGTGTGCAATACCTCACTGCTGTTTGTCGTTTTTATAAATGACCTGGATGAGGGCGTAGAAGGATGTTTTAGTAAATTTGCAGATGACACTAAGGTCGGTAGAGTTGTGGATTGTGCTGAAGGATGTTGTAGGTTACAGAGGGGCATAGATAAGCTACAAAGGGGCTTAGATAAGCTGCAGAGTTGGGCTGAGAGATGGCAAATGGAGTTTAATGCAGAAAAGTGTGAGGTGATTCACTTTGGAAGGAGTAACAGGAATGCAGAGTACTGAGTTAATGGTAAGATTCTTGGTAATGTAGATGAACAGAGAGATCTCAGTGTCCCTGTACATAGATCCCTGAAAGTTGCCACCCAGGTCGATCAGTTGTTAAGAAGGCATACGGTGTGTTAGCTTGTATTAGTAGAGTAGTTGAGTTTTGGAGCCATGAGGTCATGGTGCAGCTGCACAAAACTCTGATGTGGCCGCACGTGGAGTATTGTATACATTTCTGGTCACTGCATTACAGGAAGAATGTGGAAGCTTTGGAATGAGTTCAGAGGAGATTTTCTAGGATGTTGCCTGGTATGGAGGGAAGGTCTTATGACATAAGGCTAATGAACTTGAGGATGTTTTTGTTACAGAGAAGAAGGTTGACTGGTGACTTAATTGAGACATATAAGATAATCAGAGGATTAGATAGGGTGGACTGTGAGAGCCTTTTACCTTGGATGGTGATGGCTAGCACGAGGAGACATAGCTTTAAATTGAGGGGTGATAGATATAGGATAGATGTCAGAGGTAGTTTCTTTACTCAGAGTAGTAGGGGTGTGGAATGCCCTGCCTGCAACAGTAGCAGACTCGTCAGCTTTAAGGGCATTTAAATGGTCATTGGATAGGCATATGGGTGAGAATGGAATAGTATAGGTTAGATGAGCTTCGGATTGGTTTCACAGATTGGCGCAACATCGAGGGCTGTGCTGTAATGTTCCATGTTCTGTGTTCTAAATTCCGCAGGCCTGGCAGAATCTGGGAGAGACAAACAGAGTTAATATTTTGAGACTGACATGACTTTTTGTTCAGAACTTGACAGTCAGTATTTCGACCCTCTGTGTGCTTCACATAGAAGGAGCCAGTTGGAAGTTTAACATTAGGGTTCACTGTTTTATTCTAGTTCATTGTTTGGTTTTGTTTCCATTGTATGAGAAGCATTGTCCATGAATGTTCTGTAATGTTCTCGTTTACTTGGGCATTGTATTTTCTTCTTTTACTTGTGAAGTTCAAGGTTTGTGGCTGGCTCAGAGTGTTTTGCTGTCTCCTGCTGTTGTTGGTACTTGGTTCGGTATGGGCATTTTAGGAGGTTAGTGCGAATTCATATTATGCAGCAATATCCTTTGGTGAAGGAAACTTGCTGACCATTCCCTGGCTCTTAATTGCCGTATGAATTGCCTTCATAAGCCATTCAGTTGCAACAAACTGTGATCCTGAAGTGATTCAAATTGATAGTCTTCTGCCATTTTCTCAAAGGATGGACAGTAAATGCCAACCTTGTCAACAAAGCCAATGAATAAATTAAAGATCATCATCCTGAAATATATGTAAATAGTCATAGCTGATAAAATTATTTTAAACTTACTATGTGGACATTGAGACTTCATGTTGAGACAAAAGTAATTTAAAGCAGGATGGCCCTGCAGTACACAAGCTGTATTACCATGTTAGTATTGAGATGAAGAATATTGCTTGCACAACTGACTTTTCAATATTACCTTGCAGATGAATTTCATCAACAAGAATAGCAATAAGACTGCACCAGAGAGGAATGTACATACTTCAACAGCGGACAGCCATCATCGCTCAAGGACCAATGGCTGGACCTGGCCACTGCATCCATATCAGATAATTTGTTGGGTCATTTGGCTGTTCTTTGTTATTGTTGTGTTTGGTATATTTATACCTCTTCTTCCATCTCATTGGGTACCAGCTGGCTACATTGTATCTTTTTTTATATGGAAATATAACACACTCTTGTCTGTTTATGCACAGCTTATTCCAGAGATTGATATTTCTGACCAAATTGTTTGCACTGTGTCTAATTCAGGAAGTAGGGACACATTCTCCACAATTGTACAAATCATTTCTGCTCCAGTTGTGTTAGGCCTTTGACAGTTTGCCTCTTGACAGAAAAATCTAGTTCAGAAATGGGACAGAAAATTACACAGTTTATGTAAAGACAAATAATACCAAATCAATATAAATTTTAAAATGAGAATGAATGCTAGGCCAAAGTGTGCAGTGATCTGTCTTTAATATATAGGAAGTCTTCCTTTATTAACTTGTGGAGGTTTAGCAAATTTTGGTGTAGTGATGCACAATATAAATTTTTAAAGGGAATACAAGGGCGTTGTCACTGCACGGTCCGAATTACTGAAGATTGCCATCTGCTGATGTATGGAAACAAATGATCTTGGGCTCTGACCTGACTTTCAATTGTGCAATATGTTTTTTTTAACTTCAACAGTTTGTTTGTACCTGGTAGATGGATCCAAAAAATATAATAAAAGATTTATTTGTTGATGAAGAGCAAGGATTGATTTTGGTTTAGAATTAAAGGCAAAGTGGAGCCCATCTCTCAAAGGTTCGTCCATACCTGCAAATGGCTATTTTATATTATACTGTATTGCATTTCAATTTGCATACGAATCAACTTAAATGTACTCTGAAACGGAACCTGTTTATAAGCCGGGGGCTGCCTATGCAGTCAAATAAGTGCTACTTAAAGATGAAATTGCATAAACCTAATTTCCTAACTCATTCTATCCTACTTTCTAGTCACTGTCTGACACTGAGCCAGACAGTTTGCAACCTTGGCATCTCAGCTCATCCTAGGTGAGCATCCAGCCTCATGTCCTCTTTATCACCAAGAGTGCCTATTTCTAGTTTTGTAACTTTGGACACCTGCCCAGTTTGCTCATCTGGTGAAATCTTAATCCATGAGTTTGTCATCTCGAAAGTTAATTGTTCCAGTTCTTTTCTAACTGACATTCACACCTTGCAAACATGAGTTCATCCAGACTGTATCCATTACCACTTTGTTTCCTGCTCAACATTGTTTCCTAGATGTGCAATACCTCAATTTTTTGTTTAGTATCCTCACCCAGTTTTCAAATTCTTTAGCGTTCTCAGGCACTTCAATTGTTGTAATCTACACCAGCCCTATGCCTATCCAAAACTTGTGCTCCCTCAGCCCTCACATCTTGAGCATTGATTTTTGTTGCATTGCTGTTGGAAACTGTATGCAGGTCTGAAATTTAAGCTCTGAAATTCCCTTCTTAAATCCTCTCTTTTAAGATAGTCCTTAAAACCATCAATTTTGGTCACTTTTCTAATATAAAAAAGTTCAGATTTTGTTTGATAACCTACCTGTTAAGTATCTTGATGTTTTCCAATGTATTCAAATAACTTCGACAAGGTGCCACATGGGAGACTGACTGAGAAGGTTAAAGCACATGGAAGTGTGAGAAACTTAATGAGATGGATCAGAAATTGGTTGAGTAGTGGGACACAAAGGGTAATGGTAGAAAACTGTTTGAGTGATAATGATCTAGATGAAAATGTGAAGGGAATGTTAAGCAAGTTTGCAGACAACACTTTGATTGGTAGAGTGGTTAATAGTGAAGAAGATGGTTGTAGGTTACAGGAAGGTGTGTTGGTCAGATGGGCAGAGCTGTGGAAGAAGTATTAATCCTTGATACATACAAAATGATGGACTTTGGAAGAAGAAACAAGATTAGGGATTATTTAATGAATGAAAGACACTGCGTAGCTCAGAGGAATCTTGGGATAATTATTCACAGATCCCAGAAATCAGCAGAGCATGTGAATAAGATAGTTAAGGCAAATTGAACACTTGCTTTCATCAGTCGTGGCATAGAGTATAAGAGTAAGGTGGTAATGTTGTAGTTATACAGAGTATTGGTCAGGCCACAGCAGGAGTACGGTGTGGGGTTTTGGTGACCTCTCTGCAGGAAGGATGTGATAGCACTAGACGGGGTACAATGGGAAGTTCACCAGGATTTTGACTGGGATGGAGTAATTGTGCTGTAAGAGAGATTGGATAGGTTTGGATTGTTTTCTTTAGAGCAAAGAAGGCTGAGTGGTGATTATATAAAATTGAGAGAGGTATGGATAGGGTGAGTAAGGAGCAGCTGTTCCCCTTGGTAGAGGGGTCATTTCAGGAGAGGGCTTAGTTTTTAGAGTAAAGGGCAGGGGATTCAGGGATTTGAGAAAAAGTTTTTTCACTCATAGGGCAATGGGAATCTGGAATTCACTGCTTGGGAAGGTAGTAAAGACATGAAACCTTACACCCTTTGAGTACTTGAAGTACCATAACACTCAACCATATGGGGCAAGTGCAGGAAACTGAGATTAGCACACCTTTAGTTATTTGGCGAAAGTGAGTATTGCAGATGCTGGAGATTAGAGTCAAGCGTGTGGTGCTGAAAAAGCACAGCAGGTCAGGCAGCATCAAAGGAGCAGGAGAATCGATGTTTCGGGCAAAAGCAGGTGAAGGGTTTTGCCTGAAACATTGATTTTCCTGCATCTTGGATGCTGCCTGACCTGCTTGTGTTTTTCCAACACCACACTCTTGACGCCTTTAGTTATTGTCAGTGCAGACTCGATGGACTGAAGGGCCTTTTCTGAGCTGTATGATAAAATGAGGAAAAAGAAATGTTGAAGATGCCACATGAATGCAAGTTGCAGTTTGCTAGAACACTAGAAGAAGCCCTTTGCTGTTGTTTCATGCCATATGTAGATAGCGCCTTGACTTCAATCTTATCTGGAAAACACCTCCACCAGTGTGTGTTAGCAGCAAATATGGTCTGAAGGAATGCCTGATTCCAATGGATGGAGGGAACAGGTGATAGATAATACGTAACTGTGGGATAACATGCAATTAATGTGTGAATGAAAAAAGAGAATCAATATTGCAGTTTTCTAAAAGATGGTGGAGAGAGGAGAGCCCGCCAATTTGAAGTGGGTGGATAGCAGCAGTCAGATATCTGATTGTTTACACATTGTAAGAAACTGTTGGACATAGTGAAAGAGGATGTTTGTCATGTTAATGCGCAAACAAAAAAGTGGAGACATTACTTATTCTCACTATTATTTTAATTGCTGTTATTATTTCAGATTGATTTCTCTAAAAAGAAAAAGAGGAATTTGTTATCCTTTAATATGGTTGGAAGGACTGCTGGCACCCTACTGGAATGAGGGAACAGATGATGACCATATTGTTTAAGAGTCAACTTGATTTGAATTGATTGTATAAATATAGTAACTCGGAGGAATTGGTGGGTTGAATTTTATGGAATGTGATTAATTGAACTAAAATTCTAACATAGACATGTGGATTTGAAATCTATTTACCTACAGTTGTCTTTTGGAATATAACATGTTCCTACCTCCAACTCCTACTTCATTGACTTATCAGCATAGATGTGCCCTTGGCTGAAGAGTATGATTCTCAGCCGGGAAACCTGAGAGTACTTTAAGGCTGAACCAAATTGTTTCTAAGTGATTTCATGTTGACTTCATGTTTTATTTTTGGCAATTCTTATTGTCAATAATTTAGATTCTAGAACAAGTATTTTCTGTGAGCAGGTTGAAAGATTTGACAAAGTATGAAGGTCTCTGGCAAATTTTACTGTGCATGCAGATGTAGATGAGTTAAAGAGGTCTGTTTGTGCTAAGGCAGCCTGGTGGCTGAAGGGTGTGGGATTACTTGCCCAGCTGTCTCTTCATAGTCGCTCTTGTCGTCATCTCATTAAATAAAATGACTAATTCCTGGTTGTCAGACTGATTACAAAAAAGAGATTCACTGAGCATCATGCTTTGACATGTGCTGTAATTTTTATTTTTGCAGCAATCTTCATATGAATTCTACACACCAACTGAAAGCCCACAAAATGATTTTACAATTAGCCAATGCAATGCAGTAATTGGCTTCATGCCTTTAAATTGGAATGCATTACCAGGGATATCTATTTTATTGGAACAATTTTACAGACATTCAAGTGTCATCTGTTTGGAAATTTAACTGATGTAAAAATGTTTTTCATGTTAAATAATGGTTGTATCTTTGATATTTTGAACAGTGATTCCTGCTTAAATAAGCAACAGGCTGAAAACATTAAATTATAATGTTCTGCTTTACAAGTCATAAATTGTCATCTTGAATTGTCATTCAAACTTCTGCCTTACCTTCGTCTTATATTAAATATGAACTTTCTTATTCTTTCGTGCCAATGTAAGCACTACTGGCAAGGCCAGCATTTGTTGCTCACCCCTCTCAGAATCCAATTTTTCATTATAAGATCACTGCAAGATGTGAACATTTCATAATTTGTCTAATTCAGGAAGGAAGATTAGATAGTTGAATGCCGGTAATCAACTATTTCAAAGGTGTATATTGACAATACACGTTCCTTGTTTATCTTACCATTGCAGTTAAGTTTATAATGAGAGATGATTTTATGAAGTGCATTAATTGTTTGCTATATATGCAACAAATAAACACTTGGCTGACTGACAAAGTTCATTTGAGAATATGGTCAATCTGTCTTAATTGAAATAACCTTGTGAAATTCTGGATAGATTTAGTGAGTAGTTTTACAAGTCAGACTGAGAATAGGTGTAAGTACTTTTAAATGAATAATTTTGAAATGCAATCCATATTTGTAGTTACATTTAATGAGTGCTTTCACAAATCAGATTGTGAATGTGTGTATGTACTACTAAAATGAATAATTTTGAATGCAATCAACTTGTGGTTAAATGGCAAAATAAAATCAAGCATGAACCAAAGAAAGAACAAGAGCGTAGACTGATTAGTTCTTCAAGCTGGCTCATTGTTCAGGGCATTCATGTTTTACAGTAATTTTAAATTTAGCTATGTAGAATTTCTACCTTTTGAAACTGATTTTCTGTATTAATATTAATCTAAACAGAAAATCACATTCTCCAAACATTTGGGTTTAAACATTTGCTTCCCTTTGTAATTAGTGTCCTAAATAAATTGAGGGAATCTGCAATTTTCAGATGTGTGAAATTTGAGAATATGTTCATTGTTTGTTAGTTACAGAGAAAAACAGACATTCTCCTATTCATTACTCAGCTGGTCTTTTAGTTTGCAATTACTGCAACAAAAGCGGGTCAATAAAGTGGTTAAAAGGACATATGGGACATTGGACTTTATTAGCCAAGGCAAATTGTTTAAGAGCAGGAAAGTTATGCTAGGACTGTATGACACGTTGGTTAGACCACAGCTAGAGTAGTGTTTGTAGTTCTGGAATCCTCATTATAGGAGGGCTATGAAAACAGTAGAGAGGGTACAGAGGAGATTTGAGCTGAAAATGTGTCGCTGGAAAAGCGCAGCAGGTCAGGCAGCATCCAAGGAGCAGGAGAATCGACGTTTCGGGCATGAGCCCTCCTTCAGGAATGAGGAGAGTGTGCCAAGTAGGTGAAGATAAAAGGTAGGGAGGAGGGACTTGGGGGAGGGGCATTGGAAATGCGATAGGTGGA
>NC_057726.1:53472712-53484328 GCF_004010195.1 Chiloscyllium plagiosum
CCCTGTGGCTCAACACTTCAACTCTCCCTCCCACTTCTCATTCCTAAAGAAGGGCTCATGCCCGAAACGTCGATTCTCCTGCTCCTTGGATGCTGCCTGACCTCCTGCGCTTTTCCAGCAACACATTTTCAGCTCTGATCTCCAGCATCTGCAGTCCTCACTTTCTCCTTACAGAGGAGATTTGCCAGGATGTTGCCTGGGCTAGAGAGTTTGTCATGAAGAGAAATTAGACTGACTGGGTTTGTTTTCTTTGAGCAGAGGAGAAGGAGAGAGGACACTATTGAGAGGTATCAAATTGAGGTGCGTGGATAGGATAGACAGGAACTTTTCCCCTTGGTGGAGTGATCAATGACTAAGGGCCAATTTAAGGTAAATGGCAGGGTAGAGGAAATGTGAAGAAAACCGTTTTCACCCAGAGGGTGGTGGAAATCTGGAACTCATTGCCCATCGGGGGTGAGAGGCAGAAACCCTCATTATATCTAAATACTGTGCTTGTTAAATGTTCACTTGTGAATCTAAGGCACACAAGACTACGGACCAAGTGTTGAAAAATTGGTTTAGAATGGTTAGGTGGTTGTTTTAACCAGTGTGGATACAATGGGGTGAAGGGCCTTTTTCAGTGCTGTAGATCTCCATGACTAAATAAATAATTGGTAGTTTGATCATTTAAAATGTCTGTTAGTGAAATCGGGTCAAAGCAAATTGAAATCTGATGACGTAACATCTTGGAACTGCTTCATTATCCATGTCAGAATTATTTGTTGTTTTAATGCAATATGAATTAAGTCTATTGTGTCTTTTGATAATTATGTATACTTAAATTGCACAGTGTCAATTCTGCTCAGATATTTCATGTAAATGGCAGCTAGTGTGAGTTGCATTTGTCTAAATGTATTGCTGTATTATTCAATATTCTGTTTTGTATTAATAGTCACTATTATGTTTTATATGTCTCATTAATTTGTTCAAAAATTGATATGTGATGAATTATAATGAAACTGTGGTGTCACTATCCATATTATCGAAAACTATTTAACCTTAACCCTCCTCAGTGGCTCGGTGTTATGTTTATTTGCAACCTGATTGTTCATTTGACTTCAGCCAGCATTGACCCAGCTGATAAGAACGTTCGAGCCAAGCAGTATAATAAGCCAATTCCAATGTTTGACCGAAGCAAACGTAAACATGTTATTGAAAATCATCACTGCTATCTTTGTGACGTTGATGTGTAAGTATGCAAAATTATATTGTCAGACAGAATAATCTATTGTATACTTACTGACTGCAGTAGAAGCTGATGTTCTGTACTATCCATTGCAAGCATAATTGAATTGAACCAAACTGATTTCATGTTGACCCCTTCTGCCAGTATATCATCAATCTAAGCTCAGTTTAAATATGTGATTAGAGCCAAAACCAGCCAATAACCACAGTGACTCATCTTTGGAAAATAAATGACTGCAAGTCCAGGCTAAAAAATGAAAATTAATGCAGTTTTAATTTTTGTAGCCATTTTGATATTTGAGCATAGACTAGGAAGGCTCTAGTTTTGATGTTAGGTGTGTGATATCAGCTAGGATGCATGAATGGCCTTGGCAATCCTTGGCTAGGAAGAGGACCACTATGCCCTACTCCTGATAGTCACCCACTAACTCTTGTTAAAGAGGATATTGAGTAATCAGGCTGGAAGCTTGATGGTCTTTTCCATCATGCAAACAGTATAAAAGCTGTTCATAAAGTTTTGAGTACAATTATACATCACATCTAAATGTATAGAGTAGACATGCAAACATTTTTGACTATTAGTAGAAATTGTAGAACCTGTTTTTAATTACTGTATGTTGGGAAGGTAAAACATATTCAGTTTGCATTTTCTAATGTCCTCTCCAAGGCCCCGTCACAGTTGCCATCCTTCCCCATTGGTATTGCTTCAGAAATCATGTATTATTTATTGTGATTTGATGAATCAAACTATCTCCCTGTGACTTAAGTTTTGGAAAATATTGACCAAGTAAAGTTTTGTACAGTAGCTTCCTGCAGATGTTACATATAGATTCTGATTAAATCAGTATGCTGATTTCTGATCTACTGACATTCTAATGGTTGACAGGTTTCCCACATCACAATCCATTGGGTTTCTCCACTCGCTGCCATTATAATTTTGTCTGTTGAATGCTTTCAAGTGTCAGTGTTCTTTATTTCCTGTTGTCCCAAGTGTGGATGAAGATACTCGTTGGTTTTGGTCAAGATAAACCTTGCTAGTTCTATAATGCATACTAATTAATCACTACTGACGAGTGTATTGATAGCTGCAGATTTTAATAGTTGAGAAAGGTAGTTTTGAATGAGGTACATACACAATTAAAGGCAAGAATTTGAAAGTATTCATCTATAAATAAACAGATTTAGAGCAATTAACAATATGAAGAGAATAGTTAGTCCATGAGCCTCATGCGAGGTACAGCAAAGGTAAACCAGGTTGTGAGATCTGTCCTTTTGTTGTGTGAAGTGGGAAAACTGACGTATTCTCTGCCTGAAGCTTTTGCACCACAATCTTTGCAAAGGACAGGACGAGGAAGTAGATCCTGAATCCATTCCAAACAGAACAGGAATCAAAGCCTGTGCTTTTGGCACCAATCTAATACAGACTAACTGTTCAGCCAACTAAACCATCTGGCAAGCTGTTGTTTTTGCTTATATTGTAGCATTTTAATGGAAGGCTAGTGGCCTTTCTTTGGAAAAATTCCAGAAATGCTTATTTTCAGAATCTGAGAACTGTAGATAATCACATTTTTGCATTATACTTTTTTTCAGAGGTTTGAAGTCCAAACACTGCAGTCAGTGTAACAAATGTGTAGCAGCATTTGATCATCACTGTAAATGGCTCAACAATTGCGTAGGGGGCAGGAATTACTGGTACGTCTGATTATTTTTGTGTTGTATGTTTATGAATTAATACATTGCTTTAATATGATAGTGTTAAAATTTATCTGGAATAGATTGAACTGTTACAGAACTGAATTACAAATGTTGCATTAAACAATGTGCTTTTGTTTTATTTATCATGGGAAGTAGGCATTGCTGGCAGAACTAATACTTATTGCTCATTCTTAATTACTCTTCAGTGATTGGTTTGTAGAATATTTCAGATAATAGTTAACCACATATCAGCTGGACCACATGACGATGGCAGGTTTCAATCTTTGAGGGCGAGGGCTATTACTAAAACTAGTATTTCTTTCCAGATTTTATTATCAAATGAATTTAAATTCCCTAGTTCCCATGATGGGATTTGAACTCCTGTTACCAAATCATTAGTCTGGGTCTTTGCATTTCTGTTATAATGCGTCTACTATGCCATCATTCCTGACGAGTTGAAGTTACAACTTTGTTCCCAAGATTAAATTGCACAGGAATTTTACTTGAAGTTTAAGAGTTTCTTTTTTAAAAAAATCTTGCATTTAGAAAGTGTTTGACAATCTCAGGATTTCCTAAACTGCTTGACAGCCATTTAAATGGAATCACTGTTATCATGTAGCACAAACAATTTGCACAAATCAAACTCCCACGACTGATGTGGCAAGAGTAGTTTATTTGGATTTTAGTACTGTAAAGCCTTTGACAAGGTTCCGCATGGTAGACTAATTAGTAATGTTGGGTCACATGGTATTCAGGGTGAGCTTGCCAATTGGATACATAATTGAGTTAATGGAGACAGAGTAATAGTGGAGGATTGCTTTTCTTACTGGAGGCATGTGACCAACGGTGTACTGGGTCCTCTTTTATTTGTTATTTATATAAATGATTTGGATGAGAATCTCGAAGCCTTGGTTAGTAAATTTGTGGACAACACAAATTAGTGGCATAGTAGACAGTGAAGTAGGTTTTCTAAGATTACAAAGGGATCTTGGTCAAATGGGTCAATGGGCTGAAAAATGGCAGATGGAGTTCAATCTGGATAAATGTGAGGTAGTGCATTTTGGTACAACAGACAAGGGTAGGGCTTATACAGTTATTGGTAGGGCCTTTGGTAGTGTTGTAGAACAGAAGGATCTAGGGGTGCAGGTACAAAATTCTTAAGAAGTTTGCGGTACGTAAGATAGTGGTTGAAAAGGCGTTTGGCATGCTGACCTTCATTACTCAGTCCTTTGAGTATAGGAACTGGGAGGTCATGTTGAGGTTGTACAGAACGTTGGTGAGGGCTTTTCTGGAAGTTGTAGGAAGGGTATTATTAAGCTGGAGAGGGTTCCGAAGAGATTTACCAGGATCTTGCTGGGTGCGAAAGGTTTGAGTTAGAAAGAAAGGCTGGATAGGCTGGGACTTTTTTACTGGAGAGTAGGAGGTTGAGAGGTGACCTGATAGAAGTTTATAAAATAATGAGATGTATAGGTAAAGTTAATTATAGTTGTCTTTTCCCTAGGATGGGAAATGTCACGAGGAGGGGGCACATTTTTAAGAAGACGAGAGAGATTTAAAAAAAAGACACGAGAAGCAAATTTTTTTATACAGGGGGTGGTTAGCGTGTGAAATGAACGTCCGGAGGAAGTGGTTGATATGGATACAATTACAGCGATTAAAAGACATTCTGATGGATACATGAATAGGAAAGGTTTGGAGGAATATGGACCAGGAACAGGTGGGTGGGACTAGTTTAGTTTGCGATTATGTTCGGCATGGTTGGACTAAAGGGTCTATTTCGGTGCTGCATGACTATGATTCTATAATCTGTTTTCGAGATACTAATCGGGAGAAATAAGTACATGCCAGGATACTGGGGTAACTACTCTGCTCCTCTTCATGATAGTGTTGTGGGTTCTTCAACCTGCAAGGGCAGGTGGTACCTCAGTTTAATGTCTCATCAGGAAGATATCAATGAGTGCAATACTCCATCAGTATTGCACTGCAAATGTTAACCTGGTTTTTATGCTCCATAC
Source organism: Chiloscyllium plagiosum (assembly GCF_004010195.1). Classification (NCBI taxonomy): domain Eukaryota; kingdom Metazoa; phylum Chordata; class Chondrichthyes; order Orectolobiformes; family Hemiscylliidae; genus Chiloscyllium; species Chiloscyllium plagiosum. The sequence goes on from NC_057726.1 coordinate 53,477,647, forward strand.
TTGAGTGGTGTTTGTCTTGCTCTGCATCTCTGGGTTTTACAACATCAGTTTCCCTCATTGATGTGAATGATGGAATTCAGATCTTTCTTGACAATTAGTATGCAGGAATATGTGGTAGTATATTTTGTGTTTATATATTTAAAAAAATGAATCCGCATATTTGCACTGGAGGATTTAAAGTTTTCTGCTTTTGGTATGCAATGTCAGAATGGCGTAGAGGACGTCCAGGTCATTTAACAATTAAAAATCACATGACAACAGATTATAATCCAACAGGTTTAATTGGAAGCACTAGCTTTCAGAGCGCTTCTCCTTCATCAGGTGGTTGTGGAGTACACAATTGTAAGACGCAGAATTTATAGCAAAAGTTTACAGTGTGATGTAACTAAAATTATACATTGAAAAATACCTTGAGTCTTTGTTAAGTTTCTTATCTGTTAGAGTGACCATGTTAGTTTCACTTCTTTCATATGTAAATCACAAAACATTTTTTAAAAGTTACATTCTCAGGTTAACTGTAACAATTGTGTTGAAGGTTAGATTAGATTAGATTAGATTACTTACAGTGTGGAAACAGGCCCTTCGGCCCAACAAGTCCACACCGACCCGCCGAAGCGCAACCCACCCATTACCCTACATTTACCCCTTTTACCTAACACTACGGGCAATTTAGCATGGCCAATTCACCTGACCTGCACATTTTTTGGACTGTGGGAGGAAACCGGAGCACGGGGAGAATGTGCAAACTCCACACAGTCAGTCGCCTGAGTCGGGAATTGAACCCGGGTCTCCGGCGCTGTGAGGCAGCAGTGCTAACTGCTGTGCCACCGTGCTGCCCACATTATGGCACAGTCAGGGAACACAGGTGTTAGCCCCCTGTGTTCCCTGACTGTGCCATAATGTTTAAACTGATTCTAATCTAAAATGAGTTAACAGAGTCTTACACGGATTGATGCAGTTTTTGAGCAAAGTACAATGTAACTCTGCAAGTACAAATTCACCCCACAAACGTGTGTGTATGTGTGTGTGTGTGCGCGTGCGCCTGGGGTGGGGGGTTGAGTGTCTGAGAGTGTATATGGATTACAGGGAAAGAGTATGGAGGTGGGCCTGGATGGGGTGCTCTTTGGAGGGTTGTTGTGGACTTGTTGGGCCGAATGACCTGTTTGCACACTGTAGGGATTTTGTGATACTGTGTGCACTCTCAAAGCAATGTAAACAATGCAGTAACCTCCATTTCATGGTTTTGATTTTTGTCTATCTATCCACATTTCTTTCTGAATTTCTGATCCTTTGTATTTCTCTCACTCAGGGAGCAGGTGAGCACTTCAGAAAGACACGTTTGATCACAATGAATTTGCACTCTGGGCGGATAAATCCCCAAAACAATGTTGATAATTTTAAATGACCAATTAATATGATAACTACCATTTTAAAAATTATGAAACTGCAGAGGTGGACATTAGAGCTTTTATTTTAGTTAAGAGGCCGAGCTAGAGAAAGACAAAAGCTAGGCCTCAAATTCTGATCACCAGAGAAATTCATGGGATTAGGAGCAACCTAAGGAGTTGGGTTTAATTAACACTAACTTTGGTTCACCTCTGGTTGGTCATCTCTTGAGCTGACCTTTGTGAGATTCACATGAAAGTGGGCTGCCTTTTAGCCTGTATGCTGCTCCTCTTCTAACCTGCTTTGACAGAAAAAGCTGCAGTGGCCTGTCTCTGATTGCCCCATCCCCAGCATTAGACTGTCATTCCTAAAGCTGTTCATATGTGTCCATGCCCCTAGCCCCCATGAAAGCAGCAGCTTGGTTCTTTCACTCCTTCTCCCCAAGCAGTTGATCTGCCTCCAACCTTCCACCTCCCATTTCAGGCAATCACTGTTGCAGCTGCAGACCTTGGGCTGTACAAAATCACTTGCGTTACATAGTCTCACTGCTCCTGCAATCTCAGGCTGGTTTTGTCCATATTGGCTGCCAGTAAGTTTGCCAGTGACAAACCTGTGGTAAAGAACCAGCCTCTGATCAGAGGACCAGCTCCTTGCAAAAGTTTCCAGCTACATTTTGATTGAATCAGGTAGAACTCCTTGGTGGTGGTGGGCTGTTCAGTTGGGCAAGCTTGCTCTTTACAGATGTCTATTTTATCACTGAATAGTATTGGAAAACCACAAACGAAAAATTCTGCAGTACTGTTATCAGGAAATTCCAAATTAAGGTGAGGACCTGAAATGTTAACTCTTTCTCTCTCTAGGAATGCTGCCACACTACCTTTGTCATTTTCTGTTTTTATTTCAGATTTCTAACATCCACAGTATTTTGCTTTTGGAACATTTAAATCTAGTCAATTGTCTATATAAATATCGGGATAACACATCTAACATAATGCTTTTGTTGCAGATCTTTGCATGATCTGACCGCTTTCAGGGACCAAGCTCAATATGTCTCTTTCGCAGCCCACCCATTTTCAAGTTCTGCTGGGAGTGCCAACCAGTACAGTGTAGCATAGTACCTTAATTAGTCAGTCCATTTCCTACTGCTTGTCATGCTTCCTGATTTACTTCATTCAGTTATTCTGACCTTGTACCTGATTATCCCACTCATATTTGTTATCTGGAAAATAAGTTGTTCTTCCCATACGTTTTCATGAGTAATAATAAATCTCAAATTGGAATAAAAGAAACTAACAAAAGGATCAATAACATGAATCAGAACTAAGAATAATTTCCCCAGGTGCTTGAGGTTCATGTATAAGCTGAAATTGAAGGATTTAAACTCGAGCAGGATCATTGGGGTTTTTGAAAACCTCTCCTGCTGAGAAGTATGTGAATTTGCTCACACTGAAGATGTTGGCCATAACCGATGGAATGAGATTAACTTTTGCATTCCCATTTTTATGAAATAATGGTGGTGGTAATATTAAGTACGAACCTAATGTGTACATTATTTTGGTCTCTAATTGAAGACAAACATACTTTTTTTTTAAAGTAACTTGTCAGGTGCACATTTCAGGCACTGCATTGATAAGTACATTAAAAACTGAGCTGACAACTCATTCTCAGTTTTGTTCTGGCATTTCATTGACCCATTGGGCACCATTTGAGCAGTAAACCTAGAATTCCTGGTTGGTAATGATATTGTTAAATAAATTGGATAAAAATTCAGTCACTTTCATCATGCTTTGTTGCTCGCTTCCTGTCGTCTTGCATTTCAGCATTAACATACCCATGATATTTGTCCTGATTTTCCATCTGCTGTTTCTTCCTATAAACCAGATCCAACTTCTTTGACTTTGTTAACTTTCCTAGCAACCAATCCAGACCAAAACCACCTGCTCAGCTCACGATTTTGTCTGATGTCTCTAGTTGGGGGCCTGTTCTATCTGTCCATGCCCTCTGTCCACAGCATCTCTAGACTTTATGGTCACAGTCTCCCTTGAGTTCTGCTTAATTCTTTTGGGCCCAGAACCATGCTATTTGTTTCACTCTGTTTCACATCTATAGATACAGTGAAAAATATTTTAAGTTTCTATTAATTGAGCATTTCAATAAATTTTATGTTTCTAAATCAGTTCAGAAATCTGTTTGGAAACGTAGTATATTTCAATAGTTTTATTCAGCATCTTTGCCATTGAGGCCATAAATCTGAGCTGTACATAGAAACATACGTTTTGCAGCATATTGTATTTCTCATAGCCTGATGATATTGTGGAAAACAAGTCTTTGATTTAAAAAAGCCACAAAATATTTTTCTTTTGCAAAATCACTGTTATAGGCACAGATTTCTATGAAAAATAGAATTCTTTACGTATTTTCATTTCAACTAATAGAAGCTATTTCATTTTGTAGAGTTCACTAAAGATATCTGCTGACTGAAATTTCAGATTCTCAAAAAAGGATTTTGTGGTAGCGTTAAGTAGATTTTTTTATTCATTGATGGGATGTGGGCATGCTTACCTTTAATAATCAGACTGTGTAGATAATGTTATTTTCAACTCTTGAAGATTGTTTTTGGAAGTCTTCAAAGTAGAAACTGTCAGGAACTCAATATCTAAACCTGGGCAATTTTTAAAATATGCAATGAATATTTTATGTTTGTATTATTGCTGTAGGATCTCCTGTTTCTCAATCTTTAGTAAAAATACATGATTATTCTTAATGCATTATGTTTAAGTAATATTTGCACCAGGCAGTGGCCATTAAGAGACACTTTACCCAGTGTCCCTTGACATTCAGTGGTGTTACCCTCACATGGAGCCTCCACTGTCAACATCCTGGGGGATACCAAAACCAGAACCAAAAACTGAACTGGACTCACCATATAAATAGAGTGTCATCAAGAGGAATGTTACAGATAATAACTCCCGTCCTGCAAAGTCTGTCGATTATATAGAAGGCACAAGTCACGATGGAATACTCCCCACTTGCCTGGATTGATGTAGCTCCAACAACGCTGAAGCCTGACACCATCCAGGACAAAGCAGCCTGCTTGAAAGGCACCGTGTCCACTCGCTTCACCACCGAATCTCAGTAGCTGCAGTGCTCAGTATCTACAAGATGCATTGCTGAAATTTGCTAAAGAATCTTAACACTTGCCTCGAGAAGGACAAGGATACATGAGAGCACCACTACAGCAAGTTCCCTCAAAGTCTGTCATGATACTGACTTGGAAATATATTGGTGTACCTTCATTGTCATTTGGTGACAATCCTGGAATTCACTCCCTAATGCATTGTGGGTCTATGTACAGTGCATGAAGCCGGCTCACCACCACCTTCTCAAGGGTTGTTAAGGATGAGTGATAAGTGCTGGCTGAGACAGATGCCCATCCCATGAGTTAATTTTTAAAAATTGTTTGCTGTTTAATTCCTTCTGTACCCTTTTTACATCGGAGAACTATTATCAACTTGTTTTACGGCTGGTGGAGTTAATGGAATTTTTGTGGAGCACTAAAATGTTATCGTAAATTGTTTAGCATCATGTTGTTCCAGATATTTCATATTGTACAGGTATGAGTTTAATTTTTTTTTTGTTTCCTCATCTAGGCATTTCCTGAACTGTGTTATTTCTGCTGTCATTGGCATCCTGGTGGTTGTCTGTATTGCATCCTATGTGCTCATTGCATTCTTTGTTGATCCAAGTATACTTCGCACCAATCAGAAATTTGAAAGTAAGTTTACCTTTGGGATTTTAATTTTAAAAAGTCCATGTAATTTGTGACTAATGCACTGTTAATATATTAATATATACAGGATTGCATTTTAATATTTCAGTCGTTAAAATGCATTTATCCAAACAAAAGCAGAATTTAATTCGTTTGAAGTTTCTTGAAAAATTTGGATAAATATATGTTTGATATCTTACTTTGCTGTTGGTATCACTATCTTATCATTCAGTTCCAGACAAGTATCACTAGACTCTACAGATGCGAGCAGACCTGTTGAGTTTCTCCAGCTTTTGACTGATTTTGTTTTTGTTTCTCTGTTGAGTTGGCTGGTAAGAACTTGCCAGCTTTTTACCTGGATTTTCACATCTTTCAAAATGTTTGTGTGGACAGCGAGTGCCATTGTTTGAAATGTTGTATTTAAAATTGATTTTGGGGGATCCAAGATGGCAGTGACCCAGCAAGTCTGAGTCTACAGTGCTCCTCCCAAGACTTGGGCAAAGTGTGTCACCCACCCCCACCACACTCACCAAATCATTTAAAATAGCTGTTTAATTTAATTAGTTGCTGAGTATTAAATTTAAACAATCTAATCTTCAGTAAAAATGACTAAAGGGAAGGGAGCCCGCAGCTCTCAGCAAGTAGGAACTCCTCCCCCATCCTCTCCAGCTGCAGCTGAGGCGTCCGCAGCCGTCCCGGGGGACTTACCTACGGTGGCGAGCCTTGTGGAAATCATCTCCAAACTGGATGCGAAGATCGACGCTTTTATTGAAGAATCCCGAAGTCGATGGGACTCACTCTCGGCTGTGCTGCAAAAGCACAACCGAGACATTAAGGAAATCGAGCACCGAGTCGGAGGGGCGGAGCTAAAGGCCGTGACCTCCAAAACTACAGCGCAATCGGCCGTGGATCGGGTCTGGACTCTCAAACAGCGAGTCCGGACCTTAGAGAATCATATTGATGACCTCGATTATCGAGGTCGTCAAAAAAATATTCGTTTGCTGGGCCTTCCCGAACGGGAAGAGGAAGGCCAGCTTACAGCGTTTCTCGAACAGTTGCTGCCACAGCTTTTAAATCTGGAGGCTGGATCAGGCCAGGTAAGGGTAGAATGGGCCTACCGGGTTGCAATACACTGGCCCGGCTCGAACCAGCATCCCCGCCCGGTCCTGTTCCGGCTACAGAGCTATAAAGAGAGGCAGATACTCCTAGAAGCCTCTAGAAATCTTGGAAAAGATTCCCAAGCCATGATCTATAAAGGATCCAAGATCATGTTATTCCAGGACTTTTCCCCAGCTCTGGTCCGAAAGAGGAAGGCATTCGATGAGGCGAAGAAGTGTTTAAGGGACTTAAATATTCAGTACTCCTTATGCTACCCAGCGACACTACGCTTTAACCATGAAGGATCCGTGTATAACTTCGGATCGCCAGAAAAGGCGAAGGAATGTTTGGACTCTCTTAGATAAATTGTAAGAGACAATGGATGTTGGTTTGCCTTTCCCCCACTCCGGTTTATATCCCCCCCCTTTT
>NC_057726.1:53484390-53486107 GCF_004010195.1 Chiloscyllium plagiosum
TTGTTGAGGTTGTAATTTTATAGTTATATATGTTTACACATGGTATTAACATTGCCAAATAAATATATCCAGGTGTTGGTGTGGGGGGGGGGTGGGGGTAGGGTGCTCACTATTAACTCTAGCTTTGTAGTACATTTGAATTCTCCTCATCCTATTGAGGAGCGCCTGGGTCAAGGGTGGGGCACTGGTTGGGAGGGGATACGATGGACCTTTGGAAAGGAAGTGATACCCCCTGGAACAAGGGGGAAAATCTCCATTTAAATACTTTTTTTTAATTATTTAGAAATAGTTTTTTATTATACTGTTGTGAGTGTATTAGAGAGCCTTTATTTTTGTGAATTTTATATGCTGTATGCTCGGGATGTTCTGGATAGGTTTTCCCCTCCCGAGGGATCTCGGATCTGCCCGGACGATTATGGTTGATCGGTTGGTTAAGTGGTGCACCTGGAATGTCAAGGGGAGTAATTCGCCAGTCAAAAGGAAGAAAATATTATCAAATCTCAAGAAAGAAAGAGTTGATATAGCTCTCCTATAGGAGACACACCCTGTTGGATAAAGAACACTTGAAATTACGACAGGGTGGATTTGATCAGGCCTTTTTTTCTTCTTTTAGCTCAAAAAGCAGGGGAGTTGTTATTCTTATTCGGAAGAATTTCCCTTTCAAAATCCTAAATCAGATAAAAGATGAATCTAGACGATATATTCTGATTAAAGCCCTTATAAATGGAGAGAAATATGGGATTTTAAATTGTACTGCCCCCGGCACACCCCTTTAAATTTAAAACGGAAGCCTTCTCAAAATTGATGGCTCTTGGTGCCCATTTTACAATTATAGGAGGAGACTTTTATTGTATTATAGATCCGGAAATAGATAGGATTCCCAAGAGTACTGCAGGAGTATCTCCCAGATCTAGACAATTGATGGATCTGAACAAAGAATTAGGATTAGTAGATGTATGGAGATGTCTTCATCCACAGGGTAGAGATTTTTCTTTTTACTCCAATCCACATAAATGTCATACCAGACTTGATATGTTTTTTGCCTCCTCGATTTTTTTAAATTCCATATCATCTTGTAAAATAGGTAGTACAGCAATTTCCGATCACTCTACTGTATATATGGAAATCAAAGCAAGGAACAATGGGACATCCCCTCGGTATTGGCATATGGACCCCTTCCTGATGAAAGATAGTAAATTTGTAAAGTACTTCTCTCAAGAATTTAAAACTTTTTTAGAAATTAATTTAGGTACGACTAGCAACCCATCAATGATGTGGGAGACCATCAAAGCTTACGTGCGAGGTTTGATCATCTCCTACTCAGCGACCCAGAAAAAATTATAGGGAGAATAACAGCGTCTGCTCAAAGCTCGCTGAAGCAGCTGAAACAGCATACGCTGATAGACCTTCTATTATCAAATTGCAAAGGATTACAGCCCTTAGGACAGCTCTAAACACCACGCTTACCCAAACGGCTAAGAGGGAAATATTATTTGCAAATTAAAGATGAATTTGGCGACAAACTGGGTAGATACTTAGCATTTCTTGCAAAGGGAAAAAAGGCCCCTCAAGCTATCATGTCTATCAAGGAAAGTACGGGTATTTTGACTCATGATCATAAAATGATTAACGCAATCTTTAGAAAATTTTATTCTGATTTATATAAATCGCAGGATTGTGAAGACAGGACTAGGAGGATGCAATCATTTTTTAAAAA
>NC_057726.1:53487785-53489047 GCF_004010195.1 Chiloscyllium plagiosum
AGGTAAGGGGAGGATTGGACTTCCCAGATTTTAGGAAATATCAGTTAAGTTCCTTATTAAGTTACATAGCTGATTGGGTCTTGTCTGACCCACAATCAATCTGGCTGGACCTCGAGGCTTCTCAAGTAAAATGCCCACTTATTAACCTTTTATTTTCAGACAAGAGGAAAATCATTACGGATCACTGTAAAAACCCTATAATACTAAACACAATTAAAGCTTGGAATATAATGCGGCAAAATGAGGGCAACTCACATAAAACATCCCTCTGTGCGCCGATAGTGGGAGCATGGGGATTCCAACCGGGGTTTACAGGTGCCACTTTTAAACTCTGGAGATCCAGGGGTATCTCATGTCTTCGAGACCTATTTAAAGAAGGGGTTCTGATGTCTTTTGAACAGCTGCGTCAGAAATTCGGATTATCTAATGGAGACCCTCTTTTGATACTTCCAAATTCGAGATTATATACAGAAGAAGACTACATTAATAGATAGTCTTTATAAATCACATAGAGAATGTAGAGTACTACGACCAATGGGGGTATCTTCCGTCAGTACTATTTATCATTTACTACATGATGAAGTGTCGGGAGATATGGACAATCTGCTTAAAACATGGGATCAGGATTTGGGACTAGAAAACTTTATAGAAACATGGAATGACATTTGGGAAAACGCCAGAAGAATCACCATTTGTGACAGAACTCAGGCTATCCAACTGAAGATACTTCATAGGGCCCATATAGCACTGGATCGATTGGCAAAATTTAAGGCAGGAGCATCTCCAATGTGTCCCAAATGTAAAATAGAGGTGGGCACTCTTGTACGTTGCCTATGGACCTGTCATAAGATCCGTAGATACTGGACTAAAGTAGCAAGTATCCTGACAGAAATTTTAGGAACGGAAATTAAAGTGGACCCTGTATCTCTCCTTTTGGGCTTTCGAACTTACCCTCCCTGGATATGCATGGGAAGAGATTATTTTCTATTCTCTCTTTCTGTGCAAGGAAGATACCCCCATTGGTCGTAGTACTCTACATTCTCTAGCCTGAGTTCTGTTACAAATGGTGATTCTTCTGGCGTTTCCCCAACTGTCATTCCACGTTTCTATAAAGGGCCTGTTTCCACACTGTAAGTAGTCTAATCTAGTCTAATCTAGTCTAATCTAGTCTAATCTAGTCTAATCTAGTCTAATCTAGTCTAATCTAGTCTGGTAAATAGGAGGGGTGGGGGTGTGGCTTGGGGGAAGGTAGCTGGGAATGC
>NC_057726.1:53489096-53624567 GCF_004010195.1 Chiloscyllium plagiosum
AAGTTGATATTGATTTGTGTGGTTGGAGGGTCCTGAGGTGGAAGATGAGGCAATCTTCCTCCATTTGCCGTGGGGCTAGGATTTGGCGGTGGAGTAGGCCCAGGATTTGCATGTCATTGGCGGAGTGGGAGGGAGAACATTGAAGTGTGCAGCCACAGGGCAATGGGGTTATTTGGTGCGTGTGTCCTGGAGATGTCCTCTGAAATGTTCCGCAAGTTGGCATCCTGTCTCCCAAATGTAGACAAGACCACATTGAGAGCAATGGGCACATTAGGTGAGGGATTCAGCGATGGTAACACCATTGAATGTCAAGGGGCGGTGGTGTTATTATCATTGCCTGACATTTGTGTGGTGCAAATGTGACACCTCCATGGATGTGGCAGAACTGCAGAGCTTGGATGTGATTTGTTGGTGTTGTGGGATCACTTAACTCTGTCTGTCACTTGCACTAATACTGTTTGGCACTCAAGTAATCCTATTTAGTAACTTTACCAGATTCATACCTCATTTTTAGGTATTCCTGGTGCTGCTCCTTACATGCCCTCTTGCACTGTCTTGATCCCCTGCCTTGATGGCAATGGTGAGTGGGGGATGTGCCAGTCCATGATGTTACAGATTGTGTTGGAATATAACTCTGTTGCTGTTGATGACCCACAGCACCTTTTGGATGCCCAGTGCTGAGTTGCTAGATCTGTTTAAAGTCTGCAGATGCTGGAGATCAGAGCTGAAAATGTGTTGCTGGAAAAGCGCAGCAGGTCAGGCAGCATCCAAGGAACAGGAGAATCGACGTTTCGGGTTTATGCCCGAAACATCGATTCTCCTGTTCCTTGGATGCTGCCTCACCTGCTGCGCTTTTCCAGCAACACATTTTCAGCTGTTTAAAGTCTGTCCCATTTAGCAATGATAGTGCTACACAAAACCATGGAAGGTATTCTCAGTATGAAGGTGGGACTTCATCTCTACAAGGATTGTGTGGTGATCACTCTCACCAACACTGTCACGGACAGATGCATCTGCAGCCGGCAGATTTGAGAGGATGAGGTCAAGTATGTTTTTTCCTCTTTCCAGATTCAGTCTAGCAGCAATGTGCAATAGGGTCCAGCCAGCTCAGTCATTCATGCTGCTGCTGAGCCACTTGGTGGTGAATGTTGAAAATCTCCCACCCAAAATACATTCCACATTCTTGCCATCCTCAGTTGTTTCTTCCAAATGATGTTCAACTTGGAGAAGTACTAATTCCTCAGCTGAGAGTAGACGATATGTGATATTCAGTAGGTGGTGTCCTTGCCCATGTTTAACTGGAAACCATGAGATTTCATCGGGGTCCAGAGTCAATGCTGAGGCCTTCCTAGGGCTTATGCCCGAAACGTCGATTCTCCTGTTCCTTGGATGCTGCCTGACCTGCTGTGCTTTACCAGCAACACATTTTCAGCTCTGATCTCCAGCATCTGCAGACCTCACTTTCTCCTTCCTAGGCAACTCCCTCCTGTCAGCACACCATTGCTGGGGGTCTGTGTACTGATTGGAATGAATTGGCCAGGTGGATCTGATTGACTAAGATCCTTGACTGGGGCTGTTAGCTGAGCCAGTCAGGGACCCCTGGCTGAGCAGATAAACAGGAGTCTCCGAGAGTCTCGTCATTCTCGGGTCTGGCTCTGAACTAGCTGGTCAGAGTCCATGTACTGTGTATGAATAAATAAAAGGTGACTTGGTGCCAACTTCTCTGCAATTATTTCAGCCTGTCCTGCCAATGGATAGGATGTCGCCATGAAGGTGGCGGAGGAGTCTGGGACGTTGTCTGTAATGAATGATTCAATGAGTACAACTGTGTCAGATTGTTGCTTGACTAGTTTGAGACAGTTCTCGCAATTTTGGCACTAACCCCCAGATGTTACTCTGGATGACTTTGCAAGATCTACAGGACCGTGTATGTCATGTCGTTTCCTGTGCCTAGGTCAATGCCAGGTGGTCCTTTTTTTTTGTAGAAACATTGGTGCTACAACTGAGTGGCTTGCTAGGCTGGTCAGAGGGCAGTTGAGAGTCAACCACATTGCTGTGGCTCTGGAGTCACATGTAGGCCAGTCCAGGTGAGGATGGCAGATTTCCTTTCCAAAGACTCATGGCCCTTGTGAAAAAGTATTTTGTCTCATCTCTGTTTTAAATTGCCAACCCCTTACTTTTCTCCCAAAAGTGGAAGCATCCTCGCCACATCTATCCTCTTAGGATTCCTTAGATCATCTTTATTTCAACAAAGGGGCTTCTAACTCTTCTAAACTCCAGCAGATACAAGCCAAACTCATCCAACTTTCCCTTAAAAGATGAACCTGTCCATTCCAGATATTAATCTGCTAAACCATTTCTTAGCAGCAGCTAACGGAATTACCCCCTTCCTTAAATAATTTAGCCAATGGTGTACATAGCAGTCCAAATGTGGTCTCACCAATTCCCTGTGTAACTGAAGCATAACCTCCCTATTTTTTTATATTAAATTCCCCTCGCTCTAAACAATAACATTCTATTACTTTCCTCATTAGTTTCTATACCTGCATAACCAGCCTTTTGTGATTTGTGCCTCTTTGGAACTGAATAATAAGATAATGATCTCCACATCAATATATGCTATTATACATATATTTATTCAAATTCTTTTCAAGAAACCTCGAGTGAATTAAATTCTGCTTCTGTTTGGATAAATGATTATTAAAACTGAAATATTAAGATGTAATCCTGTATGTACTAATAAGGCGGAACCCTCTGCATCCAGAGCTCTGCAATCTCTAAAAATTTAGATTATATGCTTTCTTGATTCTCCCTGCCAAAATTAACAATTTCACATTTTCTTATCTTTCTCAGATCTTTGGTGAAGCATATGTCATTTTATAACCTTGTGTTATAAGTAGAGAAATGCATTGCAGATGAAGTATAGTGTGGCCAAATGTGAGGTTATCCACTTTGATAGCAAAAAGAGAAAGGCACATTATTGTCTGAATGGCAATAGGTTGGGATGGGTTGCAAAGAGAGCTACATGTCCTTGTATGTTAGTCACTGAAAGGAAGCATGTAGGTAAAGAAAGTAAATGTTACGTAGGCTGTCAGGGTGTGAGGATTCGAGTACAGGAGCAAGGATGTTTTGCTACAATTCTACAAAATGCAGCCTTGCAGCTGGAGTGGTGTGTACACTTTTGGTCTCCTTATCTGATGAAGGACATTCCAGCTATGGAGAGAGTGCAACAGAAATTTGCCAGACTTATTCCTGGGATGACAGACTGACACATATGAAGTGAGACTGGATCAGTTAGGACTAAATTCACTGGAAATTGGAAGAATGAGGAGGGACCTCGTAAAGATTGATAAAATTCTAACAGGAGTATACGGGGTAAACACGTGTACCCAATGAGTGGGGAATTCATAACCAGGTGTCACAGTTCAAGGAGACAGGGTGGGCCGTTTAGGACTGAGATAAAAAGAAATTTCTTCACCCAGAGAATGGTAGGCCTGTGCAATTCCCTGCCACTAAAAGCAGTTGAGCCTAAAACCTTCAATCCTTTTGAGAAGGAGTTTGATGTAGTTCTTAGGACTAAATGAATCAAAGGTTATTGGGAGAAAGATCAGCCATGATCATATTGAATGAAGAGCAGGCTCAAAGAGCCAAATGGCCTACCCTGCTCCTGTTTTACTCTACATTTTCTCTATTTAGCAACCACATCTTCGTTCCTTCATCCAAGTCACATAAATAAATTATACAAAGCTGAGGCCCCAGCACTGATTCCTGTGGCACACCACTCATTTATTATACATTTCTACCTGAAAAAGGTCCATTTATGTTTCCTCTCTGCTTAAGAAGGGACAACAGTAGGCCACTCAGCTCTTTACAGTAGGCCACTCCTGAAGAAGGGCTTATGCCCGAAACGTCGATTCTCCTGTTCCTTGGATGCTGCCTGACCTGCTGCGCTTTTCCAGCAACACATTTTCCACTCAGCTCTTTAAGCAGCTCCACCAATCAATAAGACCACGGCTGATCCAGTTTTAATCTCAACTCTCTATTCCTGCATACTCCTGATAATCTTTCATTCCTTTCGTACTCAAGATCTTGTCTTAAAAATATTCAAAGATGCCAGATCCACTGCTTTTTAAGGAAGGGAATTCCAGAGACTCAACCCTCAGAGCGAAAAAATGTTTCCTCAACACTGTTTTGAATGGGTGACCTCTGATTTTTAAACTATGATGCCCAGTTCTAGATTCCCTCACAAGGATCAACATCCTTTCAAACTCCACCCAGTTAAACCCCCTCAATCTGATATGATTCACCTCTTTCATTTCTAAATTCAAGAGAATACAGACCTGTCTAGCCTTTACTGATAAGACAGTCTGCTCATTTCAGATATTAATATTGTAAACCTTACCTAAACTGCTTCAAATGCATTAACATCCTTCAGAACTATACATAGTGCTCAAGATGTATTCTCATCAATGCTCTGTATAACTGTAGCAGAATCTCCTTGTTCTTGCATTCAATTCTCTTCACAATAAAGAGATAACTATAGATATCAGAATTGAAGTAAGTGCAATACAGACGAATAATACCATGAAAAAGTTTAGAGATTACAAAAGAAACGTTAACATACACAAGATTTGCCTGTAAAAATGGTGGTGAATAATTTGGGAAAGTTGAGATCTTCTGGTTCTCATTCTTTGTAATTAGATCTGTAATGAAGAAGCAAAGTATATTGGAAGAGAACTATAGTGGAGTATAAATTCAATTAATGAAGTGTTTTAAATTGTTTTATTTTAACAGCTATAAATGATACAAATATCTGGTTTACATTTCTGCCTCATGCTCCTGTTCGTACAAATGCTACTGTCATTCTTCTAGTGTCTGCGATGACTGTTCTACTAGGTCTGATTTCAGTGTCACTTTTGGGTCAACTTCTGTGCTTCCACATCTACCTCTGTAAGTAGCATACAAGATGTTAAGTGCACTTATTTTATCAATAAGATTTGCGACTGCATTACTAAAATTATTAACCTTTTCTTTTGAGCTTTAAATTAGGTGTTGAAGAATTTCTGAATGCTTATTTTGAATGTTAGACTTGATAAAAAAATTCTGTGCTACAGAGTTGCAAAAATTAGTTAAATGTCTGTCTAATTTGGCAGGCTGTAGAAAATAGATATAAAATATTGAAACTAAACTATTTGCCACAGGGGGGCAGTATAATCTAATCAGAAGTGTTACCATAACCCATTTAAAGTAAAAATCACACAACACCAGGTTATAGTCCAACAGGTTTAATTGGAAGCACACTAGCTTTCGGAGTGACGCTCCTTCATCAGGTGATAGTGGAGGGCTCAATATAAACACATGCAAAAATTTATAGCATGATGTAATTGAAATTATACATTGTAAAATTGATTGTCTGTTAAGCCTTTCATCTGCTGGAATACAGTGATAGTTTCACTTCTTTCATGTGTAAATGACAAAACCTTTTTTTAAAGTTGTATTCTTGGGTTAACTGTTAACAATGGTGATAGCTAGACAATATGTTGAAGGTGTTGGTCCCCTGTGTTCTCTGTCTATGCCATGATGTTTAGATTGATTCTAATCTAAAAAGTGAGATAACGGAGTTTTACATAAATTCATGCAGTTTTTGAGCAAAGTACAATGTAACCCTACAAGTACAAATTCATCCCACAAAATATGTGTGCATGTGGGTCTTTGTCCGTCTGTCTGGGTTGGGGGTTGTGAGCGTGAGAAAGTGTATGTATGTGTGTGTGTGTGTAGTGAGTGCAGAGTGTCTTAAGTCTGTGAGGGGGTGCATGTGAGTGTGGGAGTTTGTGTGCCTGTAAGGGTGTGTGTGGGTGTCTGTGTGCACGTCTGTGTGTATGTGTGTCCTTGTGTATGTGTGTATAGGAATGCCTGTGTGTATGTGATAGTGTGTGTGTGTGTAGGAGTATCTGTGTGTGTGTATAGTGCAATGGTGGTCACTTGTAATGTGACATGAACCCAAGGTTGCGGTTGAGGCCCTCCCTATTGGTACCGAACTTGGCTATCAGCCTCTGCTCGGCCACTTTTCTCTGCTGCCTGTCCCGAAGTCCACTTTGGAGGATGGTCACCCGAAGGTCCAAGGCTGAATGTCCTGGACCACTGAAGTGTTCCCCAACTGGGAGGGAACCCTCCTGTCTGTTGATTGTTGTGCGGTGCCCGTTCATTCGTTGTCGTAGCCTTTGCTCGGTTTCCCCAATGTATCATGCCTCCGGGCATCCTTGCCTGCAACGTATAAGATAGACAACGTTGGCTGAGTCACATGAGTACCTGCCATGTACAAGGTGGGAGGTGTCCCCACGTGCAATGGTAGTGTCTATGTCCACACTCTGACACGTCTTGCAGCGCCTACCGTGACAGGATTGTATGGA
The DNA here is from genome assembly GCF_004010195.1 of Chiloscyllium plagiosum. Classification (NCBI taxonomy): domain Eukaryota; kingdom Metazoa; phylum Chordata; class Chondrichthyes; order Orectolobiformes; family Hemiscylliidae; genus Chiloscyllium; species Chiloscyllium plagiosum. The sequence continues at coordinate 53,495,507 of NC_057726.1, forward strand.
GTTGTCCTGAGAGTCGGGCAGCTTGCTACGAACAAAGATCTGTTTGAGGTTTGCGGTTGTTTAAAGTAGGAATTCATCCTATAGTTTTCTGTTGTAACTTCTATGCTGAGGGTGTCTTATTCCAGGGAATGGTTCTGTGATTATAATTGCTCTTTTCGTATGAAAACGTCAGAGGTGAATGTTGATTTCTTAACCATAGAAAGCACTCTGACTGATCTAATTTCTGACCTCCCTAAACATGCAAGTTTTGTAGCAGAGGCTGAAAACCTCTTTGGCTAGTGTTATGAAATCTATTGTGTCCATGACAGCAAGCAGACATGACCTCAATGTAACATACAGAGCAAAAGTCACCCTGACCACTGTACTGAGGAGCCAGCTGAAATTACAAGTCTTGGGGTGAGGTTGGAGCCCACCGCCTTTCTGAACTAGAAGTCAATGTGTTACAACTAAGTCAGGCTGACCCCTCTCAAATCACATGCTACTCATGGTTTTTTGTCCATTAACGGATCTAAAATTGTGGACTGAATGCCAGTATTTTCCTGATAAAAGCTGCAAGTAAGCCAGGCTTCCTCTGAAAAATTGTCTGGAACTGGAATATTCATATAATATTGTTGCAGAAGAAATCATCTGAACCGTTGGAAGATAGGAATCCATATAATGATGTGCTTTACAGGGAAGAACAGTTTGCTTGTTGAGTAAAATATTAAGCTTTAAAAAGGGGCATTCTAAAAGAAGTGCAGACATCCAAATCCTCTAATATATTACTGAGAAGCAAAGTGCACTTTAGCATTTACCAAGACAAACTTCAACAATATTCTTTACTTACGTAGTGTCTGGCATGGTTTCTATAAAAAGAAGATTTTGTTTCATTACTTTGGAAAGATGTCAAGCATTTTTGGCACATTTACATACATCTTCAATTCACAGCTGGATGTTTCTTATTTACATATGGATTGGGATTTTCAGTAATTTCGGAAGCCATCACTAATGTGAAAGATAAATTTTAGAAGAATTAATCACCTCTCTCTAGATGCAATGTTTTATGATTAAATATAAAAATGACTGATCATGCATTGTCAGAAGTTTTTTTTGTTGTAGTGTGGAACCGACTCAGCACTTATGAATACATTGTGCGCCAGCGTCACCGGCGAGGGTCCAAGGTCTCACCCAAGAATTCAAAGGCGCAAGATTCGCCAACGCTATCTGATCAGGTAAAAAGATTTAAGTCTTAAAATGATTTGTCCACATTATAATTCCACATACTGTTTAATGCTACTTATACTTTTAATTAATGTTAACTTCCCAGGGCCAAATTGATAGAGTCATAGAGATGTACAGCATGGAAACAGACCCTTCAGTCCAACCCCGTCCAGGCCGACCAGCTATCCCAACCCAATCTAGTCCCACCCGGCCCATATCCCTCCAAACTCTTCCTATTCATATACCCATCCAGAAGCCTTTTAAATGTTGCAATTGTACTAGCCTCCACCACTTCCTCTGGCAGATCATTCCATACACATACACTCTCTGTGTGAAAATGTTGCCCTTAGGTCACTTTTATATCTTTCCCCTCTCACCCTAAACCTATGCCCTTTAGTTCTGGACTCCCTGACCCCAGAGAAAAGACTTTGTTTATTTATCCTATCCATGCCCCTCATGATTTTATAAATCTCAATAAGGTCATCCCTCAGCTTCCGATGCCCCAGGGGAAAACAGCCCCAGCATGTTCAGCCTCTCCCTATAGCTCAGATCCTCCAACCCTGGCAACATCCTTGTAAATCTTTTCTGAACCCTTTCAAGTTTCACAACATCTTTCTGATAGGAAGGAGACCAGAATTGCACACAATATTCCAACAGTGGCCAAACCAATGTCCTGTACAGCCGCAACATGACCTCCCAACTCCTGTACTCCATACTCTGACCAATAAGGGAAAGCATACCAAACGCTGCCTTCAGTACCTGCGACTCCACTTTCAAGGAGCTATGAACCTGCACTCCAAGGTCTTTTTGTTCAGCAACATTCCCTATGATCTTACCATTAAATGTACAAGTCCTGCTAAGATTTGCTTTCCCAAAATGCAGCACCTCGCATTTATCTGAATTAAATTCCATCTGCCACTTCTCAGCCCATTGGCCCATCTGGTCCAGATCCTGTTGTAATCTGAGATAACCTTCTTCGCTATCCGCTACACCTCCAATTTTGGTGTCATCTGCAAACTTACTAACTATACCTCTTATGCTCGCATTCAAATCATTTAAATAAATGATGAAAATTAGTGCACCCAGCACCGATCCTTGTGGCACTCCACTGGTCACAGGCCTCCAGTCTGAAAAACAACCCTCCACCACCACTCTCTGACTTCTACCTTTGAGCCAGTTCTGTAACAAAATGGCTAGTTCTCCCTGTATTCCGTGAGATCTAACCTTGCTAACCAGTCTTCCATGGGGATCCTTGTTGAACGCCTCACTGAAGTCCGTATAGGTCATATCTACCGCTCTGCCCTCATTGATCCTCTTTGTTACTTCTTCAATTAACTCAATCAAGTTTGTGAGACATGATTTCCCACGCACAAAGCCATGTTGACTAACCCTAATCTGTCCTTGCCTTTCCAAATACGTGTACATCCTGTCCCTCAGGATTCCCTCCAACAACTTGCCCACCACTGACATCAGGCTCACTGGTCTATAGTTCCCTGGCTTGTCCTTACCACCCTCCTTAAACAGTGGCACCACGTTAGCCAACCTCCAGTCTTCCGGCACCTCACCTGTGACTATCGATGATACAAATACCTCAGCAAGAGGCCCAGCAAACACTTCTCTAGCTTCCCACAGAGTTCTCTGGTACACCTGATCAGGTCCTGGGAATTTAATCCACGTTTATGCGTTTGAAGACATCCAGTACTTCCTCCTCTGTAATATGGACATTTTTCAAGATGTCACCATCTATTTCCCGACATTCTATATCTTCCGTATCCTTTTCCACAGTAAATACTGATGCAAAATACTCGTTTAGTATCTCCCCCATTTTCTGCAGCTCCACACAAAAGGCTGCCTTGCTGATCATTGAGGGGCCCTATTCTCTCCCTAGTTACCCTTTTGTTCTTAATGTATTTGTAAAAACCCTTTGGCAAATAGAGTTAAGGAAAATCCAAAGCTATTCCATGTCCCCTTTTTGCCCTCCTGATTTCCCTTTTAAGTATACTCTTACTGCCTTCATACTCTTCTATGGATTCACTCGATCTGTCCTGTCTATACCTGACATGTGCTTCCTTCTTTTTCTTAACCAAGCCCTCAACGTCTTTAGTCACCCAGCATTCCCTATACCTACTAGCCTTTCCTTTCACCCAAACAGGAATATATTTTCTCTGGATTCTCGTTATATCATTTCTGAAGGCTTCCCATTTTTTCCAGCCGTCCCTTTACCTGCAAACATCTACCCCCAATCAGTTTTTGAAAGTTCTTGCCTAATACCGTCAAAGTTGGCCTTTCTCCAATTTAGAATTTCAACTTTTAGATCTGGTCTATCCTTTTCATCACTATTTTAAATCTAATAGAATTATGGTTGCTGGTCCCAAACTGCTCCTGCACTGACAGCTCGGTCACCTGCCCTGCCTTATTTCCCAAGAGTAGGTCAAGTTTTGCACCTTCTCTAGTGGGTACATCCACATACTGAATCAGAAAATTTTCTTGTACATACTTAACAAATTCCTCTCCATCTAAACCCTTCACAGTATGGCAGTCCCAGTCTATGTTTGGAAAGTTAAATTCCCCTACCATAACCACCCTATTATTCTTACAGATAGATGAGATCTCCGACAAAGTTTGTTTCTCAATTTCCCTCTGACTATTAGGAGGTCTATAATACGATCCCAATAAGGTGATCATCCCTTTCTTATTTCTCAGTTCCACCCAAATAACTTCCCTGGATGTATCCTGAGTTCATCTGCCTTCCCTATTAGGCCCCTTGCATTGAAATAAATGCAGTTTAATTTATTAATCTTACCTTGTCCCTGCCTGCCCTGCCTGTTTGACTCGCTTCTGTTCTCAACTGTACCCGTCTCAGATCGATCTCTTTCCTCACTGCCTCCCTGGGTTCCACCCCCCCACCTTACTAGTTTAAATCCTCCTAAGCAGCTCTCACAAATTTCCCTGCCAGTATATTAGTCCCCTTCTAATTTAGGTGCAATCCATCCTTCTTGTAGAGATCACTTTTACCCCAAAAGAGATTCCAGTGATCCAAAAATGTGAATCATTCTCCCATACACCAGCTCCTCAGCCATGCATTCATCTGCTCTATCCTCCTATTCCTGCCCTCACTAGCTCGTAGCACCAGGAGTAATCCAGATATTACTACTCTCAAGGACCTCCTTGTTAAATTCCTGCCTAACTCTCTGTAATCTCACTTCAGAATCTCAACCTTTTCCCTTCCTATATCATTGGTTCCAATGTGGACAATGACCTCTTGCCGGCCCCTCTCCCCTTTGAGAACATTCTGCATCCTCTCTGAGATGTCCTTGATCCTGGCACCAGGGAAGCAACACACCATTCTGATTTTTCACTGCTGGCCACAGAAACATTTGTCTGTACCTCTGACGAGAGAGTCTCCTAACACAGTTGATCTCTTGGAACCCGACGTACCCTTCGTTGCATTAGAGCCAGTCTCAATACCAGAAACTTGGCTGTTCGTGCTACGTTCCTCTGTGAATCGATCATCCCTACATTTTCCAAAACAGCGTACTTGTTTGAAATGGGGATAGCCACAGAAGACTCCTGCACTAGCTGCCTACCTCTCTTACCTTTCCTGGAGTTAACCCATCTATGTGACCACATTTGCCATCCATCACGCATTGTTGCTTTGCAAATTCCTCATTGCCTCTAACTGTTTCTCCAAGGGATCCATTCGATCTGATAGGATTCACAACCAACAGCATTTATTGCACATATAATGTGCAGTAACCTTTTAACTCCCACGTCTCACAAGAAGTGCATATCACTCCACTAAAGGCCATTTTTGCTCCTTCACAATCTACAGACCCAGAAAATAACACTATCTTATTCCTCTACAAAACACTGCCCCAGGTTAAATTAATAGTTATGGCTTATATTTATGATCAAATATTCCTGGCGAGCTAATTTTATTTTGAGCTTTTTTGAGGCAAGGGGATATTAATTGGTGCAGTCCTTGCTACACTGTAGTGTGGGTGACCGTGACAGAGAAATGAAAAACGTTTTGCATGTTATTTCAAATAGTGACATTGCTTTTCAAAACAAGATTAATACTACTGAAGTGCAAGTGTCACCATAGAATCACAACAGTAGAGAAGGAGGCAGTCTATGCCAATTCTGTGCAATAGGAAATCAGTAAATCCTACTTCTCCGTCTTTTCTCCGTAACCCTTCAAATTCTTTCTCTTCAGGTAATTATTTATTACCTTCTGAAAGCTAAGATTGAATCTACCCCCACCAAATTCTCTCAAAGTGCATTTCAGTGTATAAAACTAAAAGGTGTTTTGTCATGTTGCCTCTGCTTTCTTTTCGATATTTGCCTTAAATTTATGTTTTCTGGTTCTTAACCTTCCACCAATCAAGCATTTTCTTCTTATCAACTCCGTCCAGATGCTTCATGATTTTGACTACTAGTGTCAAATCTCTTTGTAGCCTTTACTTTTCTAAGAAGAATGATTCCAGCTTTGAGTTTTCAATATAAATCTTTCATCCTATGAGCCATTCTTGTAAATCTTATCTGCACCATCTCCAATGCCTTCCTAAAGTACAGTGCTCAAACCAATACTTGATGAAGGTTCATTAGCATTTCCTTTCTTTTGTACTCTCTGCCTCGAGTCATAAAGTTGAGGGTCTCATTTGCCTTAATAATGGATTTCTTAACCTGCCCTGTCATCTTCAATCTGTGCACACATATTCCCTCTGCTCCTGCATCACCCTCTTTATAATTATATCCATGAATTTGAGATACAGATGAATGGAAGAAGACTTATGGTAGGGCAGCCCAATGTGCGATACAGTGAATAAAATAATTGAAAATGTAATAATTTCTGTTTTTGTAAGAAATGTGGCAGCCAGTTTGCATTCTCAAAAGTCCCACAAGTTTGTTCTTGTGATATTGTTTGAGGGCTAAATAAAGGTGAGGACAGAAAGTAGAATACTTGCATTCCCGAAAGCCATTTATTTAAGGAGGATGCAGGAGCATTGTTTTACAATTCTTTTTCTTAGAATGAAACATAATAAACACAATTCCAAATTCAGCAGCACTATGGTTTAAGTAAGAGTCTCTACACTCTACTTTTCCCGAACAGGTTGATTAAAAAAAAATGACCACGGGGAAGTCATAACATTGAGGTGGAACTTAACTCAGACCTTCTCACTACTGTGCCAATGGACCTGAAAATATGAAGCCTGACAGTTGAACCCAGGCCAACTACTTGGAAGGCAACTACTTTTGCTATTGCCCCACCATTTCACAACTAATAATAAACAGGTTTAGCAGGATCTAAAACTGTGTGGAAGATCCCAATAGATCAAATCCATTTTTTAACCACTCAGTCACAGCCAGTGTGCTGAAGTGAAACCCCAATTCGTGTTCTCCATTTGATCAAACCAAGCACATTTGATATACATTGAACAGGATCTTTTGAATGCGGCTTAGATGGCATTCTGGACCTTGACATCATGTTCCATCTGAAAGACAGTATCTCGAGTTGCAACCTGCATTATTTGTTTGGCAGAAATAACGGAACATCAGGCACAATTTTCCCAAAGCTCTTGTTGTGCCCAAGACCTGAACTGTGGGAAATGTTACAATTCTGCTCAAGGAAGAGGAAATAGATGCACCATGAAATAAATAAACCATTTACTCTGTTCCCATTTTCCAGTGAGAATCTGGAATTTGTAATACCAAAAGACAAGGCAAGTGAAAAATAGTCAAAAGTATTGTTTATCTAATTTGTATTTTTGTGAAGGGACTAGAATAAAGAGAATGTGACCTATGGTACATGTATGGATTTTCAGAAGGAATAGATAAGATGTGACATAAGAAACTTGTTCTGAAAGTTTATATATATGAAGAGGGATGATTTGGTGAAAAATTAGAGCCTGAAGGAATTGGTGTGTTTTTGGCTTACCACGCTGGTATCCTTGGGTTTTTGAACTCTGATTTCATATTGCCATTATATTCATGACTTGGGCATTGGCATAAAAACATGATGATAAAGTTTGTTGGTAACAACTTGAGTGATTTTGCAAACTAAGGAAGGTTGTTGGAGGTTGTAAGCAAGTTGATGGATAGGCAATAGCTTCAGCTCGATGCCAGAAATCTGAAGTGCATTTTCAGTATAACTGCAAAAGGGTGTATGTCCTAAGGAAATCTGGGACATCTGAAATCCGAGAATAACTGTTGTTAGTATAAACCTAAATTGGACTCTGGATTATTAAAAGAAAGTACTAGATCAATGATCAGAAACATTGGGCTAGGTTTTTGAAACCAGTTGGAGGGAGGGTCAGGTGTCACGGACTATAATTTCCTACTGTCAACTGGTTTGCTGGTGCTGGTACCATCTACCTCATCGTCTTCAGGAAGGCTGCAGAGGGGCTAATTTTCTATAAGCAGTAGGTAGTCATTTGAGGAATTAATTGGTCTTCCTACCAAACTTTTTTTTTGTCTGGGCTCCACATTGCAACTGGTTAAATGAGTCTGTCCGGCAGGAAAGGTGTGGTGTCACACTTCATCCGCTGCACATCTTAGAATCCTGTCTGTACCTGTCATTACCACTGAGAAACAGCTACAATTTCAGGCCTCTGGGAGAGGAGTTGTTCCACCACAATCACAACTAGTAATTATGTCTGCCTTTCAATCTAAATTTTAATACCTAGTCTTCAGAGGATACTCCCATCTAATGCTAGTCACTTTCTACTTCTCTTGCTACCTTGGAAGCTGCATCTCCCATTGCAACTGGTTGGATTGCCAGCGTACCCACATTGTGGAAACCACCTCCTCTGCGTTAGGTGGCAAATGCACCCTCCAAACACTGATTAGCCAATCCTGCAAAAATAGTTGTTGGGTGATAGTTCCACGCAGAGTTGGGATGCGCATCTTTTTGTGATTGCATCATCTTTCATTATGGATATGTGGAGGAAACTTGGAGACATTAAGTTATTTAGAGATTTCATCAATTGAATCGTATCATGTGATTTTTTTTAAAATTGTGTTCAGCACTGTGTAGGTTGTGATTTATCTAATTATTGCAGTCAATTTTTTTTTATTGCTAAAAATGTGTTGCTGGAAAAGCGCAGCAGGTCAGGCAGCATCCAAGGAACAGGAGAATCGACGTTTCGGGCATAAGCCCTCCTTATGCCCGAAACGTCGATTCCCCTGTTCCTTGGATGCTGCCTGACCTGCTGCGCTTTTCCAACAACACATTTTCAGCTCTGATCTCCAGCATCTGCAGTCCTCACTTTCTCCTCGAATTTTTTTTTATTGCATTACCTCTGGGACAGGTGGGACTTGAACCGAGTCCTCTCTGGTCAGGGGCAGGGACACTCCCACTTAGCCATGAGAGTGCCCTTTTTATTGCTGTCAAAAGTTTAATCTCTAATGTCAGCCTCCTGATGTTTTTCTGGAAATCAGGCAACCCAGAAGTCGGTGAGTAAAGAAGTCAACTGAGAAGCTTTAATCTCTATTCCTGAAATCGTTTTTCTTTCTTGAATTCAATACACTATTCAAATGTCAGTATTTCTTTCAGTGTCGTGAAGCCTGAAGTAGTGGATTGTGACCAATTCTCAGCAAGTTGAATCCAGGTTGATCGGAGTCAAAACTTGACATTTATCATCAATCAGTAAATCAGCTTCATTGACAGGAAATTTCAGCATGCATAAGAGATAATCACATTTTATCCCCGGTTTCCAGATTTTGGCCCAAAGAAGTTTGTTTTTGTTTTTTGCCTTAAAATATCATCTCTGCAGAGCCACTGGGTATTTCCAGCAGTTTTTGTTTTTGTCAGATTTCCATCATTTGCAGTATTTTGCTATTTCAAATACCTTGCAAATATAACAGGATTTTAAGGTAATTACAGAAGAATATTTCTTTAGGTGGAAAAATCAAGAATGAGAGCATATAACCTTAAATTTTAAATTATGCCAAACAAAGGGTGATAGAACTTTGAAAAGCACTTTGCCACAAAAAAAAGTCTGGATGCTGATGCAACCGGGAACTTTCAAGACTTGGATAAATAGATTGTAATCAAATAAGAGCAATGAAATATGTGATTCTATATAGTTGATGGGTACAGATATGTGTTAGATATTTGTGTTTATAATATTTCAATTGTGACCCTTTATTATGCAATTTATTATAGCCTTTACCTGCCATCCTGTGTGTATTCTAGCAGAGGTTATTGTCAGTGGTAAACTGTATAGACATTAACTAATCTCAGTCTGGTACCTTTCTATTCTGTTACAGTATACATAAATATTCATTTTACCTACCAACACGACTGGGAATTTGAAAGAATGAAGTATTCTTTTCTTAGTAGTGTATGTTATTATGAATGTGCATTCAAACTCTGGAAGAGACTAATAACAAACTCTTATTTGGCAAAATAAATTGTACTTTGTAAAGCAAACTTTCAAAATGTTTTACCAGAAATACTGATATGAAATGGATTTTTTAATGTTTTCCAGAATTTTGGAACTACAGGTTCTCTAGGATACACTAATGATGGAATTCCGTTTGAAGGTACCTCATTAACAGTATCATTGACAAAGGAGTAAGTGTTCATACAACTTAATTTTTCAAATAAAACGAAATAACAATTAACGGACACACTGTATTAAATATACAATCAAGTAGTATGCAAATATGTCAATTGTATAAGAAGATCAACTAAAATCCTTGTACTTAATTTGTAATTAAGTTAACATCCAAAAGCAGCGATTGGAAAACAGTGGCAATAATGTTGTTTGCCTATTGTATGAGAAGGAATTAATCTGACTGTGAGGTTAAAACTAATGAGACTCCTTTGCAATGAGTCATTCTGATTAATGCTATATCTTATTCTCTGGAGTGCATTCTATTGCATCTCAGAAGATTGCATTATTCTATCTGTACTGGATACTAATAATGACACTCATTCCTGGATTGTATTATTCAATGCAGCACATAGTTTGAATTTGAATTACGTGTGCTGTAATGATTGGGGCAGAGGTTGAACCATATCTCTCATGTTGGTTTGCTTCTTTATTAGATTGTTGGTTTGTATATAATGTGATCTTGTGTATATTATCTAAGATCTCTGGTGTTTTCTACACAATTGTGATACAAATCATTCTTTGCGAGGACTTTCAGATATTATTTATATTTTCAATCAATTGGCATGAGTGTTTGTTCTGAATCAGGAAAGGCCTTTTTGTGAAGGTGCCTTCTAATACAAAATGGTGACTTTAAGTTAAAAGCACAACATTAAAAAAATTTTTTTCATCTGTCAGTTGACTGTTAGGTCAGTAGCCATAGATATCTGAATGCTTTACTTAGTCTAAATACATTATTAAGCCCAAATTAGCTGTGAGTCAGAAGTGTAAATTCTCTGCTGTAGTATGAAGGAACTAGCCATTCAATTATTTCCTTTTTGGATATTGTCTTCATTAATGACAGTACTAATTTAATTGTATCTTGCTACAGTTTTGCTAATTGTAAAGTGTATCTGTCAACAAAATGACTATCATGTGAATTTATCAGAAAGGTTATGAACTTTTGACCAACAGTGTATGGGGGAGAAAAGTAATGATTTGCTTGAGAGCTGACCCTCTAAACTCTATCCTGTTTTTAACAAAATGCAATTAACCTTTTTTTTCCCTCAAAAATAGCTTGAGACCTAACTCCACTTTCTCTACTGTTATGCGCAAAATGCTCCTTTATTCCAAAATATGATTGTGCTTAATCTTTTTAAAATGTAAGTAATTGCTACCTTCTCAATTTCCCAGATGTGATTGATGTTACTTTCCTCTCTCTTTCACCTTGCACAGAAATGACACAAGGCTGAGGCTCCAGTCCTTCACTCTTCCAAAATTCATCAGGGCTTATCCTCAACCTGAAAGAACATCTATGGGTATATAAAAAGTGTCTAGGACTCTTGAGGGGATGCAACTGAGGATTGTTAACTGGGGAACAAGGAAATGGCAGATAATTTGAATGTGTATTTTGCATTGGTCTTCACAGAGGACATTATAAATATTCCAGAGATATCGGATAAGCAAGGTGTTAATGGGAGGAAAAGCCTTAACAATTTCTTGTTATTGTCTCAAGGGACGAAGTATTTGACAAAGTAACGGAACTGAAGGCAGTCAAGTCACCAGGATCTGATGGATAGAATCCAGTGTTAAAGAAGAAATAAGGCATTTAGAAAAGTCTGACAGCACCAATAGTGTCAATGTTTTATGAAAGGAAAATCATGCTTGACGAGTTTGCTAGTTTTTTTGAGAATATGAAAAGCAGAGTTGATGAAGGGGAATTGTTAAATGTAATATATCTGGATTTTCAGAAGGCATTTGATAAGGAAACAAAGAGGGTTATTGCATAAGATGGGAGCTCATGGTGTTGAGGGGTAATGTATTAGCAGAGTTTTGAGGGTTGGTTAATACACAGAAGATAGAGTGGGGATTAATGGGTCTTTTTAGTTTGGAAAGATGTAACTAATGGAATGTTATGGTAAAGATTGATGGATTTCTGATTACCAAGGGTGTACAAGGGAGGTTGGGTAAAAAAGATTGAAGTGTATGACCAAATTAAATGTCAGGACAGACTTAATAGGCTGAATGGCCTGTTCTTATGTGGAACGTATTTTTTATAACATCAATGAACTATTACAGCACAAGGCAATTATTTGACCCGTTGTGGCTGCACTGACTTTCTGAATGGACAGTTCACCCATCCCTGCAAATGTTATTTGCCAGCTGATCTTGTTATTGTCCAGTAACTACATGCAATTCAGTTCCTGCAGAGCTAATGTTAATTAATTAGAAAAGAAAGAAAGCTGGTCATTGTTTTTTCCTTCCTGGTCATAGACCCTGCAGTGTGTTGTAACAATGTATATTGTCAGAATACCACTCAATTAAGCATACTGTTGTGACACTACTCTGATTTCCACTACTGACACCTAACAGTATCTGCTGCCTCTGTCACTGTGGTTCAGAATAAGGGTTATTTAAGGTAGTTTATTGCCAGCAATCCTCCTTTGTCTTGACTTTGTCTCAAGCCTGTATAATTGTCAGTGATAGTGGACACATTGCCATAGTGCTTCTCTGTAAAGTCTGTAATTAACAAGGTGGTTTATTGCATGATAACTACAGCCTCATTACTAATTACTGGGCCTCAGGACGTAATTACTAGGACTTGGGGAACATATGCATTTTGTACAGATCTTCCATAAAACTAGTGTAGAATTCCCTATCTCCACCTAAAGCTTTGCAAGGAATCCTCAGATTGGGTAGACGTTAATGTAACATGCGCCATTAATTTCTTCAGAATCTTGCTCCTTGTACAGTAAGTCTCTGAGTGTGACGACTACCTGGATTGGTGTAGTTTGAATGATTTAATCATTATAGTTCAAGATAATTGTTTGGTAGTACAGACCTTAAGTGTTGCGAGAAGAAGAAAAATATGTGTATATGTATTTCCTGAAGCTTTCATCTTCTCTCATCAGAACAGTTAAGAAAAGCAATACGAAAGTGAAGGGATAATATTTATACTGTAGGAGTGGAAAATCATTGGTTGGCGAGTGGATCATGGCAGAGGCCCTGGCGAGTGCACTAGTTAATGATGACTGACAATTAACTGCAAAGAAAATCCAAAAGAACTGTGGAATCTGTAAATCAGAAATCATGGTTGGTGGAGTCAGTTATCTCAGCCCCAGGAGTTCCTCAGGGTAGTGTCCTGGGCCCAACTGTCTTAATCTGCATCATCAATGACCTTCCCTCCATCTAAGGTCAGAAGTGGGAATGTTTGCCAATGATTGCACAACGTTCAGCACCATTCACAATTCCTGAGACACTGAAGCAGTCTGTGGCCAAATGCAACAAGATCTGAACAATATCCAGGCCTAGGCTGACAAGTGGCAAGTAATGTTTGTGCCACACAAATGACAAGCTATGACCCATCACCAACAAGAGACAATCTAATTACTACCCCTTGACATTCAATGGTCTTACCATCACTGAATCCCCACTATCAACATCCAGGGAGTAATCACTGATCAGAAACACAGCTGCCCTCACCACACAAATGCAGTGGCTACAAGAGCAGGTCAGAGGCTACGGATACTGCAGTGAGTAACTCCCCTCCTGACTCTGTAAAGACTGCCCACTATCTACAAGGCACAAGAAAGGTGTGTGATGGAGTGCTCCCACTTGCCCTGGATGAGTGCAGCCCCAAAAACACTCAAGAAGCTTGACACCATCCAGGACAAAGCAGCCCAATTATTGGGACTGCATCCACTCCTTCAACTGCCGACGCTCAGTAGCAGAATGTGTACTATCAACATGATGCACCTTTCAAACCTGTGACCACTTCCATCTGAAAGGTCAAGGGCAGCAGATACGTGAGAACACCACCACCTTCAAGTTCCTATCCAAGCCGTTCACGATCCTGACTTGGGAACCTACAGCTGTTCAATTACTGTTGCTGCGTCAAAATCACCCCCTAATGGCATTGTGAGTTAACCCACAGCACATGGACTACAGTGGTTCAAGAAGACAGCTCGCCTCCATCTTCTCAAGGGCATCTAGGGATGGGCAATAAATGCTGGCCAGCTAGCAAAGCTTGCATCCCACAAAATAAATAAATAAAAGCCAGAAACTGCTGCCAAAGCTCAGCAGGTCTGGCAGCATCTGTGGAGAGAAATCAGAGTTAATGTTTCAGGTAAGGTGACCCTTCCTCAGAAGTGTTCTGAGGAAGGGTTACCTGACCCGAGATGTTAACTCTGATTTCTCTCCACTGATGCTGCCAGACCTGCTGAGCTTTGGCAGCAGTTTCTGACTTTTATTTATTTATTTGGCAGCAGTTTCTGTTTTTGTAAATTTACTGCAAAGCTTTGCTTAAGGTTTTGAACCAGGTAAGCTCACTCTGGTCAGACAATTCTAAATTGTTCATCAGTGTAAATTGCCTCACACTCTGGTTTATTTCACAAGTATTGACCAATTGTGGAATTACATCTAAGTTGTTTACTAACGTGAACTTGCCCACATTTTATGCTTCAAGTTTACAGTCTCTCTAAGTCATAACATGGGCAAATACTCTAGTGCCACTGCCTGACCCTCTCTCTGTTTCATTTTAGGGTACCAAACCTTTATCAGAATGGTGACATGAACATGCCCAGTAGTAAGCTGGAAGATGATTCTTTGCCTGTGATTTCTACACATCTTCAGAAAACCAAGGTAAATAAGACATTGCAGGCAAAGAAGCCTGATGTTTAGAAAATGGAGGCATTTAAGAATTCAGGTGCAACTGAAGCACTCAATTTCTAAACAGAAGACAGTAAAAAAACTTAGCCAAAGTGACTCCCTTCAATGAGAGATTCGTAATTAGTTAATTATCTCAGCTGCAGGCTGCCAAGTGAAAGCAAAGCATTTCATTTGTCGAAGGGACAAGTAGCTCAGTACAGTTTGACTAGACAACTCAAACGTGAAAGCATTCTTTATTTATTCAAAAGGCTTATCCTTAACTGCTTGTCTTCAATGATAGATCCCATCACACTGATGTTCTCATTAAACCTGTTGTCATTGTCCTGTTCTTATTTACCATGTTTTGAGAGTGTGGTTTATAGATGGTGTCTCGTAGTACTGCATCTGTTTTAATTCTGTGCTCTATGGGGATGCCAGTGCTTGTTGAATCAGTTTAGAAGCTATTGGTTTTTATCTGTAGGGGCAGAATGACAGAGGTTGATATGAGGACAGTAGTTGTGCTTTGAATGAAAAACTTCAAGGGTTATATCCAGGGAGTGATTTGTATCAATGGCAGCAATTTATAGCTTGGTTTATTGGAAATGCACTTTATAGACTTGTCTGATGATGACGATTGGGTCAAGCTGATTCCAGTGCTCTGATTTTGAATGTCTCCAGCACAACTTTTAACATAGTTCATTCTGAAAGATGTTAGTTACACTTCTCTATGACAGTGATTAAGAACACAAAGCTTGTAGGAGAAAAAAGCTCAGGTTTGTTGAAGTAAGAGAATAAACAGCAGAAACCTGGAATAAATCATAATTCTGATCACTACAGAGTTTGTTGTATTGTTGCTGTTCAGGATTCAAAATAGAACAGGCATATTCAATATTATAATTTTATACAGTGCCCAGTTAAATGCATTAATGATCTTGTCCATTCTCATTCATCTTGCCCGGACCATGATGTCCAAGGCTGAAGGACTAGGCTTCCTGTTCCAAGCCCACTTATGCATGAAAACCATAGCAGGAAGGTTCTGATGAGGGAATTCTGCTGAAAGTAATAACAAGCTCCTAATAGAACCAATTTGCCTTTTGCTTCATTTGGAACATCACTTTAGCATATAGCTACTTATGAGGTTAACTGGTCATGTATGAACTGAAGGATGAATGGAGGGAAAATGTTCTGAATTATGTTGGGGGTCTTACCATCAAGAGTGGTGGAGTTTTCAGAAAGCAACAATGTGAGACTCTAAATACCATCGTCATTATATAATATCAGCTTGCATTTAACTGGGGACTGAATAAAATTATAACATTGAATATACCTGTTCTAGTTTGATATCGTGAACAGCAACAATGTAACAAACTCTGCAGCGATCATAATTACGATTTACTCCCAGTTCTCTGCTGTTTATTCTCTTATTTCAACAATATTAAAGTGAGGCTGGAGAGCTGAAGGATGATGACTGAATGGAATTAGGCATTGGGTGACTATGCAGAAGTTGTTGGTTTCAGTGGTAAGCAAAAAAGATGATTGTTCAGTCAGTACCCACAGCGGCTTTGCTGCATCATTGTAACTCTCGTGTGATAAGCCCAATGCTGCAAGGTTCATGCCACTAATTAACTTGTTCTTTTATGTAGCATCAAGGGAATTACTGAAATTATTTCCGATTGGGTTGGTGATTCAAACAATTTTTTTTTTAAAGTGAGTCTGGAATAGTATTTAAAGAATTTACAATAATTAATCATAAAATTATGTGTTTATTTTTACATGCAAGCAGCTCTATACCATTCTTGACCGCAGTACATATAATACTTGGTGATTTTTAAAGTGAGTGAACATCAGTAACTGTTGCTAATCTCTTTGTCATTGAAGAGAAAGAAGAGAGTAAACAAACTACCTGCAGACATAATGACTGATAAGTCATCAGCCAGCACCATTAAACTACCATCTGCTGTTCCACTTTCAGAACCAGGTAAGGATCAGTTTGTAAATAATAAGGATTGGATGGAAACTTTTAATGAAACATTGTGCTTTATTTGGGAGAATCACTTGGTATGTTTCAGGGTTTGTTCTGAACTTTTATATTCTCCACGATTTTAAATGAGTTAATGATGCCAGCAAGGAAAACCTTTGCCATAAAAGTTAATTGTCACAATGAAATTAATGCAAATGGTATTTTTTTTAAATTGGTGTAGCTGCTTAATCCATAGTATTTCATACCATGAATGCTGTGTATGAACATTTATTACAGATGAGATTTATAGTTACATATATCCAGCCATATGCACCAGAAGACACACTATTCATTTCTTCCATGTAATGAGTTGTTCATATTCATTTGATTCACCATTCATTGTACTGTATTTGGCCTTTACTCACTTGGGTAAGAGAGAGAAGAAACATGATCATGATTCCTTTCTACTAATCTCTGCTGGAGAAAGAATGTGTGTGGGCCTTGGCTGTGAAGAAAATATGGGTTATTTATGTTATCCTTTATAATCAAACAGTGTACTGATATTTTCTAAGTTCACCATGTGAGGGTGACCATTTGGACAAATTCACAGAATTATCATCATTCAGCCTTTAGTGTCTGCACCATCTCTTCGAATCAGCAATTTATCTAGGGCCATTATCCACTACCTTATAGTAGCCCTGCAAATTTTTGTTTTCGTACAATAATTCAAATTCCCACTTGAATGCCTCAATTGAAATTGCCTCCACCACACTGGAATTATAATGTGTTACAACCTAAATGTGAGAAGTGCCTTTTCTTTCTGTAGTCCCATCACTCTCCAGGTTACAACATGAATTGTTTTACCCTAGTTCCCAATGTGGTCAATCATATGTTTTCTCTATATGAGATTTAAAATGAAACATGCATCCAGATTTCTTTAATAAACATAAAATTGATTGAGATGGTTTGTTTGTAGTCAATGATGATGCAAAACTGGTTAACATACTTTGTTCGTAATATGAAATTGTAAATGCTTACCCCTCTCATTAAACTAAAATGGATGCAAATGGATGCATGCACACACCAGATAAAGAGGGAAGAAAAGTTCTGTCTGCAGGGATTCAGGTTGAGAGAGAACAGCACTTAGTTTTTGAAGGCAACCAAGTGGACAAGGTTGGAATTTCAATCAGCTGTTGGTGTAATGTTCATTTAAGTTATGGTTGACATCAGGGAGACATGTTGGACAGCTCTCTTGGGTGACTTCTCAGTGAAGGAAATGGGTATAGTGTCAAGACCATTAACATTTTAAAAAGGGATCTGAAGTTCTCAGTGACTAACCTAAAAAAATTGCGTGGCCTGAGTTAACGTTTTAAGACTTTTACTATAATAACAAGCAATTAAAATCAACATTAGTTACACATTTCTTTTTAACTGAAGCACTCAAAACCTCATGTTATATACATCTCACTGCACTTTGATCTATTTTGAGTATTATCCATCTCTGAGAGAGCCAGGTCATTAATCTGTCAATGGGCCAAATCCCATTTCCAAGCTACTCCATCTTGAATTAAAGGAGCCAGATCAAGACACAACAGTCTATTCATAATAGTGTATGGGGGATGGGTGCGGGAACATGAACTGATAACTCAATTCCAGCATGATATGATTTTCATCATAGAGGCCTGCAGCTGGGCTGATGAAGGGAGGATTTATGATTTATTTGAAATGATGAGCAATCAACAGTGTAACCTGGAGTTTCATAAATATTTGGAGGCTGAGCTCCTCTCTGTCTGTTCATGGAGAAGGAGTGATATTTTAGCAGTTTCTGATAACTGCAAACCAATAGAAAAGAAACAAGGCAGGACAGTTTGTAGACTCCCTGTTAATTATATGAATGCACCAAAATAGGTGTATCATTATGAAGTTGGATACTTTCTACTTAGTGCTACTAGGATGTACAATTTTATTATCTCTAGTGTTTCAGCTTTATTTTCCTATTATTCTCTGTTTACCTGTTAACTCATCTCTTGAATCCAATTTGCCCCTATATGGATTCTTAACCCTCTGAGCTGCCTTTGAGCGCTGGGAGTAAAGCAGTGAAAAGACTGCTTTCCTCAGTCTAGGTCTGAGCTCAGTTGATATTCATGGAACTACTAAAAGGTTAGCTATATCAAGGAATCTTCCAATTAATCTGGTCAGGAATTGAAATGAATAGAGTTTACTGGACTGGAACATGATTATGAGACCACAAAAGTTTTAAATGACCATAACTACTCTGCATCCTGAATGTTAATTCTTTCTATATATTCAAACCTGCATGTCCTTCAGCTATGCAATTATGTGCTGTTTTAAGTAACTGGAGTAATAAATATTATTTCATTTCAAAGAAACTCTGTAATGACCATTATTGCTGTAATTATCTATCTCAATTTCTTTGCTTTCACAGATCTTGCTGTTGCTTTCCAGAGTTCAATGATCCCTATCCCAGCTTTCCCATCAAGGGCTACTCTACCTCCGTTAATGCTCAATGGCAATAACCATGTTCAGGCTGCAGGCCCTCCAGCTGAATACCACTCTGATTCTGCAGAGTCCATGGATGAAATTCCAGTGATTCAGACAAGACTTGGCAGTGCAGCAATGGTTGACTACAGCAAAACAATCCTTCACAGCACAATGAGCAATCTTGGAAATTCCCTGCAGAGTCTGATTCCCAAACCACAGCACCATGGTGAACTTCCAAAGCCATTTTCTCCAGTGCACCCAAATATCAGGAAGAACTCTAAAAGGTTTGCAAGCTTAGATCCAAAAATTGAACTGGTTCAGAAGGTACCGCCTGTGTATGTTAGCCGCAGCACTGGCGAATTTCCACTACCGGAATTATTGCAAAGCCCCCGAGCTAAATTAGATCCTGGAAAACGGAGACTGTCCAGTAAAAAGTACCCAGATTTGCCTGTTTTCTTTCTCCATGCCAGAGATAACTTCGATGCAAGAGCAAACACTACATCGGCATGACTTTTAGGACCAATTTTAATAACTATAACTCAGTTGCTTTCAAACCATACCTTTTGAAACTGAGTTCCTGGCCATTATTCAGTTTTGGGGTGTGATGAAAGTGAGTCGATTGACAGCTACAAGCCGTGGTACGGGATGCTTGTCTGTTTTTTTTAATCTAGTGGTCATCTATTGTGACCTAACCTTTGGCATATCATTGAGATTTGAACATTTAATCAGTATTTTATTTTCCTTTTTTATATATACATATATAAATGAGGGTTAATATGATCTGAAAAAAGTCCCTCTTACAGAGGTTTTAGTATATTTTTTTTGTTATTTTTATATATATTCTATTTGGCACTAAGTATACATCAATATAAATCATTAGGCCAATCTAGAAATGAAACTATGTTTCTCAGGGACAGTTTCAATACTATGTTTTAGACATAAAATAAATGTTTTTAAAGTTCTGGTAACCATCAAATTCATGTAAATTTGTGTGATAGCAAGTTGTAACAATGTGGTGAACTTTAAAGACCTGCCATTTAATGGAAATCTTTAAATAGATTTCCCAGAAACATTGCATTTGCTTCGTGTGGCCTTAACATTCTTTTTATGACATTAATCTCTTTTGTGTCTGGCTTGTTAAAATATTACTCAATGGTTTATCCTTTAAGTGCCAATCACCTTATAGATGTAATGTCTGTTTAACCTTTTGATGAATACAGTACTATTTCTGTGCTGAAATAAAACATTTTAACTTGCAGCATTTTTAAAAGTTTATTCAGATATTATTAGGGAATAATTCCAATCACTAAAATGTGCCACAGATTTTTAGGATGAGATTAACACTACGTTCCTCCACTGTGTTTTCCACAATGTGTGAAATTAATTATTGGAAAGGCAGAAACAATTATCTTTGGTCTCTGCCACATACTCCAGTAGGAAAATCGACATTTCGGGCAAAAGCCCTTCATTAGGATTTTTCTGCTCCTCGGATGCTGCCTAACCAGCTGTGCTTTTCCAGCACCACTCTAATCTAGACTCTGATTTCCAGCATCTGCAGTCCTCACTTTTGCCACATACTCCAGTATCCTAGCCTCATGCCTGTTCCACTTACTGGCAACTGTCTGCTACTGAGCTAGTCTGTTCTCAACATTGATGGTTTGTTGGACTCTGAGCTAATTTTCTGACCTCATATCAATACCATCACTGTCTTCATTTCCATAAAGTTGGCCATCTCCACCATTGTCTCAGTTCATCTGCTGTTGAACTCCCACATTGCTTTGAAGTTTGAGTATTCCACTGCTTCTTGCCTGCCTTCCACTTTGTACCCTCCGTAAACTTAAACTTACCCAATGCTCTGCTTGCCATATCCTAACTCGTATCATGTCCCATTGCACATAACTGCTATACATACTGACTCACACCTATCTGTCTGGCAACATTTTGAAGTTAAAATTCTTAATCCTTAAATTCAAATTCCCTCATGGCTTTATCCCCCATTGCTCTGACAGCCTTTTCCAACACAATAATCTTAGATTTATGTGAACTTCCAATTCTGGCCTCTTCCACGTCCCTGATTTTGTCACTCGTTACACTGCTCTTCCAGCTACCTGAGTAGTAAGTTCTGCAATTCCATCCACTCCTGACCACCTCACTCTCCTCTCTCTTCCTTTATGTTACTCCTTTAAAACGTATATCTTTATCAAATTTTTGATTTCCTGCCCTAAATCTTAACGTTACTCGTGGCTAACCTTTATATTATTACTTACTGGTGACGTACCTTAGGATGTTGTATCATGCTGTATTAACACAGATTATTGCCAAAGAGAAACCTTCAGCTTTCACATGACAAGTGAGGAAGAGAAAAGCAGAAATAAAGTTAGCCTGGCAGCTGTTTACAACACAGCTGGTAATATTACAACTTTTTAAAGATCACTGTTTGGTCACCCTCCAGTGTTTTTCCATGAGAAAAAAGATACATCCTCTCCTGGTATGTATGTCCATACTTTTCTGGTATCTTCCCTCCTAAGTGCAGCACACTGCTGCCTCGCAGGCTTGACTGCAGCATCGGGTGACTGTGTGGAGTTTGCACAATCCCCCCCATGTCTGTGTGGTTTTCTCCCTAAGTCCAAGATGTGTAGGTTAGGTGGATTGGCCATGGGAAGTGCACAGTTGCAGGGAAAGGGTAGGGTGTGATGCACGATGGGCCAAATAGCCTGCTTCTTTGCTGTTGGAATTCTATGAAGGTTTCTCCGCATCCTGTTTTGCCTCTATATTCTTCCTATAACATTTCCTGTGACACTTCATCAAATGTATTGTATAGTTTTATTCTTGGAGAATCTTTGAATTAGCTGGCATTAAATTGAACTGCGAGCAAGTTAGGATTACAAAGAAATATCTTGATGCGTGCGTAATTTGATTAGCCTATTATTTAATTGAAGTAAAACGAAGATAAAAGATAACAGACAAATGAATTTATATGTTCCTTGTTTTAGTCAAAGTTAAAAATCACACAACAATAGGTTATAGTCCAACAGGTTTAATTGGAAGCACTAGCTTTCGGAGCACTGCTCCATCAGGTGGTTGTGGAGTATACAATTGTGAGACACAGAATTTATAGCAAAAGTTTACAGTGTGATGTAACTGAAATTATACATTGAAAAATACCTTGATTGTTTGTTAAGTCTCTCATTATTAGAGTGACCATGTTAGTTTCACTACTTTCATATGTAAATCACAAAACATTTTTTTAAAAGTTACGTTCTCAGGTTGACTTTAACAATTGGTGTCAGTCCAGATAATATGTTGAAGGTGTTAGCCCCCCGTGTGCTGTTGTCTGTGCCATAATGTTTAGACTGATTCTAATCTAAAAAAGTGAGTTAACAGAGTCTTACATGGATTCATGCAGTTTTTGAGCAAAGTGCAATGTATCTCTGCAATGTACTCCACAACCACCTGATGAAGGAGCAGCACGAAGAAAGCTACTGCTTCCAATGGCTGATTTGATTTGTTCTAATAATCATTCCTGCACTCCATTTATTCCAATGGCCGCCAGTCTCTATTCCAATAAAGAAAATTGACTTTCCCTACTCCTGAAATACTGGCAAAATAAGAGCTGAAATGTTGTTATCTTGACACAGGCTGATATTTAGATTCTGTTTCTTCAATACATTCTTCAAACCTTGCAGCACTTGAAGAAAATATGTTTGAAGGTCTGAGTAATATTTTTATTTTGTGCAGAGACTTGCTGTTCATTTTAATGCTTTTTGACTGTACACTTACATTTATCATGCTATTGACACATAGAACCCAACTTGTGTCTTTCCAGGGCACATGTACTCATGTTGACAACCCACTCTCACCTCTACGTCAAAAGGTTTTGCGTTCAAGTTCCACCCCATAAATTGTAGCATTCCTGATGAAGGGCTTTTGCCCGAAACGTCGATTTTGCCTGTCCTCGGATGCTGCCTGAACTGCTGTGCTCTTCCAGCACCACTGATCCAGAATCTGGTTTCCAGCATCTGCAGTCATTGTTTTTACCACTGGACATAAAGATCCTATAATGCATTTTTCAGGGAGTTAACTCCGTGTCTGGCCAATATTTATATTCCTAGCAACATTGTAAAAATAGATAGTCTGTTCATCACCTTGCTATTTGTAGGATTTTGCTGTGTGAAAATTTCCTATATTAGATGCGACTAGACTGCAAAATGACTAATATCATTTTTGGATGTCCTGAAATCTTGAAAGTTATTATGTAAATGTAAGTTTTTTTTGTGTTCATCAATTCGTTCAAGAGAGGGAATGGCCAACATTGTGGCAGAAGCATTTGTAATGTCACCTGATCACATTAAAATATCTCAGAAGTGCCTTACAGTTGTACACTGAGCAGGATATTGGTGCCTGAGAACACAGCATAGTAAAAGAAATTGCAACTAAAATAGACTTACTTTGATTTGATTTTTAAGTGACCTTAATGTCCTCATTTACCCCACAGCAAGTTGTCAAAGACATCATGTACAATTTCTAATAAGAAAAATAAGGTGCTTTGAATGAAAACAATTGTATTTGTTCAGTGGAATGTAACATGGCAAATTCCAGCTTTATTTATTGGATAGTACTCTTTTGAAGTAGCAGGTACTTGCTTCTTGAACATTAGATTTGTGTGTCCTTTAGTTTCCATGGTTGTATTGTTTAAGCTTCTGCACTGTCGATGTTACAATTTGCAGCAGAAAGATACCTGCTTCACAGAATGTTTATTCAAATTAAATCATTAGTTTAATATGAAAACTCTTTTCTTCCATAGCAGACATTTTCTATTGTTACACTTTGAGCTCAGAGTTTGGTTGATTTTAGTTTCTACCTGAGGGTCAGGATTTACATGTACTTGGAAAGGGAAGGACTGATTAGGGATAGTCAGCCTGGCTTTGTGCATGGGAAATTGTGTCTCACTAAGTTTATTGAGTTTTTGAAGAAGTAACAAAGAGAATTGATGAGTGCAGAATGGTGGACATGATCTATATGGACCTCAGTAAGGTTTTTGACAGATTCCTCATGGTAGATTGGTTAGCAAGGTTAGAGCACGTGGAATACAGGGAGAGCTAGCTATTTGGATACAGAACTGGCTTGAAGGTAGAAGACAGAGTGTGGTAGTGGAGAGTTGCTTTTCAGACTCGAGGCCTGTGACCAGTGGTGTGCCACAAAGGTCAGTTATGGGTCCACTGCTCTTTGTCATTTATGTAAATTATTTGGATGTGAACATAAGAGCTATGATTAGTAAGTTTGCAGATGACACCAAACTTTGAGGTGAGGTGGACAGCCAAGAAGGTTACTTCAGAGTACAGTTGAACCTTGGTCAGATTGGCCAATAGGCCAAGGAGTGACAGATGGAGTTTAGTTCTTGAAAGTGGAATCTTAGGTAGATGGGATAGTGAAGAAGGCATTTGGTATGCTTGCCTTTATTGGTCAGTGCATTGAGTATAGACGTTGGGAGGTTGCGTTGCAGCTACGTAGGAGGTTGGTTAAGCCAGTATTGGAGTACTGCATGCAATTCTGGTCTCCCTGCTGTAGGAAGAATGTTGTGAAACTTGAAAGGGTTCAGAAAAGATTTATAAGGATGTTGCCAAGATTGGACGTTTTGAACTATAGAAAAAAGCTGAATAGGCTGGGGCTATTTTTCTCTGGAGTGTCAGAGGCTGAGGGGTGACCTTATAGAGGTTTATAACATCATGAGGGACATGGAGAGGGTAAATAGACAAGGTCTTATTTTCCCAGGGTGGGGGAGTCCAAAACTAGAGGGTATAGGTTTAAAGTGAGAGGGGAAAGATTTAAGAGGAATTGAAGGGGCAACTTTTTCATGCAGACTGTGGTGCATCTATGGAATGAGCTACCAGAGGAAGTGGTGGAGGCTGATACAATTACAACATTGAATATGAATAGGAAGGGTTTAGAGGGATATAAGCCAAATGCTGGCAAATAGGACTAGATTTATATGGCTTGTCTAGTTGGCATGGATGAATTGGACTGAAACTTCTGTTTCCATGCTGTATATCTCTGTGACTCTGTCATGTGGAGACATGTGAAATTCCTTAATTTATTTTTATTCATTCAGGGGATGTGGGTGTTGTTGGTTGGGCCAGCATTTATTTCTCATCCTTGAGAAAATGCTGGTGAGCTGCCACCTTGAACTGCTGCAGTCTATTTGGTGTAGATGGACACACCGTGCCTTTAGCAAGGGAGTTGCAGGATTTTGACTCAGTGCTACTGAAGGGACAACAATATATTTCCAAGTTATGATCTTGACAATAGTACACCGTGATAGGAGAAAGTGAGGACTGCAGATGCTGGAGAGTAGAGTTGAAAGTGTGGCAGTGTGGAAAAGTGTAGTAGGTCAGACAGCATCCGAGGAGCAGGAGAGTCAATGTTTTGGGTATAACCCCTTTATCCAGAATGTTCTGAAACATTAACTCTCCTCTTCAGATGCTGCCTGACCTGCTGTGCTTTTCCAATGCCATACTTTTTGTACATGGTGCTCCTACTATGCATCTGTGGGGAGGAAGTGATGTGCCAATTAAGCTGGCTGCTTTATCCTGGATGGTATCAAGCTTCTTGAGCATTGTTACACTTGTTGAGCAGGTGGGTAATATCCTATCACACTTCTGACTTGTGCCTTGTCGATGGTAGAAAGCTTTCAGGAATGAGTTGCAGGATTACTAGCCTCTGACCTGCTTTTGTATCTGCAGTATTTATATGGCTAGTCCAGTTCAGTCAATGGTAGCCCCCAGGATTTTGAAAATGGAAGAATCAGCAATGGTAATACCATTGAATATTAAGGGACCATAGGTAGATCCTCTCTTGTTGGAGATGATCATTGCTTTGCACTTGTTTGGCACAAATGTTACTTGACATTGGTCTTTCTTTAAAATTTCTGTGCCAATTTTACCAATTTAATTGGCGGCTTGATAGTGATTGATAGGTATGTCTCGCATGTTTGAAAAATAGAATATTTTAAGATATGTATTTGGTTTATAGGAATAATGTTTGATTTCATCTGTCATAGATACATTATAGCATTCAGCCTGTTTAAACAGCCTGGGATTTGACTAGAACAGTTTTGCTTAAGAAACATCTCTATCAACCTTCCATCCTAAGCTGTGTACTCTGAAAGCTACAAATTGCTTGTGTAAAGTCCACTTCTGATTTGAACAGCAAGGTGTGCTAACTCATCCTGATAGGATGAGCACTTTTTTAAAAAACACTTGTATCCATTTGAATGTTCATTATTCAAATATTTAATTCAAACAGGTTTCACTTAAAGTGCAAGAAATATACTCAGCTAAATAGATCTATAATTGGCAAGAGCTGTCATTTCTTTGTTTTTCCTTTGTAGGTATCAATCCAAATTAGACTTATTTGCACCTTTCATACTGGAGGATATCATAAAATACTTTCCATTCAAATAAGCACTTTTGAAGTTATGTGGGAAATGGCAGTCAGACTGTGCACAACAAGGATCCAAAACCGGTTGTGTTAATGCCTAGATAACATGCATTTTTAATGATCTTTAGGTGTTAGGTGTTGACCAAGACACTAGGAAGAGCTTCCCTGTGCTTTGAAATAGTGCCATGGGATGTTTTTTCACGTTCTTTGTGGCTAAACAGAATCTTTGTTTGACATCTCATCAGACTGCTGGCAATTCTTTGTGGAGCAAGTGTTGAATTTTCAGGCTGCTAAACATTGAGCCATACCTGACCTCCAACTATAGATTTCATTTTGGTCAATTGAATGAAAATTTAGTTTTGAAATTTTCTCTTGCGGCCATTACTTCAAAGCAGCACTAGCATAAGGAAAAAAAAATGGTGCTTTGTATGCCTCGCTACCCAAAGATACTCTTGTATCCACAGATTCTGGAAGTATCTCCCTCCACTTTCACAAATAAGTATCTAATCCACAAGTGTTTTACAACCTTTTTTAATCTCATGGTTAAGTTTTTTCTCCCCCAAAGGTAATCAATATTTATATAGTATTTTAAGTGGTACATAGATCCAATATCACTGTTGGAATGAGGATTTATTTGGCGCATATTAAAGAATGATTATTCAAATATTCCATTCTATGCGTCGACCTTGTTAACTCTATATTCTAGAAATTTTTTGCTGCAGTTGATGTTTGAAGTCTGAAGCTGGATGTGGATGGAAATCTAGTTCATCAACAAAAGTAAAATTTTATTTTCGATGTCCTGAGATCTGCATTTGGTCAGCAAAGTGATGATCTCAATCCACTGAAAAAGTTCATTGATATCTGGCAACACGGACAATTTTTATCAGAGAAAATGTCAATATGTTAATTAGATTTTCCTTCAGGGTTAATGAAAACAAACATGAAAATTCTTCATGGTTCCATTCAAAGAAAAGCAAAGGATCCCTGGACTAATACCTGAAAAACCAGTGTATTTAATCATCATTTTAACTTTAGTTTCCAGTTAGGCAATACCACAATGTGCATTAGTGAGCACTTGGTGCAGGGTAGGATGCTAACAGCAGAGATTTGGACGATTTCAAGTTTCTGGATGTTTGAAAATGAGAAGATGTTCAGGAGTGTGTTATTCCAGGCAAATCCAGAGGTATCAAAGGTATGGAAGATGGTTATTCACACTGTCAGCATGACAATACTAGTAAATGTTTGAACTTGTTCATAAAAGAAGACTTCTGTATCAATATTTCAATGTTATTCTTAAATCCGTTGAAAGAGGATTTTTTTGCTTAGTGCAAGATAATCTGTTGGCTTTTAAAGACATTATAATTTACTAACATGAATGTTAATGATTGTTATCCATTTCAAGAGCAAGGTAACTTTGATCACACCACCTACCTAACCACAATATTCCATTGTGTACAGAATAGTCAATGTGTTGTACTTGTAAATTGACATAGTTATCTCCACTGATCGTTATAAAGTTGAGTCATTAGGTCGTAAAGTCCTTGCTATTTCTGTGGTGTTCTTGCTGCTACCTTAGGAACAGCAGTGTTGTGTCTGGATTGCTACTGGAGATGGCTGTATGACATTTAGCACAGACATTATTTAAAGTCTATACTTTGCATGATTGACAAGTTATTGGCAGCACCTCTACACTTTGAGTTTAGATTAGATTCCCTACAGTGTGGAAACAGGCCCTTCGGCCCAACAACTCCACACCGACCCTCCGAAGAGTAACTCACCCAGTCCCATTTCCCTCTGACTATTGTACCTAATACTACAGGCAATTTAGCGTGGCCGGTTCACCTGACCTGCACATCTTTGGACTGTGGGAGAAAACCGGAGCACCCGGAGGAAACCCACGCAGACAATGTGCAAACTCCATGCAAACAGTCACCCAAGGCTGGAATTGAACCTGGGACATTGGTGCTGTGAGGCAGCAGTACTAACCACTGAGCCACCGTGCCGCTCCTATCAAATAAAATTCATGAAGAAACCCTTTGCATCCATTTGATCCAATGCTGATGATACAAATATAGAACCAGTGTTGCAACTAAATTCAACAAGTTTGTCATTTGGATTTGAAAATACACCAGTTCTATAAAGTAACTAATTGCAGATCATGTTTGAACCTGGCATAAATTCAGCAATCTATCTGCTCCATTTTTTATGGTGCATTGCACTTATGGAGCTGAAAGTAACAATAGATTAATTGAAATAGGTGTATTCTATTGGTTGTTCTGGTATACAAAATGACCAATTAGCACAAGTGGTGCTGGTATAATGAAAAAAAGCAATCACATATGGTGAAAGCCTGACATAAAAATGGAAAATGCTGCACAAACAACGTGAACTGACACAGTGGGATTTGACATTTTGTAGGTTGTATTTCATCACACCTGAAATAGTTACTATTCTTTCATGTGGTCATCTACTATACATTTTTCTTTGTTTTTTGTTGGATATAGTAATGAACTTGATTAATACTGACAAACACAATGTTTATTGTATATGTAGTACAACGTTCGTTTTACAGAAATGATTGTTATTAATAGTTGGAGTAATGGAGGAGATATGAATGAAGTCTTGCATGCATACGAATCTCTTAAGTTTGAAATTTATCAGCTACATATGTCAACTTCATGTATTATTTACATTAGTTCACTTTAATCTAGTTCACTTGAATCCCATGTATATTAGGCAAAATACTGTAACTGAAGAAGGGCTCATGCCCGAAACGTCGATTCTCCTGCTCCTTGGATGCTGCCTGACCTGCTGTGCTTTTCTAGCAACACATTTTCAGCTCTGATCTCCAGCATCTGCAGTCCTCACTTTCTCCTAAAATACTGTAACTGCCTCTTTCTTTGCAAACTTCACACTTTTTAGTGAGGAATGTTAATGTACCATACTGTTCATTTCAGGCACCCATTACCAATTATCTCTTCTAGGTCAGGTATAGTACATTGGTTTTCAAAATGAAGTTCCTAATGGTCCAGGGCAACATTATTCGACCTCAGTCTGGCAAGAGTTTCCTTTCCTGCAACTGTGATATTTCTTTTGCTATTTTGTGCTGTGGACCCATGCCCTCTATAGTTTCTGAATGGAGATCCTCTTTTATCATGCCACTGTATATTTGAAGGAAGTTTTCATTCAATCAGTACAAATATTTTAAATGCATTCACCGTTTAAAATGCATTCTTGCAAATTACAGCCCTTATTGATATATCCATCTTATAGCACAAATATATAAAGTGTGAAAACAGACATTCACTGAGCTTGCTTTAAATTCAGTATATTAGATTTAAAGTAACAAACTGGTCAAGTGTGACATAGTTCTGATTTATACAGAAGTATATATTGAGCAACATACTGCTTAATTCATATGGAGCATTATCATTAAGGTTTCTTATGATTAAAAGAAGTTTGACGAAGTGACTTACTTATTACAAAAAATTGTTTACTAGTGATGGAGCATACTCTGTAATAACCCTCTAATGTGCAAATCAGTGTTGAAAAATGGGTAAGTATGCCCTGAGTAATCTTGACCAGTTATCAGTGACCCTTATTAACCCAAGTGCATTACACAGATAGTGTACAAGAGTCAGGGTATGGTCCGAAAGAACTTCTATTAAACACTTTATCAAAGGAAAAACAATATTTATCAGACTCTATTTTGTACCTTATTTAAACTCTGAACCTCTTCACAGGACTCTTCAGTAAGCAATTTTAAATCTCTAAGTAAACCGTCTCAAATCTAAATGAGCTCCCTACTTCTGACAGGTGCTTCTGAGAATTTGCTACACTCAATCCACAGGTCCCCACCACTGTATTTGAACAATTTATCAAAAAAGACTGTAATACCTACTCAATAAGGTTGGAACAGATTGTCCCTGGGTTTTGAGGATTGGCTCAAAAGGTTGAAGGTTAGTTTCAGGATCTGCAGTCATTGATTTAGGCTTCTCCTCTGCTGAGTCTAGTCTTCAGGTTGTCTCATTGAGATGGTCTCTGGAGATGCCATTTGTAGAAGGTGTAAGAAGTAGAAAGTGCTGGTTGCCCCTTTAATTCTCCCTTTCACGTCCTTCTCAAAGATTCTGTGACCCCCCCCCCCCCCCCCTATCCAATACCAGCATTGGGTGGGGCAGAAAGATCCAATGAGGTGACTACATATTTGGAGGCTGCAAAACATGGCCTTGAACCTTCAACTGTCAAGTGCTGTCCTTGTCACACTATGCCTCTGGCCTCCTCCTGAGCTTAGTGCCAGCAACTTTGCATAGCATTCTTCTGACAAAGCAGGTTCACTGGAACTAAAAACAAAGAACTGTAGATGCTGGAAATCTAAAACAAAAATAGAAATCACTGGAGAACCTGAGCAGGTCTGGCAGCAACTGTGGAGAGAAAGCAGAGCCAACATTTTGAGTCCAGTGACCCTTCTTCAGAACAGTTCAATCATCCAACCACAACAGCATAAACACTGATCAGCTTTATACTTGCTCAAACAGTCGGTTTCTGAATTGACACTAACCTTTCCTTTTGGGAGGAAGTAAGGGAAAGTTAGTAAGAGAGTTACCAGGCCAAAGTATTGGTCAATTGTGAGAGAGAAATATTCTAAGGTCCAGTAGCCAGGTCACAGCCTGAGTTGTCCATGGAGACACACAAGAGTGTGGTGGTAATGAAATTTAAATTGTTAATTAAAATCTGGGAGTGAAAACTAAATAACAGTGATAATGATATTAACTTTGTTCTAAAATCCATGTGGTTTACTAATGTGGGAGGAAATCTGCCATCCTTACCTGGTCCAACCTATGTGTGAAACCAGACCAGAGCAATGTGGTTGACTTTTAATTGTTGTATGAAATGGCTTAATAAGCACTCAATTGAAGGACAACTGAGGATAGGTAATGAACACTGGCGTTGCTAGTAATGCCAGTGCCGCATCAAAGAATTCTTAAACTTTATACTTAATTGATTTGATATATTGGCATTGTGTTAATGAGATCTCTTTTAATTTGGTCTTTAGAGTTATACAGCACAGGAACAAGCCATTTGGCCCAATTAATCCATGCTGATGTTTGTTTCACATGATCCTCTTCCCACTCTCCTTCATCCCATCAACAAGTACCTTCCTTTCTTTCTCACATGTTTAACCAGCTTCCCCTTATACAATTTTCCTCAAGTGTTCATACTCGGGCTAGAATCAACAATTTTGCAATTCTGTCACCAAATACACTTACTTCCATTTTCCATATACTTGTTAACTCCATGTAAAAATTGCTCTTCCTTTGTTCACCCAGTTATATGCAGTTCAAACCCAATTCCCAGTTAGTGTATTGTACAATTTGGCCCGCACCAACAACTGTGTCTCGAATTGATGGGATAAAAATATCCATTGTGCTGGCTGAAAGGTGAACATTAAAAGACAAGTAACAGATGACGAAGTAAATCACATCAGGTTTCGTATTATCATTTTCTGTTTTCACCCTCCTTAACCACCCATTCCCTCTCAAAACATTCTCTGAAACCAATGCTAAACCTTTGCATTTTGCTGAAAGTTGCATCCAAAGCAGTTCCAATAGAGGCTATATAATGGAATATAGTCATCTTTTCTCTGTAAAGGAATCAGGATCATGGTCCAGCTGTTCTCCATCTGACATTTAAGGAACCTATTTTTTGGAATTAGTATGCATTTTGGAAATGAAAGAGTGCCATAGACATTTGAAACAGTTCCAAGCAACTTTCAACCTTAGAACAGTTAAAAAGAAAGAGGCTTCTATCTGAATAGAGAGCACATTAATCCAAGATAGTTGACCCACCCAGTGCTCTCCCAGTGAGTATTTAAAATAGCTGAACTGTGATGTGCAGCAGGATTCAGAAGCAGCCAAATTGGATGTGTACAAAGGGTCACTGTCAAACTTTGACTGTTGTTTTGGGTGGGGTTGATGAACAGGCAATGAATGAAAAACTGGCCTTGCTTAACATTGTAGAAAACATGAATTTAATATGAGATTGCTTCTTTATTGATATGTTGGGGAAAAGTAGCAGAAATTCAACTTGTAACAATCCTATAAAATAATTGATCTACCAGTTTTCCCCCTCTAACTCATTTCTCTCCCAGAATCTGAACTATGCATTTCACCACTATTTGCTCCCTCATGCAAGGCTTATAAAACCTAAGTTTAGGATCATTTACTCACCACTCTGGTTTTACTTCGATTTGCCGTTTACGGTGATAGTTTCCTACACTGATGGACTTAGCTCTTTGTATTGATTTTTCAAGTAAGCATTTTTAAAAAAAATGTGCTGCAATTAACATGACAGAGGATAAACCTTGAATAAAGCAAATGGGGGTGGGGGGGTGGTATATGCTCTGATAATATGCGTTCTTTTAAATTGACATTTTCAAAATAGGATAATTGCATTTTCTGTGCTATTTATAGCATTTGTTGCACCCAAACTTCATATAGAGAATTTTGCAATTGTTGAATAAGTTTCTATAAACATTTAATTATTAGTAGAGCAAAGTTGTTGCTACTACAGCTATAATTAATGACCGTTATTGTATTGTGCTATTTTATCACGCCCTCCTGATGTTACATAGTTTGTTGCTATGGCTGCAGGAAAAACAGAAAATAACATCCCTTCAGCTCTTTAAAGGAACATTTTGTTATAGGAAGGCTATCGAAGGACTTTGTAACTAGATCTCCAGAACAAAAGCTGAAGGAACTCTGAGGTAAGAACACTAAATCCTCCCTAATTAACATGATAAATATTAATATCTATGTGTAGTAGGTGAGTAGTATATGTACAGACTGAACAAGTAGGCAGAATTCATTTGTCTAGAGTTGCATATTACTGTCCTGAAAATTTAAAGATACTAAAATAGTTCAAGTAATTTACAGCAGATTATGATCTATTCACATTTTTATTCACCCCTTCTTTGAACAAACTGTTGTATTGCCTTAGTAATGTGCATCTTCTACTTATTTGACTTGCGGCCACCTATAGCTTACTGAAACTAAAACGTTCTTGGAGCTCCAGTCATTATTTCTAGAGGCTCTTCATAATTACTTTGTTGAAGGTTTTAGAGCTTTTAATTAAGTTGGAAGAAATGCATTATACTGCACCTCATCATGCATTCAGAATTTTGAATAAGTTTCACAATTAATGGCTTATATCTACACAGCCCTTCACGAAATAGCCAATTAAAAATAATGAGGAACCACAAACCACAAGTGATGATCAGATCATTTGCTGTTGGTGTAGCTATTTGTTGAAGAGATGGTGCTCACATTGACAAAGACAGGACAGTTTTTTAAATTATTCCTCAGCCTCTATTACATCAGACTGAGCAAGGAGTTCAAGAGGTCATCCAGAAGACAGTACTTTCAATAATGCAACACTTCCCAAGTACTAAATTGAAGTGGCAGATGTGCTCACATCTGTTTTACTATATTAAAGGTGCTACATAAATGCAAATTATTGTTGCATTAAATCTTGAATCCACAACCTTCCTGATATAGAAACAGAAGGGCTGCCAAGTTGATGCAGATTCGAATCTTGGATCACAGCTGAACAATAATAACTAGAACATTCTTTTTTAGAGACATTTTCATGTTATTAAAACAAAAGCGATATACAATGAATATGAAGCATTCACTTGAAAAGAAAGATTTGCATTTTTATCAAGTCTCTCATGACCATAGGACACCCTAAAACACTTTACAACCAATGAAGTGTTTGTAGTCGCTATTGTGATATGGGATACATGGCAGCCAATTTGAGCACAGCAAGTTCTTACACACAATGTCATGTGATCAATTCTATTTGTGTGTTGATGTTTGAGGAATGATGATGCTAAGTAGGAATATTCCCCTTGGTTTTCTTCAAAATTGTGGCATGGGATCATTTATGTCACATGGGAGTCATCTGACAGTGCAACACACACTCATTATTGTGTGTCAGTCTTGAATTTTGTGCCCTTAGGTCTTGGGGTGGTTCTTGAACCTATTATCACCTGCGTCAAAGATAATCATGAATGACAATTAAATATTTTGATTGATATGGTAAGTAAACATCAATGTTACTGGTGTGTCAGCCATACTTCTTTGCCCTAGTAATTCAGGAGTACTTGGGAGCACCTTTGTTCAATTTGTTGATAGTTGACTTCTGCTACAGATCGATGTCGATTGTGATTTGGAGGCATCTGACCTTGGGAAAGGTTAGCACTAAATGTGCACAGAGACAATGTGCCCCAGGTTAGGCAACTTCAAATTGGTTCCTGTTTAATCTATATAGACACTCCAATAGCCCCCTTCATGGTCAGAGGAACTTGGTTGGCTAACTGCAAGAGAAGAACGAATGTGTAAATTCCTAAGGGATGGATATTTACGTTAACAATGGGTAGCAGGATAAAATGATGAATTTTACATTGTGAATTTCATATCATCCTCATTTGTAATCCTTTTCACCAGAATAATTCGGAGCCTTCAGTTTAAGGGAGGGGCAGCTAGCTAGGGCTGGGACGGTATTGTGGATTAACAGGGAAACTAAATCTGGATTTTTGTTCAATATAAATCACATTGCTGGTGAAACGCCAGCTTCAGGTTGGCTGTCCAGACTGTTAAAATCTTTATTTATTGTATGAAATGGAAAAGGAGTTAGTGAAATGGATCATTTACATCCCCTGGGCCACTGTAAACATGACCAGGTTAGACGCTTCAAAATAAGGTCTGATTCCTGTCAATTTTGAAAATGCATAATTTCTTCCAACATATACATTTGCTGCTTTTATCTATGATTCATGCTGGAAATTAACATAATTGCTGCTACCTTACCCTGCTTCCCTAACTTTTGAGAATTTTTGATGCCAGCCTAGTTGTTAAGAAAACGAGGGATAGGTTGTTGGATGGGGTTCAGTAGAATCTAGTGTCTGAAGACCAATTATTTGTTTAGTATTTTCAGCTTTCCTTATTGTTGAATGATGTCACCATTAGCAACACAGAAAATGCTTGATCTAATGGAGTTTGAGGCAAGTGGTTGAAATGGACCAGAACGTACAGGAACAGAACAGTAGGCCCAATTGATCTGTCCCTCTATTCTTTGCATTAGCTTCCTTTACCCTGTTTCATCTAATCCTCTCAACAAAATATTTTATTCCTTCTCCCTCCTGTATTTAGCCAGTTTCCCCTTGAATGCATCCATGTTACAGTTCTTGTCCAAAGTAGTTTGCCTTGCAGTGTCAGAAATTTCAACAGTTCCCAAAGCTGTGTGTGTTGTGCTGGAAAAGCACAGCAGGTCAGGTAGCATTCGAAGAGCAGGCATAAGCCCTTCATCAGGATCTTCATCACAAATCTGACTGCCCCGGTTGACCCATTGTCTCAGCCTGCTCCTGCCCTAAAAAACCCTACTCTAATCTCCAGCATCTGCGGTCCTCACTTTCTTCTAGTTACCAAAGCTGCTGCTTTTGCTGAAAACTCATCACCTCTGACAGGTCAAGATGACTTTGAATATTTTTAAGCAGGTTGACTAAACTGAGTGTGACAAATTAATTACAAATTAACTTCCTAAATCATAACAATGACTACACTTCAACACTTCAGTTGATGTTTTTCTGGATGATGTGAGGTGACATGTGAGTGCATCGAGTGTTGTGCAGTGATTACCTGCCTGTCACCTTTTGCTTTCAGCTGTCACTGCTGTTTGAAAAAAAGAGAGCTGAGCACATCAGCCTCTCCTATTGGCACATAGGCTTGCCGATGAAGAAGCTATGTAGTGCCTCCCTATGGTGACATGCACATAACTCAAGGATCCAGGCTAAACTACAAGGAGCTCCAAATGAGCCTGGTCCCTGGGTGCATAGTACAAACCAACCAGTGTGTATTACACCTTGATGCCCACAAACCAACCTCTGACTATGGATAAGTAACTTCACTGCCTTGTGGGCATGTTAGGAGAGAGGAAGACTAAGCAAGTTAAAGGCTGACAGAAAATCCAGAGTGGAGGCTTGTCGATGGTGACATGTTGCCTATTGGGCAGCTTTTCAGCAGCTCCTCTAGTAGAGTTGGTACCAAACAGCACTGTTTCATCCTCTCCTTTGGACAATACGAGCAACATTGAAAGGAGTGTTTAAATGTTTGGACAATTCCGGGTTTCCTCATTATCTGCCCAGACTTGCATCTTGGTGAGGACATTACAATTCCATTGGCAGCAATGTTCTCATCACTCCACTGGTTGTGATACTGCCCACCACCTGCTGTGCAGCAAGGTCATACATCAGAGTAGGAAACAAAATCACTCCAGGAAGAAAGGTTGAATTACAACCAGCACCTACCATTCCACAGTTAATCAAAATTGTCGAGGCATTCCTTTCAGACAATGCTAAAAATTAGAGGGTGACGTCAATGAGCAACACCACTTACAACTGCATAACTTACTGCATCTGGGGAAAGAGATCTGAGCAATGCTGATGAGTTTGCAATTTATTGGTCACACAGCCCGTTTCTGCAATGAAGTGGAGACCCGTCATGAACTACCAGCAGGTCCCCAGCAAACACCATCTCGATGCTCCCAGAACTACCAGAATCATCTCAACAGACTGCTCAGTGCCGCGCCAATACTGGGTGAAACTCTGCAACAGCTTCAAGTATACAATCTCTTTTAAACCCTGCCCTCCAGTTGCTGAACTCAGGGGTTTGAGAGTGATGTATGAAGGAATTTAAATAGCATCTGGCCCAGCAGCAGCCAATTCACCCCCTTACAGATAAAGTCAGGAATGCTCATAGGTGAACTGAGCGAGCAGGGGGAGCATTACCTCGATGCAACAGAAAACAATGTCCCTGAAGAAGTGCTCAGTGCCATTCCAGACTTTCCTGTCAAGGAGGGCCTGGATCGTGAGCCTTCCATCTTTAAGTTCAACAAGATCATTGAGCATCTTGCCAATGAGCAGTGCCAGAAGACGTTGACACTCCACCTAGAAACCTCAAAGTTGGAAAATCAGCACTGCTGCACTATCTGCACAAACTTGTGTTTCTGCTGGAGGAAGGCATTTATGTGTCAAGACATTCTAGAAGGAAAATCTAGAAAAACCGGCACATGTATGCTTTAAAGTGGAAGACCATTGCATTCGTTTACAGGTATTGCTGTTTTTATTTTATTGATTTCTTCCTTTGGGATGGGAGGTGCAAAAATAGTCGTCTTTTAAAGAACGATGGGGATCCTCGGTGACTATAGCAATCAGTGAGAGAGCTCCTTGTCTAGTGTTGTTGGTAGGTGATCGCTGTCAATGCTCAGACCAGTTTGCAGGTCCTGGCATCATATATTGACCTTGAGTCTCAGTGCAGCTTCAGAACTGGTAGATTGATAGTCAACCTGATCTTCTCATTTCAGCAATGAGAGGGGAAGTAGTGTCAACTGTGCAGACAATGTCACCATCACAGATCTCAACAAGGACTTCAATCTTTAGTGGAGATGGGCACTTTAAACTAGTGTGGAGAAATAGGTTACCCACATGGACCTTTTGGACATCTGCCCATCAGAGAATGCACAGTTACAACGAAATCTTATCAGAAGCTTTTGAGATTAGTCACCAAGTAAAGCAGGGGCTGCATCATGACGTTAACTCTCTCGGGCTGTTTTTCCCTGTGCTGCTGTGTATATTTTAGGTGTGTTAAATGAAGGTGTCAGCAAGTCAGAGCTGACTTAGTAAGACTGAGCGCCAATACCAAAGTATATAATGTCCAAGTCCATGAGTTGCTGTTTGTGACTGACATCGTGCTGGCACCTGACACTGAAGTTCACTTGCAGCTGCTTTTCGATAGGTTCTCCCAAGCCTGTGGGGAACCTGGACTGACTCTGTGCATTGGGAAGACCAAGATATGGATTAAAACATAAGAACTCCCCTTTCCATCAACATTAACAACCTTACTCTTGAGATCATTGACAGCTTCATGTATCTTGGATCAGTAATCATCAGCAGTCACGAGATTTGAGTTCAAATCCCAATCTAGATCTTGAGTACAAACACCATAAAGACTGACACCCTGGTCTGGTACTGAGGGATTGATTCAGAATCATACGTGGTGTCTATCTGAGGTTTTAAACCATGGTTCCACATGTCTGCCTGAATGGATGTTAAAGATCCCATAGGACTACGTTTAGAAACAATAGGGGAGTTTTGCTTGTGTCCTCACTAATATCCCTTTATCACATGAACAAATTAACTGATCATTTTCACATTGTTGTGATGGTGTAGTTTGTTGTGCCCATATTGGCTGCTGCATTTCCTACATTATAACAGTAACACACTTCAAAAGGTATTTCATTGGTCACAAAGTGTCATGAGAGATTCAGCACTATGTAACTTCTGTCATCTTTGTCAATGATTACAAACATGATAAAAACAAATACATCTCTATTGCAGGACTTTTCTTTGGATTTCTGGTTGCATTGAACATAGATGCCTTGTAAAATACTGTAGATGTTGGAAACCTGAGGTTAAAAAAAATGCTGTGCTCAGCACAGCCAACAACATCTGCAGAAAGGAATAGGCTAATGTTTTAGTTCATTGATAAAGAATATATTTACAATCTGATTAGATCGAGCACACCGAGGGAATGTTCTCCCACATGTTGAACTGAAATGTCTTCCAAAGCACTTCGCTGGTTAAAGATTTGAATCTTCATTGTTCCTCAATACTGACAGCTCACAGCTAACTGTGCAAATACATATGCGACAGAGAAAATTTATAAGTATGTTGTTCATATTCAGAGAAGATCCTGAATAAGCCAAAGATTTGGAGTAGGAGAACCTTTATCTTTATTTCTTTAATTATTCAGCTATTATCTGAAAGATGGCAGAAGGAGGCTCTGTTAGCACAGAAGCTCTACAGGAGTCATTTAAGAAGTTTGCAGCATATGGTGACACCAAAGCAACTGGTAATGAAATGACTGGGAAAAATTGGGCCAAGCTGTGCAAAGACTGCAAAATTATCGATGGCAAAGCAATTACCTCAACTGATGTGGAC
The DNA here is from genome assembly GCF_004010195.1 of Chiloscyllium plagiosum. NCBI lineage: Eukaryota > Metazoa > Chordata > Chondrichthyes > Orectolobiformes > Hemiscylliidae > Chiloscyllium > Chiloscyllium plagiosum. The sequence goes on from NC_057726.1 coordinate 53,534,904, forward strand.
ATTGTCTTTACGAAAGTGAAGTAGGTACAAGATTTTTTTTAACATAGAAATATTGCACATCCTGTAAAGAATAAATTGCCATCAAGTCATTAATTGAGGTGAAGTGAAGGTAGATTTCATGATTGCAATAGTCAACTTTTGGAGTTTTATTTTAGAATTTTGAAACCTCTACTTTTATTTAAGTCAAACAAGTGGAATCAAGTTCCGTCAGAATGTTGCCTTGCCTATTGTCAGCTTTTGGGAGTCCAGGTGAACTGGTGTGAGCTATCTCAATTCAACATTCAGTCATTATTCCCCAACCCCCCTAAAAAAAAATTGCTCACTGTTCAACAACAACTGAGCTACCTCAGTCACATCATGCATCATGAATACTATATAGGCTAAGTGACACATTCAAAAGGCATCTTCATCCCATCTACATTTAGCCAAAAGGCACTTACTGTCAATGAATATGTCATGGCTAAGTATAGCTTCCCAGACCATTACTTGATGAATGATCTGGTTATTAATTTCACTTCATCTTTGAAGTGATGACTGAGATATCATTTCAGTGCTTTTTTGTTTGTTCAGATTCACAGAATGTGCAACGTTTCTATTTTCAAGTTAGCAGGTTTATTTTCATTATTCCAAAAATATATTTTATTTGTTAAATTAATGCACAGTGTTCTAAAACATTACAAATTTACTATTACAATGAATTACAACTTGCAGTGCACTTGATACTTACAATATACATTCCTTCTTAAGCATACAGTCCAAGTAGATAATTACACAAGTAACTTCATGAAATAAACTCTCCTTGAGTTTAAATAATCCATCCCCCTCCCAATTAGAATACACATCAAAAAACAGGGGGTGACTGGATCAACAGGTCACCACACTGGCTGATCAACAAACCCGTTTCCCTCATCAATCTCGACCAATGGGAGTGAATGAGGAGAAATTGACCATCAATGGGAGAGTGGGAAATACTGGGAGCCCTCAGAGCAGGAAAGGTGGTGCTGAGATGAAGCCAAGAAACCTGTGTTCCAGTTGCCGAAAGGGCATGCCTGGGTCAATTGCTGGAGGCTACAGGGCAAAACCATGGAATTAATTGGGATATATGCATGTGTGCTGAAAATGAGAATCCGAGAGCTTATCAGATCAAGCTATGTATTTGACTGTATCTGTGAAGCCCTGCAAAGATATCCCTAATTCTGTTCAACAAATCTTAGAGTCATAGAGATGTACAGCATGGAAACAGACCCTTTGGTCCAATCTGTTACCAAGATTTAATATCTAAAGGAATGATGGCCATATTGCCCAGGTGAGGAGAGTAAGCCTATCATGATACTGAGGGATGCTGGGACCAGCCAAACTCTACTGTGGGAAAAGGTATTCTCTTCCCATAAGAAAGTACAGAAAGTCTAAAGGTGCTGGCCAAAGGGATTGGAGGAGATTGCATCTGGAGTGTGACCTTGTATTGGGACAGGTGACCACTAGAGTAGTCCCGACTCTGCCTGTGGTTGGGTTTGATTTACTCCTCAACAATGACCTGGTGGGATCATAAATAATAGATTTCCCATTCATCTCTGCAATGCATAATGAGGTCAGGGAGACCTAACAGCTTTCAGAGAAAATTCCTGGTATTTTCTCTGTCACTATGAGACACAGCCAATGGCAGGACAAGATCAATCTTTGGAGGCTGAGGTGGCTCTGCAAGCAGAAGACCCTTAGGTCTGGTTATCCAAAAACATTTTCAGGAGTCTAGAAGACCATAGAAGGAGAATAGAACTTCCTTGGTAGCAGTACAGCAAGCTAACCCACTGTTAAAAACGACGAGCTCAGACTAAAGCTGAGGCAGAAGCACTCCCTGAATGTTGCGACAGCTGAGGAAATGGAGGCCTCCTCGCAGACCTGCAAATGAGAAGTGGCCAGTGACCTACCAGGTAGCGGTGCTGCTGAAAAATGGTCAGCAAATGTTTCAGTTTGCTCATGAAATTCCAATGGCTGGGAATGAGGGTACGCTCAAACTCAAGTCCACATCGACTAGCATTTCTATTGGCCTCAGCTCCATAGAGACGATGGGAAGGCTTTGCAGAATCTGCCAGGTTGTGGGAAAACCCAAAACCTACAGTAATACCTTCTCTTTGGTTCCCCAGAACCTGGTATGGGAATCATATCAGCAAGGTGTTCGTGGACTGTGTGAGACCCCCACCCAAAACAAAAAGGGGGCTACATGTATAACCTTTCCATCATGGAGATGGATAACCATTTCCCAGAGGTGGTTCCCCTAAGAATCCTGTCTTCCAAAACAAGGTGAGAGAATTGACTGCTGATCAAGTATGATCTGTGCATTGAGATCATGGGCTCTAATTTCATGCCCAACATAGTCCAGGGTCATGGGTAACCATGACACAACCCAATGAAGTCTTCAGCATATCAACCTCACCCATAGCAGGAGCTGGAACAGTACCACCATGTCCTAAAAACAGGACATACTGCAATGAGTTGCCCATAACTGGGATGAAGAACCAGATTTTCTTCTGTTCCCCACCAGGGATTCACCACCAAGGACTCACCCAGTGAGGCTTACTCCATTTGAATTAGCTTGTTGCACCAAGTGTGAGGGTCTCTGAAGCTACTCAAGGAGAAGATTTTAGATAAGGAGGAGGAGAAAACTTAGGTTCAACTCCCACCTGCTCCAGAGGTGCATCATAACATCCCTGAACAGCTTGATTAGGACTACCTAGAACAGAAGAAGGAAGACTCCATGTTAGTATACACAGCAGAATTCCAAGAGTGACGCACTCAAGTCTGTGAAGTGATCCAGGAACACTTGAAAAGCTGCCAAACAGTTGTGAATGTACAGACAAATCTGCCTGAGTCCTGAACCTTTCAGCCAGAAGACTAGAGTTTGTATTCCTGCCAACATCCAAAGAGCCCTTTAAAGCCTATTGAGTAGCTCATGTAGTATAGAAAAAAGCTTGGGGAAACAAATCATCTGACTGAGATCACAGACTAACAAAAAAAGACTCAGGCTGAATCATGTCAAAATGATAAAGCAGTCTGGATGTAGGTTTGCTCGCTGAGCTAGAAGGTTCATTTCCAGATGTTTCATCACCTTACGAGGTAACATCTTCAGTGGGCCACCAGGTAAAGCACTGTTTATAATTCCTGCTTTCTATGTATATGTTTGGGTTTCTTTGGGTTGGTGGTGATGTTTCCTGCGGTGGCATAATTTCCAGTGGTGATGACATTTCATGTGGTGATGTCATTTCCTGTTCTTAGGGGATGGGAAAAAGAACAGGAAATGACATCACCACCGGAAATGGCATCACCAACCCAAAGAAACCCAAACATAGAAAGCAGGAATTATCAACAGTGCTTTGCCCGGAGGACCACTGAAGATGTTACCTAGTAGTGTGACAAAACGTCTGGAAATGAACCTTCCAGCTCAGCGAGCAAACCTAAATCCAGAACCTCAACCTGAGCTACAAATATTCTCAAAACCCTCTATGATAAAGCAATACCATTGCCAAAAGGGGACAAGCAAGTAAGTCAGTCCTATTGACACCAACCTGAAGGACACTCCGTGATAGTGGGGATAAATTGGGGGGATACATGGGTGAGGGCCAGACTGAACTCCTGACCTCCCAGCCAACCAATACAGAAACACCAGCAAACTCAAATTCCAACCACACTCATATGTGCAGAGCAGCAAACAGACTTAGCAAGGCTGCTCCCCGCACATAAAGGGATATGCAGTACTAAGCCATGCTGCATCATCCTCACTTTACATGACTTGATTATGGGAGAGGTCTTTCCCATTAGGCAATATCCTGATTGGCTTGGCTGAGAAAAGCCAGTCCAGGTTTGTTCCATGCTGGAACACCATCTAATCGAGCCTAGTAGCAGTGACGGAGCTTGTAAGTTGTACTCGTTCCCAAGCCAGATGCTCCACAAAGCTCTGCACTGACTGTTGAAAGATTAATGCAGTGACCAGAGTCAACACTTACATGATATCCTGACTGAAAAATTGCATAGCGTAGGTAAAGCCAGCTACATTACCAAGGACTATGGAGATTTTCTTTGGGAGTACTGGCAATTTCCCTTGACTTCCCACAGGATGGAAGTCTCTGCCTTTCTAACTCTTGATAGTTATACCAGTGTTGAGTATTCCATTTGGACTCTCAGATGTGTAGGTATGATGGGATGTAACTTCTAAAGGTATAAAATAAACTTCAAGCAGATTGGACTATGATAACAAGGAGCAATGAACGCCTGCTCAACAGCTTCCTTCCCACACTCTGGATTATATCCCAAACTACAGAGGTATTTTTCTGTTTTTCCCTGTGAAAGTTACAAAGGGCACGGGTTAAAAAGTCAGTTTCAGCTGTAGATTAGATTAGATTAGATTACTTACAGTATGGAAACAGGCCCTTCAGCCCAACAAGTCCACACCGCCTCGCCGAAGCGCAACCCACCCATACCCCTACATTTACCCCTTACCTAACACCACGGGCAATTTAGCATGGCCAATTCACCTGACCTGCACATCTTTTGGACTGTGGGAGGAAACCGGAGCACCCGGAGGAAACCCACGCAGACACTGGGAGAACGTGCAAACTCCACACAGTCAGTCACCTGAGGCGGGAATTGAACCCGGGTCTCTGGCGCTGTGAGGCAGCAGTGCTAACCACTGTGCCACCGTGCCGCCCACTAGAGTCTACTAGTAGAACTGAATGTTCTCATGCATATCAGCTTGGGTTCGAAAGTTAGAACAAAGTGAAGGTCACAGTGGAAGAACTATCCTCTAATCACCCCTGTGTTGCATGTAAAGGTAACCTCTCATTTCGAATAGTACAAGTTGCCAAGCTAGCAGCTAGGAAAAAGGGAAACAGGACAACAAAATGACTCTCTCTTTCTTACTGTGAATGATAGAATGCAGTCAAAGCTGAAAGCTATCAAAACTACAAAATCTCTAGCACTGTGCAAAATTATAATATTCAACTATCTGCTCTTCACTAACAATTCCAAGGTTAATCTTTTCCTTTTACGATTTTGGGCTTACCTCGTTAGTTCTAATGAGTGCGTATGTTGTGTTACTATTTTTTGCACAATTAGTAATTAATAAACTCTCTATTTTTGTTAATTCAAGAAAGCCTGGTTAAATTGGCTGCTTTTAAAATGGAAGTTTATGTGATCTGAGGGAAAGACAACCACAAGGGAAGGGATCCTTTCAAATCAACTGTGCTACAATCCACCAAGGTGCTGATTGAACAGAGAAAGGGAGCCAGTTCAGTTTCCCCCTTACCAGCGAGTTTAGGAATTTGGATTATCCCATGGAAACTTCGCTCAGATCTGGTTGTAACAATGTGCAAGCAATTCTAAGTTTGTGACATTCCTTACATTTTATTCCTGGAGCTATTTTGCAATAACTTGAATATGATTTTTTTGTCTGTTTGGTACAATGGTTACAAAGTTGTTACAATCAGAATTCACATGACCAATTGCTCCATCCGAACTGATGCATTTTAATTACGTTTGTGCACAGAGCTAAGACAGCTCGAGTAATCACATTTGAAGAGTTTAAAAATGCACTGGCAGAGCTCGCTCCAAAAAGATTCAAAGGCAGAAGTAAAGAGGAAGCAATTGAGGCAGCCTACAAACTGATTGCTGGAAAAGATCCAACAAATGTTGGAGTGACGGTGAGTTAATCAGTGGTGAAGATAAGAATATCACATGACTAAACAACTCTCATATACCATAAAATTACCAGAAACAGGGCATTGTTCCTGAGAGTTGGGAGTGTATCAAGGTACAAAAGGTATTTAGTAGGAAACTGTAAATGGATCCATAGGATAAAGAGGAATCTACGGACATGCCACTTTGTTCTAACTTTAGGAACTTGTAGGTATAGTCCTTGGATCTTTACAACCTATTGAATTTAAATAATTGATGAAAACATAGTTATAGTCCTTCCGTTATTTGCAAAACCAGCATCTGCGCTTGTCTAGAGTGCAGCACCCTGCATCAACTTAAATAACAGGAATCCTCATTTGCTGTATGATATACAGGTTATTCAATAAAATAACTATAGGTACTAATACCTACCAAAATCACCATTAGAAGAGCATACTACAGAAAATTGCACACTCCCTCAGCCTGCTATTGTTAGTGCATCTGTCATTTATGATTTATTTTGTAATTTCTGAAGGTGAATTTGTTCTGAAAACATATGAAGAACGTCTTAATATTTCAAGCAAAAATTCACTCAAATCCCCAATCTATATTGGAATCCTCCTTGTCAAAACCAGACATGTATTAATTAATAGAGAGTTTAATCCAAATCTTGCTGAAAAAGTAATGGTGAGTTCACAGCTTTTCACATTTTTAGAAAAATGTGAGTTACATTTCTATCCTTTCTCTTTCCTGTAATCCAGTCTTTCCTTCAGCCTGTACTGATTTGACATTGAACTCGTCTGTTGTTCTATTCTCAATCTTTGTCCCATATTCACTATGTTAACTGAGATTCTTGTTGCTCCTATCCGTTCACACTTCAAGCAAGCTACAAAAGAAAAGTCTTTTGTTATGAGACGATTGCTCACTTCTAAATGATTGAATACGAAGTCCAGGTTCATTCTTAAAAGCTGTTAGTAGGACACACTTTTGTAACAGGTTTTGTTTTTAGAGTTCCTGGTTTTGAATATAAAGCTTATAATGAGAGACGCTTGGTTATAACAATTGTGGTGCTGAATGAATGGAAGGATTAACCTTGGTAGAGTGCCGATTTCACCTATACTCAAAGGTCAGTGCTCTGCAAAGGGCATACAACCTTGAATACATAGAATAGAATCCCTACATTGTGGAAACAGGCCATTTGGTCCAACAGATCCATGCTGATCCTCCGAAGAGTAACCCACCCAGACCCATTCCCCTATCCTATTATTCTACATTTATACCTGATAAATGCACTTAACCTTCACATCCCTGAACATTATGGGCAATTTAGCATGGCCAATTCACCTAACCCCCACATCTTTGGATTGTGGAGGAAACTAGAGCACTCGGAGGACACCCACACAGACATGAGGAGAATGTGCAAACTCCACACAGACAGTCGGCCAAGGCTGGAATCGAACCTGGGTCTCTGGCGCTATGAGGCAGCAGTGCTAGCCACTGAGCCACTTGCTGCCCTCCAAAATGTTTATATCACAAATCTGCTTATGGCTTTTGTTAAAAGCGCTTGCGATGGCTGTGAATCAAACCCAGATCAACTGCTTGGAAGGCAGCTATGCTCGTCACAATACCACCATCGCACAGCTTAAAGCTCTGTGCCTGGATGGTCTCGAACCACCAACCTTTTAGCTTACAGCCAGATGCTGACCAGTTGAGCCACAGAAATTGGTATTGACCAATTATGCAGACGGTGCAGTATAATTGGAATTCCCAAGAACTAACAGCACTCAATAAGCTTGGTACTACCAACAACAAAGCAGCCTGTTAAGTGACACCTTACCTCATTAAACCTGTATTCTCTCCACTACCCCTCAATATGGCTGAGGTGTGTACCTTTCAACTCCCAAAACTCCAGCAGTCTATCCCAAACTCATTTTACTTTCTAGCACCCAGATGGATAAGGACAGGAAGTACATAGAAGTGCCCTGTCTCCAAGTTCCCCTTCTAGTCATGTACTATTCTGACTTGGAAATGTATCACCTTCAGTTCTGAGGAAGGATAACCGGATCTGAAATGTTAACTCTGATTTCTCTCCACAGGTGCTGACAGACCTGCTGAGCTTTTCTAGCAATTTCTGATTTTATCAGAGTACCTTCATGAGTACCTGGTCAAAATTCTGGAAGTTCACCCTCTTACATCAGACTGTCTGCAGCAGGTTAAAAGGCTGATCACTATGACCAACTTGGCAACCAATTAGGGTCAGGCAAGGAATACTAACATTGCCTGTTTGGTCTAGATCCGTTCATCAAATAAACATAAACTATTGTGGCCTTGGCATTTGTTGATTATCCTGTGCTTATGAATCATGTAATTTTATTAAAAAGGTTTTTGAGGTTTTGTCACGGCAGTTTCTGCAGAGTTTTACATCTTGTTCTTTGATGTTTTTGTAGAAGTGTGTATTTGGATTTGGTACTTGAATGGGTAGTCATTTAACTCCAGCATAACTAGCGTCTGAACTTGCAATCAGAAACATGGACCTACTGTGACTTTGTCTTACAATGAAACTTTTTTCCTTCCTAGAAAGTAACAAAGGCTGGTGCCGTTGACAGATTAACAGATACGTCTAAATATACAGGCTCCCATAAAGAACGTTTTGATCAAGATGGCAAAGGCAAAGGGAAAGTTGGTCGAGAAGATATGATAGAAAAAACAGGCTACGTGGCAGCTTACAAAGGAGCTGGGACCTACAATGAGAAAGCAAAAGAGAAATAATGTCAAAAAGACATTTCTTGGTTTATTGTAAGCAAGGGTAAACCTTTTGGTTATTCCATCTGAAGACCTATTAAAAATAATTTAGTCATCCTTCTTTACAGACTAAAGTTTTAAATTCAGAATAATTACTCTAACAATAAAAGGTATATTTTCCTGTATGAACATACTAAATATTTTACTTTTTATTCTATAGACATTATCAGACTTAAAATAACCACAATAACATCTGTGTTTAGGAATGAATACGTACATATTTAATGAGTGGCCATATAATCAGTAAAGTAAAAACATTAAATACACCATATAGAAGTTAATGTTAAAATGCCTAATGATATTGGAAACAGTATTTCATGCTATTTATGTTATTTGAAAAGGGTATCTGTAATTTTAAACAAAACTTTTACAAAACAGTTGCTTGAACATTATTTTCCAAACAAGACTTGTTAATTAGTCTATAAAGAAAAAAAGATCATGCCATACAATTTTGATGCAATGTTCTTTTGACATTTCAGAAGCATATCTCCCTAAATTGTTCATTCTCGGCCTGTGATCTTGCAACCATTGTTTTAATGGGCAGTAAGTTGCAGCTGGAAAATGTGCAATACTATATTGAGTTTCCTGTGCATGTCAGAAGCATTTTTAAAGACAGTTATTACCAGATACGTTGATATGGTGCAACATTTGATATTGATATGATCAGATTTTCAACCGTTGTTGTTGCTTTCATTGATTTTTATTGTTTAGTGATTGAAAGTAGGCTTAATGTTTGAAAATTAATTTGCAGAGTTCATTGCAGAGGCAGCTGTTGTGTTTTTTGCAGCTCAACTTTTCCTTGCCATCCAAAGCAACAATGTTGGGGTCAGTTTTAGCACAGGTTGTTCCAGGAAATAAATCTGTTTCAGAAAATTCTTCCGTTCAAAAGCAGCATGGCATTATGTTGAAACATGGCATTTGAGCCATCCAGTCAGTGGCATTGTTTGCTCTCCATATGAATGAATCATGTTAGTTACTCACGCTGGCCAATGTACCTCCAATCCTTTTTCTCCAGGTTAAAAATAGTAACTATGTGTCAAAACAGACAATATAGCAAATTTTAGTGGGTCTCACCCTAATTTCGTGAATAAACACCAGGCCTAATGGTAGATGTCTTTTCTCTAGATTGGGGGATTTTCAAGACTAGGGGACATATTTTTCAGGTGAGAGGAGAGATTTAAAAGACATGGGGAACTTTTTTTTACACAGGGTGGTTCGTTTCTGGATTGAACTTCCTGAGGATATGCTGGATGTAGGCACAATTATAACATTTAAAAGACATTTGAATAAGTACATGAATAGGAAAGGTTTGGAGGGGTATGGGCCAGGAGCAGGTAGGTGAGGCTAGTTTAATTTGAGATTATGTTCGGCATGCACTGGTTGGACTGAAGGGTTTGTGTGACTCTAACACCAAAAGTGGAATTTCACAAAATGATGCCTTAATCTATAGAATCCATGAGCCCACAGTAACCTTTCTATTTTATCTGTTTATAGAATGTGGGTGTCACTGGTAAGGCCAGTGTTTGTTTCCCACTATTAATTGTCTGTGAACTGGGGTTGAGTGGAGGTGGGGTGGAGGGAGTTACTGGACTATTCAAAGGTTAACCACATTGCTATATGGCTGAAGTCATGGCTAGGCTAGACCAAGTAAGGACGGCAGATTTTGTTCACTAAAGGACAGTAGTGAAGCAGATGGTTTTTGTTTTTAACGACAATCAATTATAGTTGTAATGGTTGCCATCACTGACACAAGCTTTCATTTTCATTATTAACTGAATTTAAATTCTACAAGCTTCTGCATCCTCCATACCCCCAAAGCATTTGCCTGTGGCTCTGCATTACTCCTTCAGTAACATTGCAACTACACCACCATCTTCCTCTTCGACATCCATTCAATAATTTAACCTGTGCTTTAGGGAGGTAACTACATTGCACCTGGGCTTGCTGTTTTGATAATAGTCATGTCAATTTAAGCCTTTCCAACTCATAATGTGAGAGTACATAAGGCCAAATATTTTCAGTTAATAGTTTGAATAAGCACTTCCCTCTTCTTGAGGAATGCTTTTAGTCTGGGAAATGTCGAGCTTTGTTGGACTGTACCAAGTACTTTGTCCGCTGAGCGTGTACTTTGAAACCTATCACTATTTCATCACCTAACGTGTATAAAAATTAGTCAAAATGGCATGCAGGTTATTGAAAACAATGGCTCTGTTTTTAACTTTCTTTATTCATCTTGTTTTGAGTTAAAGTAAAGATTAATGTAGTCAAATATTAAGCGGGGCAAATAAAGCACAATGACAGTTTACCAATAATTCAAGTTTCTATTCATGTTTTGGTTAATTTTCTGTTAGTAACTGTAGTTATAAATAAATATTTTGTAATAAATGATTGGTGATTTTTGACATTTTCTGTTTCAGTTGGAGAAAAGGATCGAACATAGGTTCAGTATTAGGGTGCAGGTACTTGAAGGTGAAAAGTACCACCACAAACAACACTGTCAATACCTCCCATTCAGCCAGTGGTCTATGGGAAAATCATTGTCTCAAAACAAAGTAGAAGTACTTTCATCCTTGGAGTATAATTCAAGATTAAAATAATCTTAAAACATTCCTGGTCACTAATAATGCATTGTGTTTTTTGGCTTCAATTGAAAAGCGTTTATCAAGTTCTTTTGGTGAAGCTCCCAAAAGAAATGTAAATTACAATTGGGTCATGATTCTAGCAAGCAGTAAGTAGGCAGTCTGTGTGTATATGCATCTCTATGGAAACCAAAGATCCATGCAAACAATCAGGCAGCTGCTTTGAATAAAAGAGTCTATACCAAGCATAGTTTCAATGTAATTGCTGTTTGTAGGGAGTACATTGCTATGCCTTCAGATACAATATTAAAGGAATTTAGTTGACTTAGAGTTCAAGATGATACAATCAAACTCAACAACTGCATATTTTTACTTCCACATGCTTTCTGATTTAGGATGCATTTGTTCAATAAATATTTGGAGCAGTGCCTGTTTTCATTAATATTGGGAACAGCATTTGAAACTACTAATGAACAATACCTGAACAAGCAATTTTGTCAGTGGGAACATGAAACACACTCAATTATTAAATAACTATTAATACTTTAACTGTTGTCTTCATTTGATCTGCAAGTCATTAAGTCTGTTAACTCAGCTATGAATTGCACAATACTTAAGCCAGATAGCCACATGAAAGTTGCAAAAATTGAGATATCCATGAATGAACGGAGTAACTTATGACACTGCTCAATTTTGCATACTGTAATTACACAGTCTGTTTTAATTTTAGGACTGGAAACTTGTCTTCAAGCTCAATGAAAACTGACAAGATGAGTGAGTCAGCCAAGTCTGATTGTGTCCATCTTATTGCCAGGATTTGACAATTTGTGGCAAAGGTATTGGGGATTCTTTGATGCTCAAGGCTGGGGAGAAGGCTGACAGATCCAGCTGTTAACCTGTAACTAGTTCTGCACCCTGCCCAATCTAAATCGGTCCCTTGGCCATCTCAGGAACTGGCCAGACAGGATAATCAAACAGCCATAGTCATATTTTAAAAGTTAGCAATCCGGGAGGAAGCATGTAGGAAGTTATTTTATTGTAGTGAACAGCATCTCTACCTCTGAAAGAGAAGCTCCAGGTTTGAGTCCCGTACCAGGAGTTGATCGCCAGGAAATATGCATTCATATTGTGGCCAAGCAGGAAGAGTATCAACCTGAAAATTCTTCCAATGGCCAGTGATGAGGGTCAGAGTCAGCCACACAATGGAAAGAAATCAGAATCTGTACCATTATTAGCCATACAGGCCAAAACAAAAATGTAAAAGTGCACATTGCACTAACAACTCTGAGTTATAGTTCACTTGGAGTTGTTAATGCAATGTGCACTTTTACATTTTTGTTTTGGCTAGTTTTCTGCCTGTTTGTCCAATGTAGTGTTTGTTACGGTTCTTGCACTGTATTTTGTAAATGACATTAGTTTTGCTTGTTGCCTGTATAGGGTCTTTCAAGTTCGTTAGCTGCTGCTTTAGTGTGCTGGTGGGTTTGTGGGCTACCATGATGCCAAAGGTTTGAGTAGTCTGACAGTCATTTCTGAGATGACTTTGATGTAGGGGAGAGTGGCTAGGGTTTCTGGACGTGTTTTGTCTGCTTGTTTGGGTTTGTTGCTGAGAAATCGGTGGACTGTGTTCATTGGGTACCCATTCTTTTTGGATACACTGTATAGGTGATTTTCCTCTGCGTAGTTCCTCTGTGCAGTGTTTGGTGACTTGTTGAAATAATGTTCTGATGCAGCTTTGTTTGTGGCTGTTGGGATGATTGCTTCTGTAGTTCAATATTTGGTCCGTATGTGTTGTTTTCCTGTAGACGCTGGTTTGAAGTTCCCCATTGGCTGTTCGCTCTACGGTGACATCTAGGAATGGCAGTTTATTGTAGTTTTCCTCATCTTTCGTGACTTTTATGCCAGTAAGGGTATTATTGATGGTCTTGAAGGTTTCCTCTAATTTGTTTTGTTTAGTGATGAGAAAGGTGTCATCCATGTAGCGGACCCAGAATTTGGGTTGGATAGTTGGCAGAGCTGTTTGTTCGAGTCTCTGCATTACTGTCTCTGCTAAGAATCCTGATATCTGAGATCCCATGGGTATTCCGCTGGTTTGTCTGTAGGTTTTGTTGTTGAAGGTGAAGTGGGTGGTAAAGCATAGGTCCACTAGCTTGATGATACTGTCCTTGCTGATGAAGTTGGTGGTGTTTGGTGTATGTGTCTTTGGGTCTTCTAATAGTGTAGTCAGTGTTTCCTTGGCTAGATTGATGTTGATTAATGTGAACAGGGCTGTTACATCAAAGGAGACGATTATTTCATTCTCTTCTATCTTGGTGTCTTTGATGGTCTACAGGAATTCTTGGGTGGAGTGGATGGAGTGGCGTGAGTCTTCTACTAAGTGTTTTAGTCTTTCGTGTAGCTCCTTGGCCAGTCTGTAAGTTGGTGTTCCAGGTAGCGAGACTATGGGTCTGAGGGGGACTCCTGGTTTGTGAATTTTGGGTAATCCGTAGAAGATTGACAGTCATTTTAAATCAGAGACTACGTTGAAAAAACGAATGCACTACTTGTAGATACCAACACTTACCAATAAGTGGTGATAGACCTGACTCCACAACTAGAGAACCGAATCACAGCACTACTCAAAAAACTTCAGAAATCTGGAGAAATAAATAAGACCAACTTCCAAAATATGAAACCAGTCAGATCCAACACACTACGCTTCTACAGATTACCCAAAACCACCCAATTCACCTTCAACAACAAAACCTACAAACAAACCAATGGAACAACCAATGGAATCTCCGATATCAGGATTCTTAGCAGAGACAGTAATGCAGAGACTCGAACAAACAGCTCTGCCAACCATCCAACCCAAACTCTGGGTCCGCTATGTCGATGATACCTTTGTCATCACTAAACAAAACAAATTAGAAGAAACTTTCAAGACCATCAGTAATACCCTTAGGTGGCATAAAATTCACTAAAGAGGAGGAAAACAACAGCAAACTGCCATTCCTGGATGTCACACTATAGTGAACAGCCAATGGGCAACTTTAAACTAGCATCTACAGGAAACAGAAGCAATCATTCCAACAGCCACAAACGAAGCTGCATTAGAACATTATTTCAATGAGCCACCAAACACTGTAGCACGGAGGAACTATGCAGAGCAGAGGAAAATCACCTATACAGTATTTCCAAAAAGAATGGGTACCCAATGAATGCAGTTCGCTGATTTCTCAGCAACAAACCCAAACAAGCAGACAAAACACGTCCAGAAACCCTAGCCACTCTCACCTACATCAAAGTCATCCTGGAAATGACTGTCAAACTACTCAGACCTCTTGGCATCATGGTAGCCCACAAACCCACCAACACACTAAAACAGCAACTAATGAACTTGGAAGACCCTATACAGACAAAAAGCAAAACTAATGTCATTTACAAAATACCGTTTGTAACAAACACTATGTTCGACAAACAGGCAGAAAACTAGCCACCAGGTTACATGAACATCAACTAGCCACAAAATGACATGACCCTCTCCCATTAGTATCCTTACATACAGATAAGGAAGGACACCACTTCAACTGGGACAACACATCCATTCTAGGACAAGCCAAATAGACACACATGAGAATTTCCAGAAGCATGGCATTCCAACCGGAACGCTATCAACAAACACATTGACTTGGATCCCATTTACCACCCAGTGAGAAAAAGAGCAGGAAATGACATCACCAGAGGAAGTGATGCCACCACAGGAAATGACATCACCAATCATATAAATAGAAAGCGGGAATCACCAGCAGTGCTTCGTCCAGAGGCTCACTGAAGATGTTACCCAGTATGGTGACTCAGCAAGCAAACCTACATCCAGAACCACAACCTTAGCTACAAATCTTCTCAAAGCTTGTTAGTGAATCAAATTTCCTTTTACAACAATTGAAGGTAATTTCATGGCTACCATTACTGAGATTAACTTTATTTTCCAAATTAATCAGTTCAATTTAGCTGCAATTGTTGGAACTGATATTATCACTACAGCATTCTTTCCCACTGCTTCCTCCCAGAATGAACAGAACCTCAGACCTACCACTCTCATTTATCATCTCTCTTGGCAACTATATATGAACCTAGTCCTTGCCGCCACTTCTAATCTACACCTTTTTTTAAAAGCGGTCCAATCCAAATTACCTTCCGTTGCTCCTATAAATCTTGCTCCCACATCTTGGTGCTCTTGCAATCTGCCATTATTAAATTCACTACTGCTACACCCTTATCCATCCTGCTCGAAATCTGGCCAACTATAAAATTGACTCCATTTTGCCAAGCGGGAATTAACTGAACTGTGCCACCAGACCTGTTAGCCACAGAGTGAAGTTGCTGGCACTGCCCATGATGGTAAAGATTAGTTCACCTCAGGGTAAATGTCCATAAACAACTACTCACACTCTGAGATCTTATCCCCACATCGCAGCCAATCAACAAGCCCCAACCTTATCACCCCCACTACAAATCATCACAATATCCTCTTGGTATCCTTCCTGGAATAAAGACGCCACCAAAAAGAACCATTCATGACAAGTTTATCCAACAATATCTCCAATAATATGTACATTGTGCATTCACTGTCTTGTAGGTCCCTTTGAAGAGGAATTTCTGCTCTTTTGCTAGGCCAGAATCCTGCAAGAATTCCATTCCATTTTCCCAATTCTTCCACCTCTGTTGCATCTGCTTGGACGAGGAGACATTCAATTCCCAAACATCCCAGATATCCATTATTTTGAACAACATGCTTTTCCCCTCTCTGCCATCCAGACAGCCCTCCACCGCATCTTCTTTATTCCCCATTCCACTGCTCTAAACTCCACACACCCCCCACCTCCAACTGCAACAAAGATACAGGGCCTCTCTTGTCCTCACCTATCACCCCAACAGTCTCCGCATCCAATGTATCATCTTTAAACATTTCCGCCAACTCCAATTAGACCCCACCACCAAGAACATCTTTCCCTCCCAACCTCTGTCTGCCTTCCGCAAGGACTGTTCCATTCGACAGTCCTTGGTTGGTGCCACTCTCCCCACCGAACCCCCGAACCCCCAGGTACCTTCCCTGCAACTTGTAAAAGATGCAAAACCTGCTGGTACACCACCCTCCTCACTTCCAAACAGTCCTTCCCCGTGAGACAGAGGTTCACCTGCCTCTCCTCCAACCTAGTTTACTGTATCCCGTGCACCTGATATGGCCTCTACATCTGGGAGACGAAACGTAAACGAAGGGCATGTTTCGCTGAGCATCTCGGCTGGGCCCACAGAGGCCGCCCAGACCTCCCAGTCACCGTCCATTTTAATTCCCCTTCCCACTCCCTTTCTGACGTGACCATCCTTGGCCTCCTCCATAGCTACAAATCAGACCACAAATTGGAGGAACAACACCTCATCCTCATCTTCCAACAGCCCTGAGGACTCAACAAGAGTTCACCAATTTCAAATAGCCTCCCTTCGCATCCCTCGACTCCCTTTCCAGCCCCGCCTCTTCCCTTCCATTCCACTTATCAACCCTTCCTTCCAGCTACCAAACAGGCCATACCCTCTACCTGTGTTCGCCTATCCCTACCTTACTACTCAGCCTTTCTCCCACCCAAAACCCTTCCCCCCCCACCTCCTCCTTTATCTGCAGCTCTCCTTATACCTACCTCCAGCCCTGAAGAAGGGTTACATCTGAAACATTGACTTCTGCACCTCCTGATGCTGTGTTCTTCCAGGATCCTGCTTGTCTAATTTGGAACACCTTGCCACAGAGAGTTCTGGGGGTAGAGTCCTTGAGGATATTTAGATAAGATTACTTACAGTGTGGAAACAGGCCCTTCGGCCCAACAAGTCCACACCGCCCCACCGAAGCGCAACCCACCCATACCCCTACATCTACCCCTTACCTAACACTACGTGCAATTTAGCATGGCCAATTCACCTGACCTGCACGTCTTTAGACTGTGGGAGGAAACCGGAGCACCCGGAGGAAACCCACGCAGACACGGGGAGAATGTGCAATCTCCACACAGTCAGTCGCTTCAGGCGGGAATTGAACCCGGGTCTCTGGCGCTGTGAGGCAGCAGTGCTAACCACTGTGCCACCGTGCCGCCCAACATGCTGACATATACTCTTGGTCAGTAGAAGAATCAAAGCTTAATGACAAAGGGCAAGAAAGTGAATGTAAGGATTGTCAGGTCAATCATGGTCATATTGAATGGTGGAGTAGGGTCAAGGGGCCAAATCGCCTACTCTTACTCTTATGTTTAGTGGTCATGTAGCATCATAAGTTGACTTAAAAAAAAGTCATGGTGATTTGATGGTGGGAAAGTTGATTGGTTGTATGAAATAACATATCCGGTTGTAGAATAGAAAAAATATAAAAGAAATCCCACGTAGAATCACAGATTCCCTACAGTGTCGAAGTGGGCCATTCAGCCCAACAAGTCCACACTGACCCTCCGAAGACTATCCTATTCATACCCACCCCATCCCTGTAACTCAGCATTTCCCATGGCTAACCCACCTAACCTGCAGATCTTTGGACTGTAGGAGGAAACCGGAGCACCCGGAGGAAACCCATGCAGACACAGGGAGAATGTGCAACTCCACGCAGACATTCCAGAGGCTGGGATCGAACCCAGGTCCCTGTGAGGCAGCAGTGCTAATAACTGAGCCACCATGCCACTGACAATATACAAAAAAATGTAGATCCCCAGTCAGGCCTTGGGGTGCAGTGGTAATGTCACTACATCTGAGCTAGGACACCCAGGTTCAAAGTCTCACCTGAGAGATATTTAAAAACGTTCTTGATATGTTGATTTAAATAAAAACAGCTGATTCTCCTTTTAGAGAGAGGTGGGCACTGCAGGAAATACAGTGCTTTATGTCCAACTCCATTTTGACTTAGCCCTTTCCCACTTCCTACCACCCTCAGATTTTAAAACATAGAACATAGCACAGTACAGGCCCTTTGACCCTCAATATTATGCCAACCTGTGAAACCAATCTGAAGCCCATCTAACCTACACTATTCCATTCTCCTCCATATGCGTACGCAATGACCATTTAAATGCCCTTAAAGTTGGTAAGTCTGTGACTGTTGCAGGCAGTGGGTTCCATGCCCCTACTACTCTCTAAGTAATGAAACTACCTCTGACATGTTGATAGTTCACATTGCCCATAATGGGCTTTGAATGTAAGCTTCTAATTTGTTTTATATTCATTTGTGAGATGAGTGTTGCTGGCTAGGCCAGTATTTATTGCTCGTCCCAATTGCCCAGAGGACATTTAACAGTCAGCCACATTGCTATAGGTCTGGAATCACATGTAGCCAGACCAGGTAAAGATGGCAGTTAGCCTCCCTAAAGGATATTAATGAACCAGATGGATTTTTTTCCTAACAACTGATGATGGTAATTCATGGTCATCATTAGACTCTTAATTCCAGATTTTTATTGAATTCACATTCTTTCATCTGTTGTGGCAGGAATTGAACTTAGTCCCCACAATGTTACCTGGGTCTCTAGATTAACAGCCGATCAATAATACCACTAGGCTATCATATCTGCTTAGATTGGCTGCACGAATGATTACTGGTGATGGTTAATAGTTAAAAACAAAAATAAAATCAGTGATTTGACAGTGGGAAAGTTGTTTGGTTCTATGTGATAACACTTTTGGATCTGAAAAAAGGAAAACAGATTCTCTAGGGCTCTTGTGGTGCAGTGATAACGTTTCTCACCTCTGAACCAAGTGACCTGGGTTCACATCCCACCTGCTTCAGAGATGTGTAATGACCTGTCTAGACACTGATTTAAAAGAACGCTGCCTATGACCATATTAATCTGAAGACCATTGGATCTCAGAGGTTAAGCAGATACAGCCCTGGTTAGGACCCAGATGGGACACCACCTGGGAATACCAGATGTAGTAGGCTTCACTCCACCATCTTAATTTTGATTTAGCCCTTCCTGCTCTCCCTAATCCCCCTCCTCACTTTTGATGGTTTGCATTTCCCATAATGGGCTCTGCATGTAAACCTCAAATTAGCTGCCTGAGTCATTTTTGGTGGTAGACATTAGTTTAAAAACAAATGGAGAAAGTCATGGTGATTTGGAGGTGGAAAAGTCATTTGGTTGTGTGTGATAACAATTCTGTGGATATAGAAAATAAAGCAGATCCACAAGGGGGAGATTTCTCATGGTGCTGTGGTATGTCTCTATCCTTGAATCAAGGAGCCCAGGTTCGGGTCCTACCAGCTCCAGAAATGTGTAATAATATCTCTGAACAGGTTACTGCAAAATATACCTACTGCCCCAGGCTGGTGAGGGTCAGTAGTAGAGATGATCCTGACTCATCTTTTTGTCAGAAGCTTGTGGGTAAGAACATAAAATAGGTCATTCTGCTATCACATGCGTTTTGTTAACGCGAATTCACCATAAAACGATTGATGAATCGGGGATACTATTTTCAAAGTGTGAACTTTTTAAATGAGTATTGGCTGTAACATGATTACATCTGTGACAAAGCTGCTCATTTAACTAGGTTATGCGGTCCTTGGCTTTTTTTTTTCAGGGAGGTCATGAACAACACAGACTCCATAAAGTCTGGAGGTGAAGAGTTTTAGGGCCAAGTTGATAATAGCTAACAGAGACTACCTCAGGCAGAAGGCTTTCAAGTTTTTTTTAAAAACTTGTACAATGAAAGGGGAATGACTAGTTCTCCCAGCTCAGCTTTTCTCTGGTTTGTTTCTTTTAGCAGTAGTGTGAACAAAGGCGAGTGGATCCAAAGATGCAAGTCCAGGCAAGCACTCTCTCTCTCTCTGACATCTAACCTATAAGACCTTGTGTTTGATTTGTGCCATGGGGGGTTTATGGGGATTGTAGCAAGTATTTGGAACAGCATCATTAAGTTGGGATGATCTGTTGGGGTTTCTGAGAGGCTGTTATTCGGTATTCTGTTTTCTGTTGTTTGTGTTTCAGTCAGTAATCTTGTAAATAAACTCTGTTTTGTTAAAAACAAAGTGGTTTGATCAGTTGGTTTTCTCCAGGAATACCCGCATTACACTTGCTTGAAACAACTAGCAAAGTTAGGGTCTGGGCTACCTTCTTGAAATTTTTTGAGGGGGTCTGGCCTGGTCCATAACACATTGCCAACACTTTAAGCACTGTTTCTGATGTGCGATTTTTGTATAATGCAGGGTTGCACAAGAATGCAAGTATCATATTATAGATACCTGTAAATCCAGATTGTATTTCTGTGGCATAGTGGTAGAATCGCTACCTCTAAGCCAGGGGGCTTGGGTGTATAATGATATCTCTGAACAGGTTGATTAGGAAAAATAAAACAGATTCACTAGGGGGAAAGATAAGCATTTGGCTGTGTGTGATAGTACTTGTGGATATTAAAAAAAAGCACGAATAAAGCAGATCCTGGGGCTGAGGTAAGTGTAACTCAGTTGGCTAGATGGCTATTTGCAATACAGAGCGATGCCAACAGTGTACATTCAATTCCTGTGACCAGCTGAGGTTATCACAAAGAACTCTCCTCTTCAAACTTTCCACTTGCCTGAGGTGTTCTGATCCTTAGATTAAACCAACAAAAAAATAAAAATGGTGTTTGTCCTAGGCTGGGACTAGCTGTGTATTCCACAAGTAATGGCTCTAGTTTGGTGTTCAACAATAAATGATATTCCTTTTCAGTCAAGCTTCCGGAGTCATTGCAGTTATGCAATGTTTGATCTATGTTGATTTAAATTTATTTTTTAGTCAAATTCTTCAAATGTGAAATCTTCTCCTGCAGTTCTTTCTGTCAGTAGCTGGAAAAATAATCTTTTTAAAAAAAAAACGATTGGCTACTATGAGGATTGTAACAACAGACTGAGTCCTAATTGATAATGAGTGAGAGATGAGACTGTGGTGCATTGAACAGTATGAAACGTTGGTGGCTTGGTGTGAGTAAGAGAGATCTTTTGAATGTACAAATACTAATCTTGACTACTTATGTGAAGTCAGTGAATTTTTATTGGCAGAGTAACTATGTCCTTGAATTTACAGAATTGACTTCCCTGACCCTTCACACAGTATGTCTTCAGGTTTCTTGATCCCCTTTGGAGTCATGGCCGAAAAGGCACATTTATCATTTCCTTTTAGCCTCCATCACTAAGACCTCTTTGCACTGCATCAAAAATCTGAGTGCCCTCGTTCTGGCCTTTTGCTCCATTTTCTGTCCACTACTTTCCACCAAGTCTACATGAAACTATCCAGTTGCCTGTTGTAGCATGAGTGCAGCTCCTGTTTAAAAGATTCAAGCTGCCTTTCAGAGATGCATCATACTAATCATCCTGCAATGCATGCTACCATTATGTAGATAAGCAAGCAGCATGAAATTGTGTGCTGCCTTCCTCAGTGAGAATAGGCAGAAGTCAAATCCACTTTGCAACATCATCCCCCTCCCAAATTCCCATGTGCAACATTGGATCTAAGCACATCTTTTCCCCTCTGTTGTGTCAACACATGACTTAATTTTAAAGACGTTAAGTTAGTCTTCAGCCTTCTCTTTTCAAGACTGATATCCCATTCACTCTTTTATGATGAAACTTATCAGAGTCCTTCACTGGCCTGCCAACTACCATCCTAGTTGTGCTATTGCTAGGGAGCAACAGTTGTGGAAGTCAGCTAGTTATAAAAACTCTGCCTTATTTACAACAATCCCTGCTCCAGTGCACTTAGCTTTTCATAACTGCTGAGTGAGCTGATTTAAAGACATGACTGGAGCACATCAAAATGAAAATATTAACAAATGAGTAACTCATTCCAGCAGAATAATGTCAAAATCTTAGAGTGGAAGGTGATAATGGGAAAAGGACAGCATCACAGTTATGGAAACGCCTTGCAGCACATCAGCTTTCGAGACTCACAATAGCTACAAGTCATTGATGACTGGAGACATTATTATTTATTACACAACTTTGATGTCACACTCATGTTGCCATGGCCACACCAGGACTTGTAATCTGAACGCTGCCCTTTAAAACATCAAGGGTGAAAAGGATCTTTCTGTAGTCGTTTTACGACATTAGGTGAGCCACCTCAGTAGTTTTAAGAGAAAAGAATGATTCCAGTTTATCTGTTTTAACATTAAAATTCTGAACTCGGTGTACTTTTATCCTTAGTAAGATCAAATTCGAAACTTCCTATTACACCACAGGACTGCAGGGGTTAAAGAGTAAAGCAGTCATATCTATGTAGGAATCATGCATTATATCCTAATACATTATTTATTTTAGGCATATTTATATATGAATTGTTACTGAACTAGTAATCCAGAGATCTGGGTTAATGATACAGAGATATAAGACATTCCAGCAGCCATATTGTAGTTCTGATAAACATAGTTAAAAATCACACAACACCAGGTTATAGTCCAACAGGTTTAATTGGAAGCACACTAGCTTTCGGAGCAACGCTCCTTCATCAGGTGATTGTTGGTGATTGGAGCATCGCTCCGAAAGCTAGTGTGCTTCCAATTAAACCTGTTGGACTATAACAACACCCCTGGTGTTGTGTAATTTTTAACTTTGTACACCCCAGTCCAACACCGGCATCTCCAAATCATGACTGATAAACATAGGTTTTGTGGGTGTCAGGTATGACATCAGCAAGTGGGTAATTTTCCCATTGACCTCAGCCAGGGATGCTTGATGACATGTAAAGATATACATCGACTTAATGTCAAGGCCAGCTTCTTTCTTCATCTTTTTTTTAAAAAAAGATCAGCTATTATGCTTGTGCTTTATGCTTCTCATGAAAGTAGTATGGACCAAACAAAACCAGGCTCCTATCAGTTTGATTCTATTAATGACAACTCTCTCCAGATATCATTACTTTGCCTGAATTAAATATTATAAAAGATGAAAGAAAGACTTGCACATTTACAGCAGGGTGTTTCAAAGTGCTTTGCAGTCCTTGAAGTATTTTTCTATTAAAGGCACTGTCACAATGCAGGAACACGGCAGTATATTTGCTTTGAGCAGACAACAATAAATTAAATTACCAGATTATTTTTGTAGATAGCTGTTGATAAATGTTGGCCATGTTAAAGTGCAAACTTTCCAATTCATTTGAAAGATTGCTTCCACCTCATCAGCAGGTAGAAACTTGACTTGATGTCATATCTGAAAGATGGTTTCTCCAACCGTACAGCACTCCCTCTGCACACAACATACTAGATTATAAGAAGAAAGAACTGCAGACGCTGGAAATTGGAAACAAAAACAGAAATTGCTGGAAAAACTCCTCTCATCTGAGAAAGGGTCACTAGAGACAACATGTTAACTCTGATTTCTCTGCAACAGATGCTGCCAGACCTGCTGAGCTTTTCCAGCAATTTCTGTTTTTGTTCCATATTAAATTATGTTCTCAAACCTCCAGAATAGGGTTTGAATCCACAAATGTTGAAATCAGAAGTGAAAGTACCACCTTACAAAAAGAAAACAGTAATGCTACATCAATATGATAGCCATAAGTCTTTCCCAACATCTTCAATCATTATACTCAATCCTTTCTTCCCAGCATATAATAGAGGTCATTCCCTAAATATTAAATCCTCTCTTCCAATTGTTCACAGGGCAACTTAAGCAACCTGTGGGACTTCAAAAATGGCAGGAACATCCAATAATATGGCAGCTTTGCATGACTCATTTAAGAAGTTTGCTATTCACGGGGATACCGCCTCAACTGGTAATGAAATGAATGGGAAAAACTGGTCCAAACTCTGCAAAGACTGCAAAGTCATCGATGGCAAAACAGTAACTTCAACAGATGTGGACATTCTCTTTTCGAAAGTAAAGTAGGTACCAGGTATTGAGTAACAATATACTTTTGTTGAATTTATGCCTTCATGAAAGAAAATGTTGTAAGTTCAATAACTGAGATCGTTGATTCAGCTGTGCACAGCCCATGATTTTTGACACAGCGCATTCCCAATCTTAGCTGCACTATCAGGTAGAGAATGATTACTGTTCTGTCCTTTACCAGATTAGAGAATTTTTTTATCCACTCAGTGGGTGTCACTGGCCAGGCCAGCATCTAATGCTCATCCCTAGTATGATGGAGTCGACTCACCATCTAATTGACAGCACTTCAGCACCATCTTTTCTAAATTCTTTCATGGGATGTTGGTGTTGCTGACAAGGACAACAATAATTTTCCTTCTCTAATTGCCCTTGAGAAGGTAATGGTGAGCTGCCTTCTTGCATCGTTGTAGTCCATTTGGTGAGGGTACCCAGACAATGGTGTTTTATAGAAAGCTCCAGGGGGTTTTATGCAATGATCATGAATGAATGGAAATATCTTTCCAAGTCAGCATGGTGTGTAATTTAGAAAAACTTGCATGTGCTGGTAGTCCTATCTTCTGCACTTGTCCTTCTAGATCCTGGGGTCATTAGTACAGGAAGTACTGTCAAAATGGTTTGGCAAGTTATTGAAGAGTTGTGGTTCTGTTCGCCGAGCTGGGAATTTGTGTTGCAGACGTTTCATCTCCTGTCTAGGTGACATCCTCAGTGCTTGGGAGCCTCCTGTGAAGCGCTTCTGTGATGTTTCCTCCGGCATTTATAGTGGTTTGTCTCTACTTC
Organism: Chiloscyllium plagiosum; assembly: GCF_004010195.1. Lineage (NCBI taxonomy): Eukaryota > Metazoa > Chordata > Chondrichthyes > Orectolobiformes > Hemiscylliidae > Chiloscyllium > Chiloscyllium plagiosum. Next base: position 53,559,594 of record NC_057726.1, read on the forward strand.
TTCCGGTTGTCAGTTCCAGCTGTCCACTGCAGTGGCCGGTATATTGGGTCCAGGTCGATGTGTTTGTTGATAGAATCTGTGGATGAGTGCCATGCCTCTAGGAATTCCCTAGAGTTATTGAAGAGTATTTTGCATATTGTATGCACTACAAGCACAGTAATGAGGTGAGTCAATATGTTTAAGGTAGTGATGTGGTACCTATCAAGTGAACTGCTTTGCCTTGGATGATGGGCTTGTTAAGTGTTGTTGAACTCCAGTCTTTTAGGCAAGTGAGTATTATTCTATGATGCTCCAAGTTTGTGCCTCATGGCTGTATGAAATGTTCTGGGGACCTGGAAACTGAACCTCTCCTTGTATTCATATGGCTGATCCAGTTAAGTTTCTTGTCAATGATGTTGCCAGGATATTGGTGGAGAGTTCAACAGTGGTGATCCTGTTGAATGTCAAGGGACAATGGTCAGATTCTTTCTTGTTTGAGATGCTTATGGCCTGGTAATTGTGGGTGCAAATGTTACCTGTCACTTATCAACTCAAGATTGAATGTTGGCTGTGTCCTGATACACACGAGCACAGAATTAACTACCCATCTCGAGTTTTACTAAATAATGTGGTAGTGAGCCACCTTTTTGAACCACTGCAGTCTGTGGGATAAAGGCAGTTTCACAATGCTGTTGGGAAGGGAGTTCCAGGACTTTAATAAAGAAACAATGATGGAAGTGATGCATTTCCGAGTCAGGGTAATGTGTGACTTGCAGATAGATGGTGGTGTTTACATAAGCCTAATCTCATTGTCCCCTGCTGGAGTTAGGAGTCAGGAGTTTGGAAGTGGATGTAGAAGAAGCTTTTCAGAAGTTACTGCATTGCATATTAATGATGGTACCCACGACTACACTGTGTACTGATGATGGAGGACATGTACGCTCAAAATGATGAATGAGGTGTTAATCAAGTCGGCTGTTTTATCCCAAATGATGTAAAACTTCTTGCGCGTTTTTGTGTAATTCTTTTGTGGATGTGGACATTACTGACTAGGCTAGCATTTACTTCCTACCTCTAGGTGAGCTTGAGATCTCAAGGCTAATGATGCACATTACGTCACAGTCGTGACTTGTAGATGATGGACAGTTTTTCCATTGGGAGTGTCAGAAATTGAATCACTCAGAATTTCACCATAGCCTCTGGCCTGCTCTTGCAGCCATGGTATTTATGTATTGGATTTAGTTCGGTTTCTGGTCAGTAATGACCCCAGGATGTTGATTGTTGGGGATTTGGTCATGATAACACAATTGATTGCAAACAGGAGCTAATAAAACCCTTTTGTTTTGGCGATAGAGCAGAAATTGGCTGGTCTGCTTTTAATGGACAGGGTACACTTGGGTATTTTCCCCCAAAATCAGTGATAGCCAGAATTGCATCAGAATGGCTTAGGTAGAGTGGCTAGCTTTGGAGCTTAAGTGTTCAGAACTAAAGCCTGGATGTTGTCTCAGCCCTCAGCCTTACACCTGGACACAGAGTGAATTGAATTGGATAAGTATTAAACATTTACAGTGCTGGGGAACTCAGGAAGAGGATAAGATGGAACATCAGTTGGATTTTCTTGCTAATGTATAACTTAATCTTTTGCATTGGCGTGTTAGGCTCTCTGATCATTAAGGATGTTTGTAAAAACCTCCTACACCTAATTTATTTAATTGTGTACCAGCATTCATCAATGAACTCATGAGGACTGTAGAGTTTTGATTTGATCTATTGATTGTGGGATTGCTTGGCTCTGTCCATTGCATGCTATTTCACCTGCTCAACATGCATAGAATCCTTTATCGTACCTTCACGAAAGTGGTAATCCTTTTAATGGAAAAGTGGTGGTGCTCCTGACATCTTGGTATACTCTTCTATACTCTTAAGCTAACCTCCTTTCCATTTCTTAGTCTTTCCACATTAATTCTGTTGGATTCATTGTCATTACGACATGCCACATAGGACTTTATCACAAATATTAGGGGTCATGGAGTTGGATGTAACGTCAGTCTGGATTGATTGGTTAGCAGAGACAAAATTGACAGCAGGAATAAGATGGATATTTTGCAATCGGCACGGTGGCTCAGTGGTTAGCACTGCAACCTCACAGCAGTAGGGTCCCAGGTTCGATTCCAGCCTCGGGTGACTGTCTGTGTGGAGTTTGCACATTCTCCCTGTGTCTGCGTGGGTTTCCTCCGGGTGCTCCGGTTTCCTCCCACAGTCCAAAGATGTGCAGGTCAGGTGAATTGGCCGTAGTATTAGGTGCATTGGTTAGAGTGAAAGGGTCTGGGTGGGTTACTCTTCGGAGGGTCGGTGTGGAGTTGTTGGGCCGAAGGGCCTGTTTCCATACTGTAGTGAATCTAATCTAATCTATGTGTCAGTGTTGGGCCCCAGCTATTTATAATCTATATCAGTGACTTAGATGAGGAGATTCTTTATAAGGTTTCCAAGTTTGTTGATCATATAAAATTAATTGGATAAGCAAACTGTGAGGAAGATGCAAAAAGGCTGTAAAAGGGATAGAGATAGATTAAGGAGTGCACAATGACACAGCAGGTGGAATATAAAGTAGAGAAATGTAAAGTTGTCCACTTTGATTGGAAAAATAAAAAGCACAATCCTTTACAAATACGACAGCAAATGTTGGTAACTGCAGGATGGATGTCCAGAACCAGCATTTACAGTTTAAGGATATGGGGTGAGCCCTTTAGGACTGAGATAAGGAAAAATTTCTTCACTCTGAGAGTGGTGAACCTGTGAAATTCTTCACCACAGAAAGCAGTTGAGGCCAAAAGATTGATTGTTTTCAAGGTGTTTAATATAGTTCTTTGGGCTAAAGTGATCAAAAGAGATGGTGCGAAAGCAGAAACAGATTACGAGATGGATGATCAGTCACAATCATTTTGGATGGCAAAGCAGGCTCGAGGGCCAAAACGTGCTACTCCTGCTTCTATTCCTGTGTTTCAGAGAGACCTGGGTGTTCAAATTACTAAAAATTAACATTCGGGTGCAGAATGCAATGTGCAAAGCAAACAGTATGTTTGCATTCATTGGACAGGGGATGGAGTATTAACACAAAGAATTCTAACTACAACTGTAGAACATAAAACAGTCCAGACCCTCGATGTTGTGCTGACCTTTTATCCTACGCTAAGATCAAACTAACCTACATACCCTTCATTTTACTATCAAAGAGTCGCTTAAATGTCCCTAATGTATCTGACTCTACTACCACCACTGACAGTGCAGTCCACACACCCACCACTCTCTGTGTAAAGAAAAAACCCCAGGCATCTCCCCTAAACCTTTCTCCGATCATCTTAAAATTATGCTTCTTTTTGAAAGCCACTTCTGCCCTGGGAAAACGTATCTGACTATTCACTCTATCTATGCCTCTCATCATCTTGTACACCTACTTAGGCCACACTGGGAGTCAGAGTGCAGTTTTGGTCTCATGCTATAGAAGGATATACTTGCCTTAGAGATTGTGCAACTAAGTTTCATTAAACTAATTCCTGTGATGAAAGAATTGATTTCCACACTGTAATGTAATATAAAATATAAAATTATATTATGAGGAGACATTGAATAAATTAGAGCAACATTCTGCAGTGTTTAGAGGAAAGGGAGGTTATCTTATTCAAACATACATTTTTTAATTGACTTGAAAGGGTAGCTGCTGGGAGAAAGTTTCCCAACTCCCACCACCCCAACACCTTAAATGGAGATCTTGGACTGCCCTCCCTTACCTCCCCATCCTATAATCTCTTGCAACAAGACTCACATGGGTAGAATCAGGTGAGGCCTTGTGCTGTAGGATTTCCTGTTCACCAGGCCTCCATTCAGAATGGCTGTGGGCAGGAAATTGAGAGGAAGAAAAGCTAAAGTTGCTCTTTAATTAAAATCTACAGGATGTTTGGGAAACTCATCACTTGCAATCTCTAAACAGCACCATAGCATGAAAAACAAAGCAGGCTTCAATCTGGGCCAAGAAGATACCTAAAATGTGCTAGTGTTTGAATGCTTATACAAAGAATACATGTAGCCTAATCTTTTATTTATTTTGAAACTGAAGAGAAGGAGTTTTAATCTACAGTTTTGTTTTAATTTCAGATCAAAGTCAGCTCGAGTAATCACCTTTGAAGAGTTTAAAATGGCACTGGCAGAACTTGCTCCAAAGAGATTTAAAGGCAAAAGTCAAGAGGAGGCACTGGCATCAATTTATGCCCTGATTGCTGGAAAAGATCCAACTAATGCTGGAGTGACAGTGAGCATTTCAAGTCTGAATCCAAACCTCTGGCCTGAAATTACATCATCTTCATTCTCATTTTTCACTAAAATTCCATTAGTTTCCTCATGTTTTCAGCTTTAGAGACTGGTTACGCCTCATTTTGAAATTCCTGATCTCCATGAGTCTTGTCTTGACCTGAACAAGACGGATACTGGTATACCTCATTCAGGCTGAGGAGGTGGTAGAGCCATGTCATCAATTGTCTTAATGTATTATCTCACAATGTATGCATGGGTGCACTCAGATAATACACAAACACTCGAAACATATCCTCGCACACATGCACAATGTACTCGGGCAGTCAGAATTAACTGGGGTTTCACTTGAGCACATACAAAGAAACATTGTTTGAAATTGTGCTTTGGTTAAGTGAGGAGATCTATGGTTGCTAAGTTTAACTCTGTAGATAAGTATAAAACTGAGTAACAATTGGCTCCAGTATTATCCTTTAATAACTGTCTCTCTGGAGCATAATAATAGACACCAGACAGTAAGGGTTGGTTAGACAGAATCCAGGCATATACTTTTCTAGTCAGAGTTTTATTTCAATTCACGTGTCACAAAACTTCAAGCATGTCAATTACTTGTACTAGGACAGGCAATAAATGCTGGTCAGTTAACGACACCCATGTCCAATGAAAGAATAAATAAAACCATGTATAATATATATGCACCCAGTTATCATCCAGTTATCCCTTAATTAACACACAACCATCATAAGTTCAGTAGTAACCTTTGGTCTCAGACATCCCTGACAATCCCAACATGGGTTGATGATAAATGATAGTCTGGCCCATTATGACTTTGAGATTGTATTTAGGTTTAGCACTGCCCTGAGTAATGACATGCCCTTCACATTGTCAAACTCACCACCAGAGTCAGCAAAACATTCCATCCAGGAGTTTGTTTCTTATGTATCCAGCCTAGCACCTGCCTAATGTGAAGGCCAGAATATGACACATGCTTGCAGCTTGTTTTGCCTCCATGACTGATATCCTTTAGGTTGTCATATTTAATAGGACATAGGTCAAATACATCGACACAGCAGCAAAAGAGTTCCCTATAATTAGACAGCAGCCAGAAAATCTTGTGATTTTCTACCCTTTGCACATAGCAAGACAATTAACACCTATTTTGAGCATTAGACAAACTGTGAGCATACTTACCTTGGCAACTTGTGAAGTGCATCTTTTGCACCTATGCAGTACTCCCACTGTCATTGCTGGTGGAGGGGGTGAGGTTGCTTTGTTCCTGATGAGTGTTTTTGGTGTATCAACTATAATTTTGAGCCTCTGACTTGCTGTTGTGACCATAGGCTTTATATGGTTGGTTTTAGGTTTCTGATCAATGATAACCTGTGCATTATTGATAGTGGTGTATTTAACAATGGTAATGTCATTGAATATCAATGAGAAATGGTTTGATTCTCTCATGTTGTGTCTAGTCATTGCCTGGCAATTTTGTGGCATGAATGTTCCTTGCGCATGCAGGGTAAGTCTGTAATTGTCCACATCTTATTGCACCCAGGCATGGTCTTCTTCAGTATCTGAACAGTTGCAAATAGAAACAGAACATTGCTTAATCATCAGCAAATATTTGCATTTCTGACTTTATAAACAAGGGAAGGCTATTAATGAAGCTGCTAATAGTTGGACTTAGGAGAGTGTTTTGATGAACTTGTGGAATAGTGTTTGGGGCTGATTTGACTGGCCTCCATCAACATTAGCATTGTGCAACATATGACACAAACATTGACTTCAATTCTGTTTGTACTTTTCATTGTCACACTGAGTAAAATGCTGTCTTGATGTCAAGGGAAGTCACACTCACCTCATCTCTGGAATTCAGCTTTTGTGTCTATGTTTGGATCAAGACTTTTATGGTCTCAGCACATGTATAGTCCTTAATGGATCACAAACTGAGCTTCAATGAGTAGATTCTTGCTGAGTAAAAGGCACTCAATTCCACTGCCTCTCATAATTTTGAAGATGATTGAGAGTATTCTGATGGAGTGGTAATTTGTTGGTTTGGATTTGTTCTGCTTTTTGTGGACACGACATACCTGAGCAAATTTCTACATTATTGGATAAATGGCAGTGTTGTAGCTGTACTGGTACAACTTGCCTAGGGGTATAATTAGTTTAGGAGAACAAGACTGCAATAGTGCTGCTTGGATTTGTCAGAGAGTTCATTTCTAGAGCCTCAGTCCTAGATGGTCTGTCCAGTTATATTCTTCCACTTTTTTGTAGTGATTTGATACAAATAAGTGGCTTGTTTTGCAGCTTCATAGAGAAGTTAATAAACACACTGAAATCTCACGTAGGCCAGATAGGGTGAAGATAGCAGATCTCCTTTTCTCAAAGATAATAATGAACCAGGTAAATTTTGATGTTAATCCAGTAGTTTCACAATCATTACAAAGATTTACTTTCTACATTTTCAAATCAACCTGCTCAGGGATTTTATTACACACCTCTGGAACAGGTGGGACCTGAACCTGGGCCTCCTGGCTCACATTTAGGGACACTACCACTGAACCCATCAGATCTCCGAAGACTTGCTTTTTATTCCAAATATAGTAATCAATTGCATTTGAAGTCTGGATTACTAGTCCAGTATTATTACCACAATGTTACCTTCCCCTTCAAGTGTTTTCCTGAATTTGCACAATTTTAATTTGATTAATAACCTTTACATGAAACTTTATCAGAGTCGATTTGAAGGCATGTCAAAGGCTTACTGCAGTTATGTTGTGTTGTCACTTAGAATCACAGAGATGTACAGCATGGAAACAGACCCTTCGGTCCAACCCGTCCATGCCGACCAGAGTCCCACCTGCCAGCATCCGGCCCATATCCCTCCAAACCCTTCCTATTCATATACCCATCCATGATAAAAGACAATCTGAGACTTGTTTAACTAGACTTGTAAACATCCTCACCACACATCAGCACCAGTTTTGATATAGTATTTTTAAAGCTTCTTGCACTTGCATGGAAGCATTTCAGAGTAGATTTACCTTTCACGTCCCTCAGTATCAGAGTCTGTCTTTGAGCTTTTATGCTTTCACAGGGCTACAGTGTCTGAACTCAGCTACAGGTTACCTCTCCTCTGTCATCTCTTCAGTCTACTATCTGGTTATTCCCTGAGGTTGAAATAGTTTTCCAGCACTCCCTTAGTGCTTCTTGCCTCTCCTTTTGTTCCTATTGAACTAAAATCAAACCTATCTTTTTTTGTATTCATGCTTTCTATTCTGCTAGAACTGCAATTTAGATGACAGGGTGACAGGAATTTATCTCCTGGAATTTATTCTCAAACACTGGAAGTGTAGCAGAAGTTTTGAGATAATCCTCACTATATGTGTTTTTAAGGCCTTTTTTTATATCTATGTGAACTACCAACTTAGATCTTGGACTTGATCACTTCCGTATCTCTTCTAACCTTCCCTCAAATACACACATACAATCCCTCCTTGCTTTTCTGGTACATTTGTTGCTTCAATCATTTACTACTTGCTGTGCATGAAATGGATTTTATCTCAGCACAACACAAGCTCATTATTATAAAAATGACTGACTACAGTTTTTGTAAGCAAACCTGATATCTGTCTTTATCTACATTTTCAAGTAAAATAGAGCATACCATTTCTTCTTTTAGGTTGCATATAAAGGAGGTGGTGTTGACAGACTAACAGACACCTCCAAGTATACTGGAACCCACAAAGAACGCTTTGATGAAAGTGGCAAAGGCAAAGGGCTAAGTGGCAGAGCAGACCTGGCTGAAAATACAGGATATGTTGCGAATTACAAAGGAGCTGGAACGTATGATGAAAAAGTGCAAAAATAAGACTGCATAGTGCTGCCTGAGACCATTTCCATTAAAGGACTCAATAATCTTTTGTTAATTTGCTCAAGGTCCTCTCCAGCATTTTCAATAAAACAATTAAATTACACCTGTATTTTAGCTTTTAACAAACTACTTTCTGGGTAGTAAGTGCAACTCATGGTCTATAGTTGTAACTGTGAGAAGCAATTGCATGAATTGCTGAGTGATGATCTATCGTCAAAAAAAGCTAAACTTACAAGGACAATTTTCATGTAAATTATCATCTTTACAAATTGACACCCAGCATGCAAGATTAAGTTTAACAGTAGCTTTAAAAAAAAGTTTGTCAGTGTGGTATATGGTGTACCTCCTTGCCTTTCTAGGTCTATTATATCACAATTCCCTCTTATCTGCTGTGTAATTTGTTTGAAATCTTGCTGTGAAGTATGTTGATAATACATTTAAATATTGTATCTGTGAACAATTCTTGCTAGCAGTGGAGAATTGTTTGAGATAACTTACAGGAGCTTACAAAGAGAAACACTCCTGCAGTGATTCGAACAAGGTCAGCCACTTGGACCTTGTAGAATATGAGTTCCCTGTTTGGGGTTGTTAACCTGGTCCAATCAGGGAGCTCTTGCTGACAGATATAAACAGGAGTGTTAAAGGTTCTAGTCACTCTGAGAACTGGCTCTGAAGAAGCTGGACCAGTGTCAAGTACTATGCACACATAAATACAGGGTAACTTGGTGATGGGATACCGGCATCTGTGGAGTCACTTCGCCTCCCTGAAACTGCATGAAATTGACACTCAACTGATTTTTAGTAAAATAACGATTTATATTTTGCACTCCATATCAGTGATGTATATAGAATGACATATGAAGTAAAGCAATACGTCATTTGGTCAAACCAGTCCATGCCAGTGTTTAAACTGCAGGTGAGTCATCTCCCACCTTTCCTGACTAAATCTACTATCATCGCTGTGGTTTCTGGGTAAACCAACACTGCTAATATGATATGGTCTGTGTGTTCCCAACATATAAGCCCTTGGAACATATGCCATAAAGACTGGCTTCTTGTTGAGATAGGTGACATGATGTATATTAACAACACGATATACATTGCTGTAAGATCTCCAGCTTCATCTGCGTTCTCTGCTTGGTGACTATATCAAGCAAAGACCCAGGGATGAAATTTCCCAGACTCTGAACACTGTGGTTAATGGTGGGGCTGTTGTGAAATTTTTGATTAGATTACTTACAGTGTGGAAACAGGCCCTTTGGCCCAAATCCACACCGGCCCTCCGAACAGCAACCCACCCAGATCCATACCCCTTCACCTAACACTATGGGCAATTTAGCATGGCCAATTCATCTAACCTGCACATTTTTGGACTGTGGGAGGAAACCCATGCAGACATGGGGAGAAATGTGCAAACTTCACACAGACAGTTACCTGAGGCAGGGAATTGAACCCAGGTCTCTGAGCTGTGAGGCAGCAGTGCTAACCACTGTGCCCACAAGATAAGAAAGATAAGAACCTTGCAGGTGAATAGTGAGAGGTCTACTTGTATGCTTGCTATCTCATTATTACTTAATCTCACTTCACTTACACACAAGTTGCTAATTTTCCAGGCAATGGAGAGAATTTAGACAATAGCAATTCCTGACAAGAAAATCTGAGTAAGTACGTATTGCTTGCTGACATCTTTTACAGACCTGCATCTTGACCAGCGTTTCCAATATCTCAGGGCATGATTCAAGGGCAGCGATCACCTGCATTCTTTGCCCATGCAGGTTGGTATCGGGCAAGCAACAATTTCTTCAAACGTTCATGGCACATCTTGGACTCACTTATAATGTTGCACTTTGGAGTTCACTGACACTTTACATTGCAATGCTTCTGCCTGGTCTCTTTGTGTCCAGGGACGGGCATTAGACTTGAGCATCTCAGTGCATCTGGAGGCTCAGATCTTGCTCTATGAGCACTTTGCACCTACTTGATTACTCACAGGATGTCTACTTTACCCTTCCTTTTTGTGCATTGCTGGCTTGTTCAGAACTTACAGCCTTTCTGTACTTCTGTGTTGTCTTGCCTTTCAGTGCAGACACAAAGCCAGGCCATGTTTTCCAGCAATGAGTAGTCAAGGAGGTGAACATACAGCAGGATGGTACTGTGATACATCAATGTCTCACGTGCAGTATGTAACAAACGATTCCATACCAAATACACTGAATGTCAGGGTTAGGGGTTCTGTATCATTGCATTTCAGGGAGTGGGTAATGGTCAGTCCTGCAGGCCCTGTGCAACCAAGCTGGGGATTATCAATAAGTCAGTCAGGGAGCTACACAGAGAGCAATCAGGGGTGTGCTCAGTTATCACTCAGGGCTGTCCTTCCAAGTTGGAAACGTTGAGCATATCTTGAATGCATTTGGCAGGACAGATGGTGAGTTGAACTTTCCTTTTGTGGAGGAACTTCAAACTAGGACGCACAATTTAATAACAAGGGGTCTCCCATTTAATATGGAGATGAAGAGAAAATGTTTCATTCAGAGGGTTGTTAGTCCGTGGAATTCTTTTCCCTAAAGAACAGTGGAGGCTGAGTCATTGAATATCTTCAAGGCTGAGTTAGATTTTTGAGTTAAGGATTATGGAGGACAAACAGAAATGTGATCTTCAGGCTGCAGATGAGCCATGGTGTTATGAAATGGTGGAGCAGGTTTGAGGGGCTTAATAAACTAGTCTATCTCTAGTTCTTGTGTTCTAGCAACCATTCTGCCACTTGCCCCTAACTCAACATTCTCTGACCTTATTTATTAGTTTCTTATGGGCCATCTTATTAAAAATGCAGATAATTACATCTACAGTATGACTGTTGTCTGTGTTTATGCTTACTCTAGTGCTTCATGTAGAACCATATGACCAGATTCTCCACTTACCTAAAATATAAGTAGTACATAGGTGGGTGATTAAGTTATAGACATAAGGAACATTTCATGGGTTGTTCTAAAATTGATTATTTCAGAAGCTGACACTGATGCTAGCAAATTCATCAGCTTTTCAATGGGAGATGAATGAAAAAAAATAGAATTATTCCTGATTGGGAGTGATCTGTGCTGCAAGTGCATTTTGGTGCTAGTTGAAGATAATATCTCTTTTTCAGATGATTTCCCTCCATAGTTAAAATAAGTTCCTGACACTCACTGCCCAGATGCTCACATTAAGAATTTAAAAATCACACAACACCAGGTTATAGTCCAACAGATTTAATTGGAAGCACACTAGCTTTCGGAGCCACGCTCCTTCATCAGGTGATTGTGGAGGGCTCGATCGTAACACAGAATTTATAGCAAAAATTTGCAGTGTGATGTAACTGAAATTTCACTTGAAGAGATGGGAAGAAAACTAGAGGGGAAAACAAAACTGTTAAATGAGCAAAATGAATATGTACACTGAGTTTATAAGCTAAGGAATCACCAGCAGAATTATGGGAAAACTATAGTAAAGTGGGATTACTTGGATAACTGTTTTTCAAAGGTCCAGTACTCTGTGTTTTCTACGTTGTAAGTGGCTCCAATGAGGGCTTGACCTGACCACAATGTGTTCCACACAGCAGCTGAATGCTATTTGTAGAGTGCAAAACATAGTTCCTGTTAACTTAATCCTGATAAACAACTCTCTGATCCCCATGGAAACACATGGCATTTATACACTTCTTTATGGTGAATTTCTTCAGCAGGATGCAATAACACAGGAAATATGAACAAGAAATATATAGCCCAGTGGGCCCCTTCTGATTCTATAAGAAGTGCCCCATTGAATGATCAGTCATGTTCAGTAACAAACTCTGACAGGCCACGGGAAGCTATGGATGTGTTTATTCACATTTCCATGGAGATACACATCAACACTTCCAAATAATGGGCATTCATAGATTCAAGCATGTTTTCAGTACAGCATTTATTGTCAAAAAGGATATCTTCTCTCCAGATGTAATCATCACAGCCATGCCCTATTTGGCAGAAGACTAGGGGCTTTTATGTTTTGCTGTATTTTGATGGGCAATCCAAAAGCTTCAGTCAACTTAAAACATTTTGTGTTTCCAAGGTCATTCAATTACTCTAGACGCTGATTTGACAAACAATCTAGTAGCTTATCAGTGAAGAATCACATTTCTGGCTCGCACCAGGTCAGATCTCTGTAGAACTGTAGTTTGAGGTATCTAGCGTAAGAGTCTTTCTCCATCAGAGTCTGCACTTTACTCTGTGTGGGGTCAAAACAGGACAATTTCTTTGGCATGATAAATATGTGTTGCTTCCATTATTTATGGGTGATTGAATACAATGTATAATTTAAGGTATTACTCATATTCATTTAGTAGGTTGTTTGGATTGCACAGTAATTGAATTGGGGGATTTTTAAACCTATTTTTCTAATCAACTTATTCAGAGATTTTATTACACTTTTTGGAGCAGCTGGGTCTTGTACCTGGGCTGCCTGGTTCAGGAGTAGGACACTACCACTGTGCCACAAGAGGGCTCCGATAATTGAATTGTATTACAGCTATGATAATACAGGTACTTCCAAATCAGCTAACTACTCACTTAACAACCTTGAAAAGAATAACATTTCTTAATCCAGCTGCTGTGTATCTGTGGAAATGGGATTAGTCAGAGAAAGGAAAGTAAGAGCTCCTGTTGCTGCCTAAAAATCTCTAATGGATGGGAAGAACATGGAACAAAAAATGTATTGCTTTAAGATATCTGTCCATAAAACAATTATCTTGGAAACTTGTCAAGATGTAGCAGTCAGAGTGATTTTATGCAGCTGCCAGTCACTGGAACAGATAGGTTTAAAAAATTAGTTTTATCTCATTTATTCTGTTGGATTTAGTATCAGCTATATCTCCTGTACACCTCTCTGGCTGTGTCACATTCAGGGTTATGCCTATATTACCCAGTATCTACTTATAAGGTAGTGTGAGCCAGGGGGATAACAATAATTACTCTCGGGACTAAATATCATGATCCTTGCCTCTGTCTTCAAGTGCATTTCTCCAGCCGTCTGAATGTATCAATTAGATGAGGTCAGACGCAAACCATTAACCTGCCTAATTTCATGGTGAGAAATTCATGGGATCAATTCTGTGAGCTTCTACTGAATCCCACAATGAATTTATTAATAATTTAGACTAGATTTTCTATAGCATAGTAGGATGCCATTCAGCTCAGTGTGTGTGCAGCTCCCCAAATAAGCATCTCCTATATTTATTTATTTTCTCCTTGTATCCTAGCAAACATTCCTTTCAAATAGCTGTCCATTTCCTTTAGAATTTTCAATTGAACTTTCCTCCAACACAATTTCTAATGCATTCCACTAGGTGCTTGAAAACATTTTCCCCATATCACTTTTGCTTCATTTACTAATTATTTAAATTTGGGCTCTCATGTTTTGATCCTTGTACAATTGGAAAGAATTTCTCCTGTCTCCTCTTTGAATACTTCCATGAAATCTCCTCTCAGCCCTCTGCTCTTCCAAGAAAGCAGTCCTAAATTTTTCAATCTATCATAACTGAAATTCCTCATCCCTGGTACCATTCTCATAAACCTCTTCTGCATTCTCTCCAATGTCTTCACATCTTTGCCAAAAAGTGAAGCTCCCAAGAAACAATACATCGGCTAGGGCAAAACTGTGTCTTATATAAGTTTAATATAGCCTTTTCTTTTTAAATCAGTCACGGCAAGTGGGTATCTGTCTATGTCAACATTTATTGCCTGGAAAAGTGCTTCTTGAACTGCTGCAAACTTTAGTGTGTAAATATACCCACAGTGCTGTTAGGATGGCAATTCCACGACTTTGACCCACCAACAGTGAAGGAAAGTGATGTCGTTCCAAGTTAGAATGGTGTGTGTCTTGGAGGGAAAGTGCTCCTTTCATTTGCTGCCTTTGTCCTTCTGGATGGTAGAGGTCACAGGGTTAGAAGTTTATGTTGAAGGAGCCTTGCTGAGTTACGACAGTGTATCTTGTAAATGGTACTGCTGCATTGTGCATTAGTAGTGCAGATTCAGTGTTGAATATGGAGAATGGGTTGCCAGTTAAATGGGAAACTTTGTCTTGAATGATGTTGAGCCTGTTGCGTGTTGTTGGAGCTGCATTCATCCAAGAGAGTGAAGAGTATTCCATCATACTCCTGACTTGTGATTTGTAGATAATGGGCAGACTTTGGGGAGACAGGAGTTACTCACCTCAGAATCCCCAGCCTCTAACTTGTTCCTGTATGGCTGGTCCAGCTCAGATTGTGGTCAATGGTAACCCCTAAGATGTTGTTAGCACAGTATTCAACAATAGCTATATAATTGAATGTCTTGAGGTGACAGTTAGATTCTCCCTTGTTGAAGATGTTAACTATGAATGTTACTTGCCCCTTATTAGCCAAATCCTGGACATTGTCCATGTCTTGCTGCATACAAACACAGACTGCTCCAGTGCACGAGGAGTTGCAAGTGTAGCTGACCCTCCTTGCTCTTGTCAATATTAATGTAAACTGGGATGCTGTAATATTTCTTAATTGCTCTCTCAATCTGCAGCTTAAACCAATGAGTTAACTGTGCTCCTGTATCCTCTTTAGAAATGTATCCTTTATTTTATAGTCGAGAGTGTGGTGCTGGAAAGGCACAGCTGTTCAGGCAGCATCCGAGATGCAGGAGAATCGATATTTTGAAAAGTCGATTCTCCTGCTGCTCAGATGCTGCCTGACCTGCACCACACTCTCAACTCTGATCTTCAGCATCTGCAGTCCTCACTTTCCCTTTGTTTCATAGTATATCTCCATGTTCTTTGTACAAAAATGAATCACCTCACACTTCTCTGCATTGAACTTCATCTTCCTCACAGTTTACCATGCTTCCAAGTTTTGTATCATCCACAAAGTTTGAAATTGCTCCCTATACATCACAGTCTAAATTATTAATAAATTCATTGTGGGATTCAGTAGAAGCTCACAGAACAAGAGAGGGTTAAATTGGACTTAATCAGATTGGGGAAAACATAATGGGACTTGATTAGATCAGGAGTGAGTTCTTTGCAGTTACTTACAGGGCAAGAATAACAATTTTGTATTGCTAAGTGGGGAACTGATTATAGAGGAAATGTGTGACTTTTAAAATGGTTGAAACTCTTAAAGTGAACAGCAGGGGGCCACTGCAAGATTAGTGTCATGTGATGTGAAGTACTTAATTGAACAACCGCTGTTAACTGGAGAGATCAGTGCCATTGTTATAGAAATTAACAAATACAGTTATACCCAAAAGGACAGAAACCACAAGGGTATAAGAATGTGAGTCGTGATTGGACAGGTAGCAGCTGTCTTACAACGTCTATGAAGCTACCATATCTTTGCAATTGTTTTGTACCATCCATGTAACTGCCACACTTCTGTAATAAAGACTTAAGGAAAAGATTGTGTAGTTCCCATGACAGGTTATTCCTATTATCAGGAAAACAAATTCCCTACAATTCAGGCATAGTTGGCAGGATCGCAAGAGGATAAAAGGGGGAGAAGACCACTTTACTCTAATCGGTGCCTAGAGGTAAGGATTCCTCAAAAGTTTCAGGTGGAAGTGACAGTCCGAAAATGTCCCCTGTCTGATGCAATCCAAACTGCAAAAGAATTTCGGTTTGAATCTAAAGGAATGCACAGGTCTGGGGCAGCAAAGGACAGGAAAGGGAAGACTTTGTCTCCGACTCTTAGAGAATATATTGAGCAATGATTCAATCCATTTAACACCTTAACTAAAATCGTCAAAAGTATAGAACCTCCATGGGACAGTGATCTTGCATGATATAAAATGAGTTTGGGGAAAAAGAGCCCGTCTGAAAGATAAAGAAAGGATGGTCGCTGTGGTCTGGATGTAGGTTTGCTCACTGAGCTGGAAGGTTCATTTCCAGACGTTTCGTCACCCTACTAGGTAACATCTTCAGTGGGCGTCAGGCGAAGCACTGCTGATAATTCCTGCTTTCTATTACTATGTTTGGGTTTCTTTGGGTTGGTGATGTCATTTCCTGTGATGATGTCATTTCTTGTGGTGAAGTCATTTCCTGTTATTTTACTCAGGGGGTGGTAGATGAGGTCTAACTCGATATGTTTTTTGATAGAGTTCAGATTGGAATGCCATGCTTCTAGGAATTCTCATGCGTTTGTTTGTTTGGCTTGTCCTAGAATGGATGTGTTGACCCAGTCGAAGTGGTGTCCTTCCTCAACCGTATGTAAGGATACTAGTGAGAGAGGGCCAGGTCTTTTTGTGGCCAGTGGTGTTCATGTATCCTGGTGGCTAGTTTTCTGCCTGTTTGTCCAATGTAGTGTTTGTTACAGACCTTGCATGGTATTTTGAAAGTTACATTAGCTTTGCTTGTTGTCTGTATAGGGTCTTTCAAGTTCATTAGCTGCTGTTTTAGTGTGTTGGTGAGTTTGTGGGCTACTATGGTGCCAAGAGTTCTGAGTAGTCTGACAGTCATTTCTGAGATGTCTTTGATGTAGGAGAGTGGCTAGGGTTTCTGGACGTGTTTTGTCTGCTTGTTTGGGTTTATTGCTGAGAAATCGGTGGATTATGTTCATTGGGTACCCATTCTTTTTGAATACACTATATAGGTGATTTTCCTCTGCTCTGTGTAGTTCCTCTGTGCTGCGGTGTTTGGTGGCTCATTGAAATAATGTTCTGATGCACCTTCGTTTGTGGATGTTGGGATGATTGTTTCTGTAGTTCAATATTTGGTACTTATTTGTTGTTTTCCTGTAGACTCTCCCCAACATCAAAGACATCTCAGAAATGACTGCCAGACTACTGCCAAGAATGAACCTTCCAGCTCAGCAGGCAAACCTACATCCAGAACCTCAATCTGAGCTACAAATCTTCTCAAAACTTGCTTTGGTCACTGTGTGTAATGCAACAGCTTAAATAGTGACACGAAATAATTAAAAAATCGAATCATGATAGAGAAGTCAACAACCTAAAAGACCAATTAAAAACAGTTTATGTAGAATTGAAAACCACTAAAGATGAACTGATTAAGGCCAATAAGGAATGTATCAAAAATACATCACCCACACTACCTCTGTATCCAAACGCCCTGTTCTATCCAACCTCTGTAGTGCAACAGCCCCTCTGCACAAGGGCTCAGGTACAACCCATATTATGACTAGTGCTCAATGCCCTGAAGGGAGTTCTGAGACTTATAGTGGCTCAAAAGATGATGTCGCTGGAATACAAATACTTTTCAGTGATAGGCATGCCAATGGATTTTGGTTGGTTCCTCTGGCCGCAGAGGTATAACCATGATTTACTTTTACCAACACCAACAGTATACCTAAATGCGTTTGCTGCAGAACTTTCACAGTAGCCCTATTGCATTCCATATGGCTTTCCAAAATCTCTTGTGGGAACTGCCTCCAATGGCATCCACACTCATTCAATAAGTGGATGATATTGTAATAGCATTCCAGCCTGAAGGACAACATAGGGAGGATTTAGGTGTCCTCTTTGACCATTTACACTCCTGTGGCCATAAGGCAAACCTTACGAAACATAAATTGCCCAAGAAGAGATGTTATTCTTGGGACAAAAGACTTCTTCAGGAAAACGTGAAATAACTCAAATGCTGTTAATTATGCCTCCCAACAGGTTGCAGTGGTGTGGGGTGATTCTCCTGAAGATGGATACCACATAGTCCCTGACACCTGGGTCTCTATCAAAAAAGTACACAAAGAAGCGCTGGTGCCAAGTGTGAAGGCCTGTATCAATCCTTCTGACAGCACAAACAGCCATGAACGTGCAATATACGCATCACACGTGTTACGGACTTGGCCAGACAACTCCAAACATTTTTAAGCAGGCAGCCCAGATGATAACTTTGCAATTTGTTTCAGAAGTGTACAGTAAAAATTACCCGGAGTAAGTTAGCTAGGTTGACTACCAGGTTTTAAAACAGACAAAACTTTATTCACAAAATTACATAATAAAACACAAATAAGAAAATAAAGAACCCCTACAGAACTCAGTCCATCCAAACTTGACTTAATTATACTATTCTGAATATACCCAACAGTCCCAATAAGCAAACCCCCTTAAAAACAGTAGAAATGGAACACATGCTTACAGGTTGAAGTTAGAAGGGCAGAGAGAGAGAGAGAGAGAGAGTTTGTTTTCATACAGCTACTGTTGAACTCCCAACCAGTTCTGGACTGAACTAAACTGTTCAACTAGAGAGCTGACCACTCCCCTTTCATTATACAGTCACTTCTAAAACATGATCACTTTGGCCTGAAGTCTCATCTGTTTACATATAAACAAAAAGGCCTCTAGATACCCTTTAATCTCTGTACGAAACCAGACTACTCGGCACTGAAAGCGGTTTACTACCCTCTGAAAAAAAAAACCAAGGACCTATTATCCTTGAGAAAAGGAACAAATTTTAGAAAAAAGAAACCAGCTTTGTGACACACATAAACTCCTCCATCATGAAAAACCTTACTCTGTTTGTGGGACTTGCAATTGTTCCAATCTCTCTGGTAACATGTACTTCCATTGCAAAGGGTAAGTTGAATGTTAACAACTTTTTTTGTTTATCTTATACATACGTAAGGAAAAATAATGTATTCCTGCTTTGTATGTTTGTGTTCAATTTTTCAAATGTTTTTTGCTTTGTGTATGTAATGATTCTTAGTTAATTATTAAGAATAAAAAAGGGGGAGTTGTGGGATTCAGTGGAAGCTCACAGAACAAGAAAGGGTTAAATTGGATTTAATCAGATCAGAGAAAACATAATGTGAGTTGATTAGATCAGGAGTGTGCTCTTAGCAACTACTTACAGGGAAAAATACTGGTTTCATGATGCTAAAGAACTCCTTTGGATCAGGGATGAGTTCTTAGCAGTTACATACAGGGCAAGAATAGTAGTTTTGTATTGCTAAATGTGAAATTGATTATTGACGGAATACATGACCTTTAAAATGATTGAAGCCCTTAAGTGAACAGCAAGGGGTAACTGCAAGATTAGTTTCATGTGATGTGAAGCACTTCGCTGAACAATTGCTGTTAATCACAGAGATCAGTTTCAAGTGCCATTGCTATAGAAATTAACAAATACAGTTACACCCAAACCACAGAAACCACAAGGGTATAAGAATGTGAGTCGTGATCGGACAGGTAGCAGCTGCCTTATAACATCTAAGAAGCTACCGCATCTTTGCAGTTGTTTTGTACAATCCATGTAAATAGGAAAAAGTGAGGACTGCAGATCAGAGACAAAAAGTGTGGCACTGAAAAAGCAGGCAGCAGCATCGGAAGAGCTGGAGAGTCAACATTTCAAGCATAAGAACATTCCTGATGAACAGCTTACGCTCAAAACATCAACTCCCCAACTCCTCGATTGCTGCCTGACCAGCTGAGCCCATCTACGTAACAGCCACACTTCTGCAAAAAAGACTTAAAGAAGACATTGTGTAGCTCCCATGCCTGGTGATTCCTATTATCAGGAAAATGAGTACCCAACACCCATCAGGGCAACCGATCAAGGGTACCCTGACTGACAAGTGAACATTAAAAATGTGAAAGAAGCATTGCAGAAAATCTCAGTGTTACCAAAGGTTGAGGTCTTCCTCATAAGAATAGAAGAGCATTGTAAAACAACTTATGATGTGGAAATGCCTCCTGATGAAGGAGAAGCACTCCAAAAGCTAGTACTTTCAAATAAACCTGTTGGACTATAACCTGGTGCTGTGTGATTTTTAACTTTAAACAACTTAACCTGTGAATTTTCTTTTTAATGGCTTAAGTCAGACCCACTCCTGGCTGGTCCTCCTTTTAAGATAAAACAGAGAGGTCAGAAGTCAAGTCTGGCTACAAGCTATGGCCATCAAACCTGCTCAAAGCTCAGGAAACTTAATCCTATTTGTGGATTCATCTTTGAATTTTGGAGCTATGGAAAATGGATATATCCTAAATTCAAACACTGAGATCTGCCAGGAGAAGTCACTCGAGATATTGAAATTAGTGGTAACTTGAACATTATTGCATTGAATTTGTATGGACATTCCCCAGGGTTTCTGGAGGTATGACTAGTTGAACTTATGGAGAAAAAGCAAATGTTCAGAAGAAATAACTGCTGCAACATATGCACCTGGAAAAACTTAGCACTGCACAGGATTCTTGCCAATGACAACAGGGATACCCCACTGCTAACTATCTAAGCAAGTCACTGTACTGCCCTGACATCTGTTCTAAATTGCTTGACAGGCATACAAAGTATATGCATCACAAGCTAAGTGATTTCCAAACATTCATGCACACACTTGAAATTTGTATGGTCCCAGCTGATGATAATACTGAACAAGTGGGGTCCCAGAGGGAAACCTGGTTTGATAGATCATACATTTCAATTTTTTCCCAAGAATGTCCTTTATAGATACTCAATCCCAGTGAAGTCCGAGACCTATTTTAACTTTCATTATTCTTTCTACTGTTGATCCCCCAGATACTACTTTCTAGTTCTGACAGCCTAGATTCCTTTTCAGTTTTGACAATTTTCAAACATCCACACAAATTCTCATAGCTGGGATCTGACTTTTCCAGTAATAAAATCAACTGAGAGTGTAACAATCAATCCAATAATTCTGAAGTACTTATTACTTATAAGCACCATAATTCCTTGCATTATTTTAGGAGATTCCATTACAAATGTCTAAGACTGTTATTGAAATTTAATGCTCTAACCACACAACTTTAACATAAGTTTACATAAAAAGCAAAGACCATTTACAGTGGATAATTTTGAAGTACATATGTGAATGAAAATGAATACCATGATGAAAATGAATTTATGACTCTTATATGTTGTGTTTACCGTAAATATATTTTATTACTGTAAATGTAAAATAGAAACAGCGATAAGAAAGAATTCTGTTCGAAAATGAAAATATGTTTTAAGGATGCCTTTTTACCATCTTTATCTTTGGGAGATTGCAGTGATAAAAGTATATGATATGTAATGACTTGGAATTTGGATTTTCGAGTAGACGTGAAATACATTTGTGGTTTCAGTTCTGTCAAGATAACTTTTTAAGAGGTCAGAAAGTTATTTGGAACAGTGAACTATATGTTTCGTTTTCAAAAAGCATGTGATTGAAGTTTAATGCCTCATTCAGATACCTGTGACATCTGGAAAAATAATGGAATTAATTTGGACATTCTTGATAACTAACTCTCATCATAATCTTTGAGCTTTGTTGTGATATATTGAAGATGTAAATTGGTTTATTCCCAAACTATTCGTTATTTCTTTGAATATTTGTGACATATTGTATTTCTGATCTGATTGTATTTCTTTGGATAATCCGTATTTTGTAAAATAATTAGCATTTTCACGACTATTTTTGCCATGCTGTTTCTCTAAGTCACACCTTCAGGAAATCTTGTTCAAACATCTATAATTGTAAAAAGATATTGATTTCCACTCTTGATTTTAGATAGAGTTCATACATAATCTATTAATACCCTACTCAGTGGTCCTTTGAAAGTTAGTGTTGGAATTAAAAGCATTGGTCTAGTTGATGATTGGGTTTTCCCAACTAATGGCAAAATGTAGTTGTATGTTTATGTACTCCTAGCCAATAAAAATGTTTTCCTATTTAGCATGTGTTTTCCTAATACCTAAGTGACCTGTCATTGGAATTTTGTGATCCATTTGTAAACTTTTGTTGTGATACTCAGATGGTCTAAATCTTAATGGGCTAATTCATCATCCTCATGGATTCATTCTTGAGGTGGTCTTCATTTTCTCTTTGTCTTTTAAATAACAAAACTCAGGCAATGGTTCTGATTCATTCTTGACTAAAGTGTTTAGTTTAACTCTCTGAATGCAGGATCTGTTTGTTGCGTTTTGTGTTAAAGAAGATGGACTAAACAGATCAGCATATTTCTCTTTTCCCTTGTCCATCACATTTAATTTTTCAAACGTTTAGTCACATAACTAAATTTCCAAATCTTTTCCTTTTTCATTGCTGACTCCTCTCGCTGCCTCATTCAATGGGGCAGAGATATGGTCATGACATATTTAGAAAACATTGCAAGATGTTCCTCCCGTGACATCTCAGTTTCGGTTACTTCTACTGGTTGTTTCACCATCCTCGGTAAAGCCAACATCTATGCATCAATCAGTTCATTTCCCAAAATAAAATCAATACGGATTTGTTGCAAAACTCCAAATACCACATTTCCATTTACTAAATCATTCTTAATGTGTGTTTCTTTTTAAACTGCTGTAGAAAGATGTGATTTGAAAATTTTACTTTAGCTTTAAAGAATACTTTTGCATCGTAGTACTGGTGCAACAGGAGCGCTTGTAGGTCAGCGAGCATGAGGGCAATGGGTGAGTGGGATTTGGCATGAGTTGGAATGCTAGCAGCAAAGTTTTTTAGATGAGTTGAAGTTAAAGTTCGCAACTCTGATTGGATGCATTCCTGGAGCTTTCATGACATGACTTCAAGATCCCGATGGTGTCCTGACTCCTGCCAAATTCCCACCATTAATAACAGAATGTTTTGGAGCTTTGCTTCCACTGGGAAATAAACAAATTCTTCCTTGCTTGGTTAAATAATTCTTTTCAAATAGCTTATTTTAGAGACAAAAAAAACTGCAGATGCTAGAATTCAAGGTAGACAAGCAGGAGGCTGGAAGGACATAGCAAGCCAGGCAGCACCAGGAGGTGGAGAAGTCAACATTTCAGGTGTAACCATTCTTCAGGACTGGAAGTGGATATAAGGGGAGCTGCGGATAAAGGGGGCGGCAGGAGCAGGGTAACGATGTGCGGATAGATGAAGGCAGGGAGAGGGTACCACCTGGTTGGTCAGTGGGAGCCAACCAGGTCACACCCTCTACCTGCCTTCACCTATCCCCACTTCATCACCCTGCCCTTGCAACCCCCTTTATCTGCAGCTCCCCTTACACCCATCCCCAGTTCTGAAGAAGGAATGCACCCAAAATAGCTTATTTTGACCTCAGTTGCAAAAGGTTAGGAGAAATTGAAAAAAATAAAATTCCTTGAATGCCCTGTCTGCTTTATTTCCCCACTGCTGGCTCCTCAGAGCTGTGAGCATCACAGAGTGGTAATCTATAATCCTTTCAGTCCCAGATCAAGAGGATGGGAGTTGTGAGGCAGTTTGAACAGACAAGCTTGCAGGGGTGGAGGCTGACAGCAGCAGGGACACTCTTTCTAGATACTGTGTTCTCTCTATAAAAATCGCTTCTCCTTATAATTGGAGGTAGCACTACTGATTGATTGCATCTTAAGGATCATCCATGTGGTTTTGAAATCTCCCATTTTCCTTGCCTTGAGGCAAGGCTGGCACTCACCCCAACCCCCCACACAACACAGCAGGCAACTGCGTTTGGGACATTGTTTGTGTCTCACCTTATAATATTTCCCCCCTGCATTATGGCGTCACAATGTGTCACTGATGTAGTAAAAATGCAGCAAGTTGGCGCCAGTGCGCCTGCCACTGGTGGCTCGGGACTCGCGCGGCGATCTCCTCTTCCTCTCCTCTCCATCTCCTCGTGCTCCACTTCTCCCGCTCACCTGCAGAGGGCGTGACGAGCTCACACACCGCCTCTCCTCCTGCAGCCCCCGCCCCCCCCATCCCCAACTTCAGCTCCGCCCCTACCTTGTCCCCGCGCCCGTTGCCCAGCAACCGGAAACACGACCCGCAGCAGCTTCCACAGCAACGGGGGGGAGGGGGCCATGGCCGTGCAGCAGCTCCGAGCATGTCTGAGCTCGCAGCTCTGTGATTTGGTCTGAGGTCGATTGTTTGGAGGTCAAGCTGACGAGGGAAGGTAGTGTTGTGAGACTGCGAGTCAGGGAGAGACCTACAAAAGGAAACAGATACTTAGTCGAAGAGGAGAAGGGGTGTAGAGAAAGGAAATGGCGGCGGTTGAGTTGGAAGCAACTGAAGAATGGATCAGAGACAAGGCCCAACTGAACAACCAAAGACTGGGTAAGAGTTGGAAATCCGGGGGCGCAGGATGATGCCACTGGCTTTCGGGCTAGGGATTCAGACGCAGCGAGTTGTTATCCTTCCATGGCAACCACTGTTACCCCCAGCCCATTTTTGGTTGAGCACGATCAGTTTCCCTGTGATGGCTTCCCTCACTCGGGGTTAGACATCAACTTTCACCCTCTCCGTAGATCCCTGGAGCTCAACAGGAACGTTTCCAGTGACGGCTGTTGCTCATTTGGTAAATGTGACATTTAGAAGTAACGCCCAGCAGCAGTTCACCCGCTTAAAGAATGAGACTCCACATGTAGTTGTTCATTTTCTGGGCTAGCGAGGTTGATTGAAAGCAATTACAACTCACACATTAAAATGATACTGGTGCTTTTAATTATTAAATTCACAATAGAAAGTTGTGTTCACAGTGATTTGGTGGTGAGAAAGCCATTCGGTTGTATCTGATAATACATCTGGATTTATATTAAAAATTATGGACAGTGGTATCTTGTGATGCAGTGGTGATGTCCCTATCTCTAAGCAGAAGGCCTGGGTTCAAGCCTCACCTGCTCCAGAGGTGTATCAAAATATCTCTGAGCAGGTTGGTTAGGAAATATCTGGAAAGTTATGTCTAATGCAAAATTAATGTGTTCATGAAACTCATGAAGGTCAATGGGCATGTTGTTTTCACAATAAGTGGAACGAATCACCCATAAAGTTGTGGTGCTGCATGTTGTTAGCCAATCTGTGTATTAACAGTGGTATTCATTATGCATGCTGTTAAATTTTACAAAAAATTCAGCCCATTATCTTTACCAGTCGAGAGTGTGGTGCTGGAAAAGCACAGTAGGTCAGGCAGCATCCGAGGAGCAGAAGAAACGACATTTCAGGCATACGACCTTCATCAGGAAGCTTTTCAGCCACGTCCTGAAGCAGACTCGCTACAACAGCCACATCTCCTTCCTCGGTGCCTGCTTATTGAACCAAATGGTCTCACATGGACTCCGGACTACATTCAGACCAATACAATTTGGACCTGAACAGCATAACCAGAATAATACAGATCTGAAAACGTCAGCAACGATTCTCTTTCCAGATCCTCCGCTCCTCGCTAGCAGCCATGCACTGCTACCTACTCTAATGCAGTCAGCTCTGCTTCAGCTCAGGAACACACTATCCCAGACCTGCAATGGACCCCTGCTGTTCTACATCCTCAGAAGAATTCACACGCTCAACAAATGTTTTTCTCCACTATATTGAACATAAAAGAACGTAAGTTAAACAAACCTCCATGTACTTACCTCAATACATGGGTTCCTCGACCATTTCAGAGCCTTCCCGGCCTCTGGAACTTCTCAGACACCATTAGCCACGCAGCTGCTCCTTCCACAACTGCCAGGGCGAATGATGACGTCACTTCTGCCCCCGCGCGGACCATAGTCACTGCCAACCACACCACCTCTGTGATTGCCACCCAGACAACCACCTCCATTATTGCCGGGAAGACACCCACCTTCCCTACCACCCCAGGGTCCACTGCTGCCTCCAGCACAGTCGCGATACCTACTCTACATATCACTTCCACACCCGCAGTTGCCGCCGCACCGCCCCTTCCTCCCCAAAATGTCACTCACTTGGACACGGATGATTCCATTGTCAACATCACTTCTGCCACCAGTGACGTCACTCATCGAGAACCAGACCGCAATGTTGCTGCCATCATGTGTGACATCATTTCTGCCCCATTTGTGAGTGTCACTCCTGACCCTATAAGCACGCTCACTCAAGTGACTGACTGCACCACCTCACCCAGCTCCAGCCCCACCCCATTCCAACCTTCCACCCAGACCTCCCCCTCACTGAGGATGAACATTTAGTCCTCAGCAAAGGCCTCACCTTCATCCCTGTATGCTCCCAGAGTAATGAGTTTGACGCACTTTGTGACGTTGAACGTTTCTTCCTCCGGCTCCGGACACACTTTTTCAATCAAGACTCCCGCCCACCCACTGAGGACCCCTCCTCTTGCCTCCACAAACCCCATCCACCTGGACACCCGGTGCTGGCCTGTTACCTGCCCTTGACCTCTTCATTTCTACTGACGCCATGACATTGACCGCCTCAACCTGTCCAACCCTCTCAGCCACTCCAACCTCCCACCCTCAGAACATGCAACCTTCCACTCCCTCAGCTCCAACCCCAACCTCACCATCAAACCCGCAGACAAGGGGGGTGCAATAATGGTTTTGCACACCGACCTCTACACCGCTGAAGCCAGGTGCCAACTCGCAGACACCACCTCCTACTGCCCCCTTGACCACGACCTCACCTCCCATCACCAAACTATCATCTCCCAGACCATTCACAACCTCATCATTTCTGGGGATCTCCCTTTGACAACCTCCAACCTCATTGTCTATAAGCCCTGCATTGCCCGTTTCCAACCCCTACCAAAGATTCACAAACCTGACTTCCCTGGTTTACCCATTGTCTCAGCCTGCTCCTGTCCCACTAAACTTATCTCTGCATACCTTGACACTGTCCTGTCCCCCTTAGTCCAGGAACTCCCTCCCTACATTCAGGACACCACCCATGCCCTTCACCTCTTCCAAGATTTTCATTTCCCTATCTCCCAAAGCCTCATCTTCACCATGGATATCCAGTCCCTGTAAGCATCCATCCACCTTGACGAAGGCCTCCAAGCCCTCCATTTCTTCCTCTTGTGCCGTCCCAACCAGTACCCTTCCACGGACACCCTCATCCACCTGGCTGAACTGGTTCTCACCCATCACAACCTCTCCTTCCAATTCTCCCACTTCCACCAAACCAAAGGGTTAGCCAAAGGCACCCGCATGGTGCCCAGCTATGCCTGCCTCTTTGCTAGGTATGTGGAACAATCCATCTTCCACAGTTAGACCGGCATCACCCTCCCCCCCCCCATCTGTTCCTCTGCTACATCGATGACTGTATCGTCGCCACCTCGTGCTCCCACAGGAAGGTTGAACAGTTCATCAACATCACCAACACCTTTCACTCCACCCTCAAATTCACCTGGACCATCTTGGACACCTCCCTCCCCTTCCTGGACCTCTCCATCTCCATCTCTGTCTCCAGCGACCGACTGACCACAGTTCCTAGTGAAGGGCTTATGCCCAAAACGTTAATTTCCTGCTCCTCGGATGCTGCTTGACCGGCTGTGCGTTCCCAGCACCACACTCTCGACTCTGATCTCCAGCATCTGCAGTTCTCCACTTTCTACCATGATCTTTTCCACACAGGTTGATTTTCTGAGTACATTAGCCATCTCTTTCAGTTCAGACTTTTTCACTAAATAAATTGCAATAATGGTACTTGTACAGGATAGACTGGGTAAACAGGTCATAGCTTAACAAAAGTAATAATTCAAAAGTAAATTAAAATTCTTGCATTTGAACTTTTTGCTTTTTTTTCAGATGAAGTGGAGTTTCTCTCATTGCAGGGAACCTACAGTGACAAAATTGTCTCTCTTGGAGATGCTTTTCTGAACTTCAAGAGACTCAAATCGCTGGATTTGTCTAGAAATTCCATTGTTAGCCTGGGGGTGAGTCTCCTGTTCATTCGTAGTAAGTAGGGATCTCCAATTTCCTATTTTGATTTGTGTATTATTCAGGAATTATATTTGTAAAATCCCTACATAATTATTAATCAATCTCTGCTGTGAATGTGATATAGAATTTACATAGTTTGAGGATCAATCATTATTTTACTTAGTTTAATGACATATCATATTAATGTCCAAGATTAGACAAACATTAAGAATAATTAATTCTACTGAAGTAAGCGATAAAAGAAATCCAACTACTGACTTCATACAGTAGCTAAGAATGTGCAATAAATTTGGTCTGAGCAGCATTCCATGCTTTCTAAGAATAACATGTAAAACTATAATCAGTAGAATTTCATTTGGTTTATGCTGTTGCCCTATTTTTAAAAATTCTTAGGTTGAGAAAGCTTGAGAAAAAAAAAACATTGAGTGGAAATTCCTGATTAGTCAGATTTATTGCAGATATTCTGGAATTGGCCAACATTTTTTTCATAATGTCTTCTGTATGGTTGTTGGAGTGAGTTAATTGGAGAGAAAATGAGCAGTGAAGAAGTTACAGAGTCATAGTCATAGAGAGGTACAGCACAGAAACAGACCTTTCGGTCCAACTCGTCCATGCCGAGAAGATATCCCAACCCAATCTAGTCCCACCTGCCAGCACCCAGCCCATATCCCTCCAAACCCTTCCTATTCATATACCCATTCAGATGCCTCTTAAATGTTGCAATCATACTAGCCTCCACCACTTCCTCTGGCAGCTCATTCCATAGACGTACCACCCTCTGTGTGTAAAAGTTGCCCCTTGGGTCTCTTTTATATCTTTCCCCTCTCAACCTAAAGCTATTCCCTCTAGTTCTGGACTCCCCGACCCCTCGGAAAAGACTTTGTCTATTTATCCTATCTACGCCCCTCATGATTATATAAATCTCTATAAGGTCACCCCTCAGCCTCTGATGGCCCAGGGAAAACAGCCCTAGCCTATTCAACTGTAGCTCAAATCCTCCAACCCTGACAACATCCTTGTAAATCTTTTCTGAATCCTTTCATGTTTCACAATATCCTTCTGATAGGGAGGAGACCAGAAGAGGAAAGATCACTTCTTAAATAGCACTAAGAAAAGACGATAAGATGAGATTGGCCATTATAAAAGGCATTAGATAGGATATCTAGAAACACTGATAACTAAAAAAAGCTGGAAATTTGTAGCAGGTCAGATAATCAATTAAAGTTGCAAGTCAAACCAGCAGTGTGAAAAGTGGCATCACACTGGATGGCACGGTGGCACAGTGGTTAGCACTGCTGCCTCACAGCGTCAGAGACCCGGGTTCAATTCCTGCCTCAAGCAACTGACTGTGTGGAGTTTGCACGTTCTCCCCGTGTCTGCGTGGGTTTCCTCCGGGTGCTCCGGTTTCCTCCCACAGTCCAAAGATGTGCAGGTCAGGTGAATTGGCCGTGCTAAATTGCCTGTAGTGTTAGGTAAGGCGTAAATGTAGGGGTGTGGGTGGGTTGCGCTTCGGTGGGGCGGTGCGGACTTGTTGGGCCGAAGGGCCTGTTTCCACACTGTAAGTAATCTAATCTAATCTAATCAGATCAGATATTTGAAGCACCAGAGAAACTGTCAGAATAGAGTTCTTATGCCCGAAATGTCAATTCTCCTGCTCCTTTGATGCTGCCTGACATGCTGCGCTTTTCCAGCAACACATTTTTCAGCTCTGATTCTCCAGCATCTGCAGTCCTCACTTTCTCCTAAGAGTAAGTGGGGTCAAGTGGACTTGCAGTGAATTTTGATTAATAACTGATCTCAAAATGTGGTTGCAAAAATCAGAGTAGGACCACATGAAAGCATGGGAAAAGTGGAAATTGAAAACATAGTTGACAAAATGTTCCATTTGGACTGAGAGCAGGAGGTAGCACTAATACAGTAATCAATGCATTGGAAAAGGAGGTGAGGGAAGGAATCTGAATAGAAGTGGGATGATGAGTGTTTGATATGACCTAAAATAAGCCTATTTTGATAACAAGGATTCATATCGATACATGTAAGAACACCATTTATTTTGAGGTAGTGGATGAAGTTGAAAGAGAAGTTGTTTAATTTGAGAAACTGTTTAGCCAAAGGGAGGACAATGGCAGTGGATGAAGGCTAGTTGAACCTCCTAAGGAAGTAGCAGAGTGTCCCCAACTGTCTTGCAGGGTGGTGATGGTGCTGTGGAAGGATTGAATATTTATGGTAAAAAAGAAATGTTTCGCCCCAGGAAACTGGAAACTAGACATTAAGTCACTGAAAGACTTTGGAAGAGCTTTGGAGATAGGAGAGAATGGATAAAGAGAAGAAAAATATAGAGTCAATCATAGAATCCCTACAGTGTGGAAGCAGACGATTTGTCCCATTAAGTCCTCACTGACCTTCTGAACAAGATCCCACCCAGATTCAACCCCCTACCTTAACCCTGTAATCCTGCATTTTGCATGTCTAATCCACCTCACCTACACATCCTTGGATACTGTGGGCAATTTAGCATAGCCGATCCACCTAAACTGGATGTCTTTGGATTGATGAGAGAAATCAGTTCTGTGGGCAAAAGCACATTAAAGTGATGGATCTACGAGGGCAGTTTGTCACAGAGTCACAAATTTCTACAGCACAGAAAAAGACCCTTTGGTACATTGACTGTGTGCTGGTTAAAAACAACTACCTAACAATTCTAATCTCATTTTCCACTTGGCCCATAGCCGTGTATGCCTTGGCATTGCAAGTATACATGAATCCTTCTTAAATGTTATGTGGGTTTCTGTCTACAACACTCAGGCAGAGAGTTTTAGATTTCCACAATACTTTAAGTGAAAAATCTTTCCTTACATCTCCTCTAAACCTCTTAACCCTTGCCTTAAATGTGTCCCAGAAATTGATCCCATCACCAAGGCGAAAGATACCTTTCTGTCTATCCTATTTATGCCTTTCATAATTTAATGCATCTCAATCATGTCCCCACTCAATCTAATTGTTGACCCTGGGAAAGAGCTTGAAGTGAGGTTTGTTGGTTTAGAGGAACTGTGAATTTGTAGTCTGAGCCTATAGAGAGAAGATATGCAGGGGATTACATCAGTCTTGGATATGCTGTCTTGCTGTTCCATGCTTCCAGACGGAGATAAGAGGAGTTGGAATTCTGAGTCTGGGTAAACCTTAGGTTGGTATGCAATCACGAACAACACCACCCTTGTCAGCAGTGTGAAGGTTTCCCTGAGAAAACATCTTTGGAAGTTCACGAGGAAGTAAATTTGATTGGGGGGGTGCAGATAAATTGAGGCAGTTGATGTCTCACTGGTAGTTCTCAATGAAAATATCAAGGGAAGTTAAGAGGGTAGAGGGAGGGGTCCAGCTGGAATAAAACTTCTGAGGACTGGAAAAAGTGTGTGCTGTGCAAAGTAAAACCCTTGGTGAAGCAAATCAATGTGGAGATAAAAGCAAGGGAAAGGGAACTGTTAAGCTCAGAATACATTGTGGCACAGTGTAAGGAGTTGAAGCTTGGGGTCTTTCCGAAGGGCTCACTACTTTGGATCTGAGAGCAGAAGGTCATAGGAGACAGTGAAAATGTTCGCTCTGATCTATTTTTATTTCAGATTTTCTGAATCTGCTGTATTTGACTTTACAGAGATTAAGCAGTTTACCAATTACTGACTTCAATTGGACAACAAATGTTCACCACTGTTTTGGTTATGAACATCTGTTAATGTGATAAGGGAGAGTGGGTAATTGGCTTATTGAACAAACCTGCTGGAAATTTTCAGAAGAGGAAAGTGTAGGTGGTGTCACTTCTTGACTTCCTTGGGTGTAGAGCTAACAATAAAGTAGAACCAGCTTCAAGGGCCATTTGGGTTTTGCTTGAAAGGGCTACAAAATATAGATATTGGTCTAAAATTGAAAGCTAACATTTAGGCATCAGGATCTTGGAACTTAAAGCTGTCATAATATTTTCTCTTTTTATAGAAGGTGGTTGATCAGTATTTTTTAATTTACTTCTATTGCCGTCCATCTCACATGTTAAAAAGATTGTATCTGATTATTGTTTGGGGCAAGCTTGTAAGATTACAGTGTTAGTGTAAGAAGTGTCAGTTATTTTATGAATGATTAGTTTATCTTTACACTTATCTTTTGACTTTTTAGGGTTTGGAGAATTTGCATTTGTTGGAAAAGTTAAATTTGTATTATAATAATGTGCCATCTTCAAAGGAGATTTCCAGCTTGCGTCATTTAACCAATTTAAAAGAACTTGACTTGCGCCTGAATCCAGTTACTAGGAATGAGGAGAACTACAGACTGTACGTAATACATCTACTACCAAATTTGAAGAAGCTGGGTAAGCATAAGTCTTATCCTCATCAGGTTATTTAATACTTAGAACAAATAGACTTAAACTGCAGAAAATAGTTCCTTAGAAGAATACATGATGGAATTCATGATTTGGAGATGCTGGTGTTGGACTGGGGTGTACAAAGTTAAAAATCACACAACACCAGGTTATGGTCTAACAGGTTTAATTGGAAGCACACTAGCTTTTGGAGCGACGCTCCTTCATCAGGTGATAGTGGAGGACACAATTCTAAGGCACAGAATTTATAGCAAAAATTTACAGTGTGATATAACTTCTTTCATGTGTAAATCACAAAACCTTTTTTTAAAAACGTTGCATTCTCAGGTTAGCTGTAACAATGGGTGTTAGCTAGACAATATGTTGGAGGTGTTAGCCTTCTGTGTTCTCTGACTATGCCATGATGTTTAGATTGATTCTAATCCAAAAAGTGAAGATAACAGAGTTTTACATGAATTCATGCAGTTTTTGAGCAAAGTACAATGTAACTCTGCAAGTACAAATTCACCCCACAAAATATATGTGTGTCTGTCTGTCTGTCTGTCTGTCTGTCTGTCATGGTTGAGGCCCTCCTTATGGGTGCCAAACTTAGCTAAAAGCCACTGCTCAGCCACTTTTCGCTGCTGCTTGTCCCAAAGTTCGCCTTGGAGGATGGTCACCCGAAGGTCCGAGGTCGAATGTCCTGGACCACTGATGTGTTCCCCAACTGGGAGGGAACACTCCTGTCTGTTGATTGTTGCGTGGTGCCCAATCATCCGTTGTTGTAACCTTTGCCCGGTTTCCCCAGTGTACCATGCCTCAGGGCATCCTTGCCTGCAACGTATAAGATAGACAACGTTGGCTGAGTGACATGAGTACCTGCTACGTACCGACAGGGTACCCTTCGTTGTTCAGTACTTCCCAGGAGCTGAAAAACTATGCCATGTTCTTCGTGACCTGCAACACATTATCAATGAGGATGAGCACCTCGCCAAGACTTCCCCACATCTCCACTGCTTGCCTTTAAACAACCGCCAAACTTCAAACAGATCATTGTTCATAGCAAGCTGCCCGGCTCTCAGGACAACTCCATACAACCCTATCATGATAGGCACTGCAAGACGTGTCAGAGTGTGGACATAGATACCACCATTGCACGTGGGGACACCTCCCACCTTGTATGTGGCAGGTACTCATGTGACTCAGCCAATGTTGTCTATCTTATACGTTACAGGCAAGGATGCCCTGAGGCATGGTACATTGGGGAAACCGAGCAAAGGCTACGACAATGGATGAATGGGCACCGCACAACAATCAACAGATAGGAGGGTTCCAGGACCTTCGGGCGACCATCCTCCAAGGTGGACTTTGGGACAGGCAGCAGCGAAAAGTGGCTGAGCAGAGGCTGATAGCTAAGTTTCGGTACCCATAGGGAGGGCCTCAACCGGGACCTTGGGTTCATGTCACATTACAGGTGACCACTAATGCACTATACACACATATACACACACACAGGCACTCCTATACACACATACACACATATATACAGACACACACACAGAGACTCACACACACCCTTACAGACACACACACTCCCACACTCACACAGGCATCCTCTCAGAGACTTAGACCACTCTACACTCATGCACACACACTCACAACCCCCCACCCCAGACACGCACACACACTTCTACACTCCCACATGCACCCCCTCACAGACTTAAGACACTCTACACTCACTACACACACATAAGCTTTCTCACACTCACAACCCCCAACCCAGACAGACAGACACACATACACACAGACAAAGACCCACATGCACACGCATATTTTGTGAGGTGAATTTGTACTTGCAGAGTTACATTGTACTTTGCTCAAAAACTGCATGAATTCATGTAAAACTCCGTTATCTCACGTTTTAGATTAGAATCAATCTAAACATCATGGCATAGACAGAGAACACAGGGAGCTAACATCTTCAACATATTGTCTAGCTAACACCCATTGTTACAGCTAACCTGAGAATGCAATTTTTTTAAAAAAAGGTTTTGTGATTTACACATGAAAGAAGTGAAACTATCATGGTATTCGAACAGTTGAAAGACTCAATAGACAATCAAGGTATTTTTCAATGTATAATTTCATTTACATCACACTAAATTTTTGCTATAAATTCTGTGCCTTAGAATTGTGTCACTATCACCTGATGAAGGAGCGGTGTTCCGAAAGCTAGTGTGCTTCCAATTAAACCTGTTGGACTATAACCTGGTGTTGTGTGATTTTTAACTTTGATGGAATTCAGTTGGTTATGTACAAAACTGCAGAAATTTCAGCTGGAAATCTCCAACCTATGCTGCCCTTTGTTATTAGACTGTGTCAAATTATCGAGTATAGTCAGTCATCTGGTTTTGGTGGGAGTTAAATTTGTGGAAAGAGACACAATGTTTGAACAAATGTCGGGTGCACTAAAAAAAGTTCCTTGGAAGGCATTCCTATCCAGTAGCATTCATAGCACAACTGGGACAATTGACTATATGACAGAAAACAGAGAATACAGTGTTGATGGTTAGATACAGGTTGCAGAATGAAACAGTATGAAAAATGAACTTTACCTGAAAGGAATGCGGACAGAAATGTTTTCAACAGTTTTGAGAACCAAAAAGAACTTGGGACTTAGAATAAAAGACTGAATTCCAAAAATGCCCAGAATGTGGTGAATTGATACTTTAGGTATAATTCAAAATACCATAACGCCAAGAAATGTTTCAAACAATGTAATAGAGTTTTGAAAACTAAACATTAAATGGAAGATTTGGAGGAAGTATATGGTTCAAAGACAGGATTGTATTTATCTCAATAAGTTTATAGACAGTGATGTGTTTGTGGAAAAATCTTTCAGTTGTACAGCATTAGACAGTAGATGCATGTCCACATTATATGGAATAGATTACCTAGACTGAGTAATAGGGATTGATCTACAAAATTGCAATTTACACTATCAGGACCCTGTTGTTTCTTTTTACTAAAATAATAACCTCTCCACTAAATTGAAGAAGTGTTATTGCATGAACACTGAAATTTTGATGCAAAAAAAGTTGTATTAAAGCTGAGTAGGCAATTTGCCCATCCAACCTACAGAACATTAAAATTTTCAGTAAAGTATGCAGGGATAGGAGATGAAGTACACAATAAGCTGATAGAAAAGACAAGTGATAAATGTGAAATTTGAAATACAGAAGGATCCTGTCATGGTCTTTGGTAAGTCTGCCTTTTAGTGAGGGATCTTAATGAGGTAGTAGTTATTGTTTTAAAGGAATGGATTAACACACCAAAAAAAATTCATTTTATAAATTTGGCAAACAGATTTAGTTAGTTTAACAATAATACTTAGTAAAGATAAGAATCATTATGGATGACATAATAGAAAAATGGGTAAGGACTGAACTTGGACCATTGACAAATTTTCTTGCTGATTTCTGGAGGGAATTTGCTAATGATGAATTTATAAATATTTGTGCAAGTTTGAACTTCATCATTATGAAGTCTTTTCTGTATGAGAGGAACATATATTAATAGACAAAATGGTTCTTAACATTTGGCAGATCAGCCAAACTGTAAATTTCAATATGCACCAGCATGGGTTGTGCATGCTAAGAAGTCACTGCTGATGCTAGGAGGATATAGTTGATGTTAATTTTTATTTTACTGGGAAGCCTACATTTCCATTATTAAGTGATCAACCCCAGCTTGGAAGTAACTGCAAATAGCTTTACATTTTTGGAGTATTTGAATGCAAGAGGTTCTGAAAATAAAGAGCAATATTTCTCTAGTTCTCTTTAAAGGAAAATTATAAATCCTCTGTACATTCGGTTCCGCTATAATGTGTGTTTCTTCAACACAAATTGGTTTTAATGTGATTGAAGAGTTTAGACTGTTATTCGTAGAACGCAAACTTTCCTTACCTATATGGGCTATAACGTGATTCAGGCCCCATTTGTTTAAACAGCGTGGCTATTGCGCAATTTTCTTATAATGCAAGATTGCATGAGAACAGAACTATCGTGTTATACCAGAACTGACTGGATTTATAATTTTGCTTTTAAGAGAAACTCTTTATTTTCAGAAGCTAACAAGATCAGAAGTGTAATCAAAAGTACCTTAGTGACAGAACTTCTTGCTCTTGGCAGTAGATGTGGTGCTTTGTCTTTTATGAAAATATTGAAAGAAATTCTAAAAAGGAGTTC
This sequence comes from Chiloscyllium plagiosum, assembly GCF_004010195.1. Taxonomy (NCBI): domain Eukaryota; kingdom Metazoa; phylum Chordata; class Chondrichthyes; order Orectolobiformes; family Hemiscylliidae; genus Chiloscyllium; species Chiloscyllium plagiosum. Next base: position 53,595,943 of record NC_057726.1, read on the forward strand.
AGCAGCAATGCCCAAAGAGTGTTGTATCTATAATAAGTCACTACAAAATAGTATACATTCATTATATATTCAACAACATGTGTGAATGAAAAAGACGGAGAATCAATATTGCAGTTTAAAAACAAATGTTGCAGAACAGAGAAATCTCTGAATTGTAATGGGTGGATGTCAGCCGCCAGCTATCTGATTGTCTTGCAAAGAAAGGAGGAAGCTCTGAGAAACTTTTTTTTAGAAAAAAGCTTTTGTAAATTTAATGTACAATTGAATAAAGTGCATACAATGTAACATTTCACTTGTTTTGTCTTTTTGATTTTTTTATTGTACTTTTTTAAATTCTAAAAACAGGTCTGGCACACTCAGTGGAACCAGGGAGTAGGTGATGGTTACAAATTAGTTAATAGATGAGTGGTGAGATCTGAATATAAAGATATGGGGAACAAGTAATCACTGGCTGGAATTAACCAGCACTTTAACCTCTGCTGTTTATCACAGATGTGAGTCTAACAGACCTAGTTGAGTGAGTTTTGAGAAGATTTGTAGCTCGGGTGGAGGTTCTGGCTGTAGGTTTGCTGGCTTAGCTAAAAGGTTCATTTTCAGACATTTTGTCACCATACTAGGTAACATCTTCAGTGAGCCTCCGGACAAAGCACTGCTGATGATTCCTGCTTTCTATTTATATGTTTGGGTTTATTTGGGTAAGTGATGTCATTTCCTGTGGTGATGTCATTTCCTGTTATTTTCCTCAAGGGGTGGTAAATTGAGTCCAAGTCAATGTTTGTTAGTTCCGGTTGGAATGCAATGCTTCTGGGAATTCTTGTGCATGTCTCTGTTTGGCTTGTCTTAGGATGGATGCGTTGTCCCAGTTGAAGTGGTGTCCTTCCTTACCTATTAGTAACGATACTAGTGAGAGAGGGTCATGTCGTTTTGTGGCTAGTTGATGTTCGTGTATCCTGGTGGCTACCTTTCTAAAATCCCTTCTAAAATCAGGGTGTGGTAAAATTGATCCCCTTTACCACACCCTGAGAAAAAGAACAGGAAATGACATCACCAGAGAAAATGACATCACCACCGGAAATGACATTACCAACCCAAAAAACCCCAAACATATAAATAGAAAGCAGGAATCATCAGCAGTGCTTCATCCGGAGGCTCACTGAAGATATTACCTAGTATGGTGATGAAACGTCTGAAAATGAACCTTCCAGCTCAGCGAACAAACCTGCATCCTAACCTAGTTGAGGTTTTATGAGATTAGTAATATGTTGTCTATTGATGATATTTATGTGGTTTTGTGAAATGTATTTAGTAAGGTTTTCTTTTATTTGTTATTTTTACGGGATGTTGGCATTGCTGGCTGGGCCTTAGTCGCATGTAAGCCAGACCAAGTAAGAATGTCAGTTTCCTTCTCTAAAGTGAACCAAATAGTTCTAATAGTCACTGTTAGACTCGTTAGTTCCAGATTTCTTTTTATTGAATTCAAATTCCACTATCTGCTATACAGAAGATCTAACAAAAATGTAAGTTCTGGACTTGGTGGAAGCCAATTGATATATTCCAATTTTGTGGCTTGTGTTCACAAGGGATTTCTACAGAGGCTTGTGCCTTGGCATATTTATTAGTGAGTTAAATGAAGTAGTAAAACTTTTCAAGTTTATTCATTATCCTAAATGGGTAGTGTAGTTAAAAGCAGAAAGTTGCAAAGAGGCATTGATAGATTTAGTGAATGTGAAAAAAAATTTGCCAGAAGAAATTCAGTGTGGGAAATGAGATTATCCACTTTGGTCCTAGGATCAGAATATTTTCTTAAACATGAGAAACTGGAGATTTGCAAAGCAGAGAATTTAGGGTCCATATTACTAAAATCTAGCACACAGGTACAATAAAAAATTAACATCAATAATTTTGTAACTTTATAGAAAAATAATAGTTGTCTCGTCTCTATGATTTCATGAAAACAACGAATAGAACGTAGGCCTTTTGCTTAAGGGGACTGGAATGCCAAGGGGCAGAAGTGATACTGTATAAAATCCTGGTAGACCCTACTAATCCAACAGGCTGAGCGCTCTTCTGGTTCAGTGGCTGTGTTCCCATCACTGTGTCATGAGGCCTCTTATTACCTGTCTGAATAGGTTAATTAAACATATCTACCCATCAGTAACCTTTAGCAAATGATGATTTGTTTTAAGTTTAAAGCAATTAGCTCAACTAGAAATGTTAGAGAGGACAGTGGTGTCAGTGTTAGAAATGCAAGTCCCTTTAAAGGTAAAACAGAACAGCCTCAGAATTGAGGGGGGGCAAATATTTTAAAATATTTACATTTACAGATTCTGCATGTTTTTCAACAGGATCTTAGAATTTTAGAATCTTAGCTTTTGTTTAGTTCTAAACTACAACTAAAAGGATTAACCAGTTTCATGTTTAGGCAATGCTGTGTAACATTGCAGTTCTTGGTAAAAAGGAGAGGGCAGGGTGATTGGTTTTAGAGATTTGATAAGTATATTGTTCTTTTGAAGATGTAGCAAGTGAAGTAGATATTGGGTATCCTGTAGAAGACCTAGATTTCCAGAAGGTATTGGGTAAGGTGCTGCATAGAAAATTAATACATAAGGTAATATTGCACGGGGTTATGAATAGTGTATTAGATTGGCTAGCCAACAGAAAGCTGAGAGTTGGGTAAATGGGTCTTCTGCGGATTGGTAAGATGTAACTAGTGGGGTGCCACACAGTTCAGTCCTCAGGGCCCTGACTATTTACAATCGGTAATAATGACTTGGAGCAAGGGTAGAAAATACTTTAGCCAGATTTGCTGGTGACACTAAAATAGGTTAGACTGTAAATTACAATGCAGAAAAAAATTTACAAGTGAACATGGATAAGTCAGGTGAATGGGTGAATAATATTGCTCGTTGGATGTTTTTCTTTTGGTTTCAGCCCACTATAAAAATACCAGTGTAAATTAATCTCACAAAGTAACTTGTTTTTCTGTTTATTCTAATTAACCTACAAAATTTGGCTGATAAATACATTGGTAGTTTTCAGTGTTTCAGCTGAATATTTACAGATACGTGATCACTAATATCAGCTCGGCAGATACCAAAGCATCCTGCATGATTGACTGAGGTAAGGACATTTATTTTGTTGTGGTTCTGTTCGCCGAGCTGGGAATTTGTGTTGCAGACGTTTTGTCCCCTGTCTAGGTGACATCCTCAGTGCTTGGGAGCCTCCTGTGAAACGTCTGCAACACAAATTCCCAGCTCGGCGAACAGAACCACAACAACAAGCACCCGAGCTACAAATCTTCTCACAATTTATTTTGTTGATTGCCAATTCCACATGGCTCTGGTTACCTTGCACCACTAAATGTATCCAAGATTACTTAAACCTTGGACTCATCATCAAGGACTCTTTCTGTTCTGCTTTAGTTTTTGGACTGTATTTATTAGGAAATATTTCAGATGCTATTTGTTATCAACAGATGACAGACCTGTGCGGGACAGTGAACGCAAAGCTGCCCAAAATCACTTTGTTTCAAGGGAGCACAAAGAGGAAGCAGACCTTGATAGAGAAGAAGAGAGGTAGGAAAAACTACTCTGTATATATGTGCATTTCAGTTATCTAAGAATATATCTGGATGGATAAGATTTTATAGTTGCCGTTTTGTACTTTGCACAGGAAGGAAATTTGATCTGAATGATCTGGGGATTATTTAGCATGACAACAGCTATATGACTTCAGGAGATATAGAGCATATATTTAACTAAAATATTTTTTCCAATAGTTTTAATATTTAAATATATTTTAGGAATATATTGTCCATTATTCAAATAACTGAAATATTCAGTTGGTGAAACACAGTGTATATACAATGATTCTACTAAATAGATTAGATTAGATTAGATTACATTACAGTGTGGAAACAGGCCCTTTGGCCCAACAAGTCCACACCAACCCGCCGAAGCGCAACCCACCCATACCCCTACATTTACCCCTTACCTAACACTACGGGCAATTTAGCATGGCCAAGTCACCTGAGTTGCACATCTTTGGACTGTGGGAGGAAACCGGAGCACCCGGAGGAAACCCACGCAGACACGGGGAGAACATGCAAAATCCACACAGTCAGTCGCCTGAGGCGGGAATTGAACCCGGGTCTCTGGCGCTGTGAGGCAGCAGTGCTAACCACTGTGCCACGGCACGACGTAAAATGCAATGACAATATTTTTATTGAATATAATTACAGATTTTTAAAAAATGAGTCGAAAATAGAGATAGAAAAGTGCCCAGAACTAGAGCTTCTAGTCCAATGATTGTGATAAATTTTGTAATTATGGAGAGTCAAGCTAATTACTTGCTATACTATTTGTAGTCTTTGGCAAATCAGTTTAATGCAAAAACCTTGACATCTTAGCCACCTTTTGTGCAATTGAGTCAAATAATAGCCTATGTGAATGAACTTGCTTTAAAAAACCCTGCTATCTTAATAATACTCTCCATATTTTGTTAGCTCATTTGGCTACATGGCTGGTTTGTGACGCTGAAGACGCTAACAGCGAGGGTTCAATTCCACTTCAGCTTAGGTCACCGTGGAAATTCCACTTTCTCGACCTGTTCCCCTCGCTGAGGCATGGTAACCCTCAGATTAAACCAATCTGCCCTATCTAATGAGAGAGCAGTCTTAGGTTCCTCTAGGACTATGGTGATTTGACGTTTACCTACTTGAGCACCCATATTCATTCTATTTTGAGTCTGAAGAGTAACACTGAGAACAGGAATTTTAAATCTATAGATGTAATAAACTGCCTTTAAGGCTATATTTTTATTTTAAACCTGTTATGGGAAGATAATATCCAATGGGAGCAGGTGGAAGTTAATGAAAGGTGCAGTTTTATTCCACATATGTGTAGTCTTCACTCGAGAAAGAAGCAGCACAATGTTTTCAGGCTTTGATCCTTCACCAAAAAAGTTCTGATGAGAGAGCTGTCCTGATTGCAAGTCTTTCATTTTCAAATGCTGTATATTATTTCAGAGATCTGCTATTTAAGTCTTTAAAACCTTTTTATGTCATTAGGCTATTATTGAGCCCATGCAAAAGTGAGGACTGCAGATGCTGGAAACCAGAGTTTAGATTAGAGTGGTGCTGGAAAAGCACAGCAGGCCAGGCAGCATCCGAGGAGCAGGAAATCGACGTTTCAGGCAATAGCCCTTCATCAGGAATCTATTATTGAGCCCACTTACATTGAAGTGACTTAGGTGCTTGCACAGTGCAGAGCTGAAGATATATTATACCTAGAACCAATAAGTGACTAATTCATTTTTGTCTTTTTGTCTGTTCCACTGCTAATTTCAGGAACTATGTAAAGAAGAACTTTGCATATGAAAAAGATGAGCAAAATTCTGTACATTCATCAGTTAACCACAAGTGGGATAGTGCGTCAGATCTTAAAACTGGTAAGAAGGTGTAGCTTACATACTAGACTTGATGTGCTGAACATTTCATAGAATCATAGAGATATACAGCACGGAAACAGACTCTTCGTCCATGCTGACCAGATATCCCAACCCAATCTAGTCCCACCTACAGCAACCATATCCCTCCAAATCCTTCCTATTCATATACCCATCCAGATGCTTTTTAAATGCTGCAATTGTTCTAGCCTCCACATTCCATAAACGTACCAACCTCTGCATGAAAAAGTTACCCCTTAGGTCTCTTTCATATCTTTCCCCTCTCACCCAAAACCTACGCGCTCTAGTTCTGGACTCCCCAACCCCAGGGAAGAGGTATTGTCTATTTTTCCTGTCCATGCTCCTCATGATTTTGTAAACCTCTATGAGGTCACCCCTCAGCCTCTGAAGCTCCAAGGAAAGTAGCTCCAGCCTAATCAACCTCTCCCTATAGCTCAAATCCTCCAACCCTGGCAACACGCTTGTAAATCTTTGCTGAACCCTTCCAAGTTTCACAACATCTTTCCAATGGGAAGGAGACTGGAACTGCACGCAATATTCCAAAAGTGGCCTAACCAATGTCCTGTACAGCTGCAACACGACCTCTCAACTCCTGTACTCAATACCCTGACCAATAAAGGAAAGCATACCAAACGCCTACTTCACTATCTTATCTGTGACACCACTTTCAAGTAGCTATGAACCTGCACTCCATAGTCTTTGTTCAGCAACATTCCCTAAGACCTTACCATTAAGTGTATAAGTCCTGCTAAGATTTGCTTTCCCAAAATGCAGCACCTTGCATTTATCTAAATTAAACTCCATCTGCCACTCCTCAGCCCATTGGCCCACCTGATCAATACCCCGTTGTAATCTGAGGTAATCTTCTTCGCTGTCTACTACATTTCCAGTTTTGGTGTCATCTGCAAACTTACTGACTATACCTCTTTTGCTTACATCCAAATCATTTATATAAATGATGAAACATAGTGGACCCAGCACCGATCCTTGTGGCTCTCCATTGGTCACAGGCCTCCAGTCTGAAAAACAACCCTCCACCACCACCCTCTGTCTTCTACCTTTGAGCCAGTTCTATGTCCTGAAGAAGGGCTTATGCCCGAAACGTCGATTCTCCTGTTCCTTGGATGCTGCCTGACCTGCTGCGTTTTTCCAGCAACACACTTTCAGCTCTGATCTCCAGCATCTGCAGTCCTCACTTTCTTCTCCTATGTCCAAATGGCTAGTTCTCCCTGTATTCCATGAGATCTAACCTTGCTAATCAGTCTCCCATGGGGAACCTTGTCGAACGCCTTACTGAAGTCCATATAAATCTTGTTTACCATTCTGCCCTCATCGATCCTCTTTGTCATTTCTTCAAAAAACTAAATCAAGTTTGTGAGACATGATTTCCCACGCACAAAACCATGTTGACTATCCATAATCAGTCCTTGCCTTTCCAAATAAGTACATCCTGTCCCTCAGGATTCCCTCCAACAACTTGCCCACCACCGACGTCGGGCTCACTGATGTGTAGTTCCCTGGCTTGTCCTTACCGCCTTTCTTAAACAGTGGCACCACGTTAGCCAACCTCCAGTCTTCCAGCACCTTACCTGTGACTATTGATGATACAAATATCTCAGCAAGAGGCCCAGCAATGACTTCCCTAGCTTCCCACAGAGTTTTAGAGTACACCTGATCAGGTCCTGGGGATTTATCGACCTTTATGTGTTTTCAAGACATCCAGCACTTCCTCCTCTGTATTATGGACATTTTTCAAGATGTCACCATCTATTTCCCTACATTCTATATCTTCCATGTCCTTTTCCACAGAAAATACTGATGCAAAATACTCATTTAGTATCTCCGTCATCTCCTGTGGCTCCACACGAAGGCCGCCTTGCTGATCTTTGAGGGTCCCTATCCTCGCCCTAGTTGTAGTTTTGTAACTTAATGTATTTAACCATCAAATACCACCTTTGGTCTATTCTCACAAGTCAGTATTTAGATTCACATCTACATTTTTAGAATGCCTAGAGTTACACACTCACTGAGATATTATTTAATTCATTCAACAATAGCCGTTGCCTGAGCATGATGTGGCATATTTTTTAACTGTAAATTTTTAATTTCTTGTTGAAAATTGTTGTTTAGTTAAGCTTCCTAGTCTGCTGTCTGCCTACATATTGCATTTGTTGGAGAGAGGATTGATTAGACATTGTATCTCCATATAATAGACATCAAATGAAATAATACTTTACAATGGTAGGGCAAGTTGTTTATACTCTAGTCTCACCTTCTAGGCTGTATGCCAGTTTGTGAAGAAAAAGACTGATGAGCCAAATTGTCCCGTACCTTAGCCAGTGATCAAGAAGGATCTGCAAATAGCTTCTAGAAAAAGTCAATTCAGTGGGAGAGGCATACTGTAGGTTGATATGCATTTAAAGGTATTCAAAAATTGTATTAAACAACCTGATAGTACTTGGGTTCCTCCTTGAGGTTGTGATATTGTTTTGTAGTTGGTAGACCACTAAATAAATATGTTGGCACCGGGACAAGAAACAAGAATTTACGAGGTTTCTTTTGCCTTTAGAATATGCATCCATCTATATAATTTTATATTTCTTTGAGACTTGATTTGTATTGAAGATTTGTTGTCTCTAAAACCTTTCTCGAGGAATTTGGCCTATGAATAAAGGAGGGGATGTCATTTGAGATTCTACAGGATTTGATGAAGTCTCTTCTATAGTACTGTGGTACAGTTCTGCTTGCTCTGTTATAGGTAGAATATTATTAAATTGGAGAGAGTTAAGAAAAGAATTGCCAGGATGTTGCAAGGAATGGAAGGTTTGATTTATAAAGATAGGCTGGGATGTTTTTTTTCTGGAGTGTAGGAGGTTGAGGGGTGAACTTAGAGGTTTATAGAACTATGAGCAGAATGAAAAAGGTGAATAAGGTTTTTTTCTGTAGGATGGGGGAGTTCAAAACTAGTGGGCATATTTTTAAGGTGAGAGGAGAAAGATGTAAAAAGCGCAAAAGGGGCAACTTCTGTACACAGAGAGTAGTTTGCATACGGAATGACCTGCCAGAGGAACTGATGAAGGGCTCTTGCCCGAAACGTCGATTCTCCTGCGCCTCATATGCTGCCTGACCTGTTGTGCTCTTCCAGCACCACACTCTCAACTCTGATCTCCAGCATCTGCAATCCTCACTTTCTCCTAGAGGAACTGGTAGATGCAGGTAGAGTTACAACATTTAAAATACATTTGGATAAGTACATGAATGGAAAAGGTTTGGAGGGATATTGGCCAAAGTCGTACTTGTTTGGTTTGGGAACATGGTTGGCATGGACTAGTTGGACCAAAGGGTCTGTTTCATGCTGTATGACTCTGACTCTACTTGGATAACATCTACATGTCCTTTGCTTGGGGAGCATTAGTCAAAATTAAATACAGACTGAATAAAAAGCATATTGGAAATTTCTGTTGCTAAATTCTTACTGGTGCACCAATGTATGAGCACCCAACCTTGAGAATCAGCATTATAATTATTTACCTTTTTCAAGGGAGGTGAACTTTGATGGTAAGGCAAATATTTGTTCCTCATCCACAATTGAGCTTGAACGGGAAGGCTTGCGAGGCCATTTCAGATGGCAGATAAGAGTTGATCATTTTGCTTTGCGTCTTGAGTCACATATAGGCCTGTAGAGTGTGGTTGGCAGATTTAAAGGACAGTAGTGAACCAGATGGATTTTTACAATAATGATGGTTGTTATGTTCACACTACAAAAATATCCAAAACTCAAAGTCCAAATCAAAATTAATGTATATGAAGAACAGAATTTTGGGGCTTTTTTGTGAATGGCATGCCATTTTAAATTTAAATTTGTTTGCGGCACCTCCAATTTAGGGCACCCTATCTGTCGCTTAACTGGAGAGGTAGCCTGCTGTTACATCTGAGCTGGAATGTTGCCTGTTGTCTGTCCAGTTTCAAATGTATTTATACTGTCATTAATTGGATTGTGAATTCTCCCTTGGCTGTTAATTATTCAGTTCAGAAAGAAAATTACTTTCCTTCACAGTGTGGACCCTGACCTTTATTTGAACCTAAAACCTAATGGTGGTTCTTGAAATCCTGCCTTGGATTTGGTGGAGTGGTGTTTAACCCTTTGAGAAGTGTGGGTTCATTAAATGTTAGGTTATAATCTGAAAAATAAAATACTGTGCTGACTTCACATTTCATGAAGGCGGGTTGAGAGGGTGTGGACAACTGACCTGCTCCTGAGAAGCAGCTCAGTAGACTAAGTATTTTAATAAGGTTGTGTGTCTGAAGTTTTATTAATTTTACTTGAATTGCATGCGGGGAGATGATAATTACCCTGTACTTGTTTGGCACGAATGTTACTTACCACTCATGAGCCCAATCCAGATCTTGCTGCAAATGGACACGAACAGCTGCAGTTTCTGAAGAGTCACAGATGGTGCTGATTATTATGCAATTGTCAGCAAACTTTCTCATTTCTGACCTTAAGATGGAAGAAAGATAATTGATGAAGCAACTGAAGATGTTGGGGCAGAATACACTTGTGAGGAATGAATGCGCTGATATCTTGGGACTGACATGAGTCGTTTCCCAACAACCAAAACCGTCATCCTTTGTGCAAAGCATGACTCCAACAAATTCAGAGTTTTCTCTTTGATTCTCATGGACTTCAATTTTCCCAGGGCTTCCAGATGATTCTGGTAATCCAAGATGGAGGATGGAAAAAAATTGAGGTTGTCAGATCTGCTTTTTTTGAGGTATTTTAGGTGTTAGAGATGATTTCTTCAAATTTCAGGAGCAGGAATTACTGTTTTACAAGCTGTTGCATTGTTTTGGAACATTCAGGGAAAAAACTTCAAAACAATGACACTTTAAATAGGAGGATGAGAACAAAGGGAGGACCACATGGTCAGTGAGAGAGAGAAAGAAACTCACCTTGCTGGGTGACAGTGCAGTCAATCTGTACAGCTACAGCTTTTGCTGTTTAAGTTCAAGTCATAGAGTTATAGAGATATACGGCATGGAAACAGACCCTTCGGTCCAACCTGTCCATGCTGACCAGATATCCCAACCCAATCTAATCCCACCTGCCTGCACTCGGCCCATATCCCTCCAAACCCTTCCTATTCATATACCCATCCAAATGCCTTTTAAATGTTGCAATTGTACCAGCCTCCACCACTTCCTCTGGCAGCTCATTCCATACACGTACCACCCTCTGTGTGAAAAAGTAGCCCCTTAGGTCTCTTTTATATCTTTACCCTCTCACCCTAAACCTATGCCCTCTAGTTCTGGACTCCCCGACCCCAGGGAAAAGACTTTGTCTGTTTACCCTATCCATGCACCTCGTAATTTTGTAAACCTCTATAAGGTTACCCCTCAGCCTCCGACGCTCCAAGGAAAACAGCCCCAGCCTGTTCAGCCTCTCTCTATAGCTCAAATCCTCGAACCGTGGCAACATTCTTGTAAATCTTTTCTGAACCCTTTAAAGTTTCCAAACATCTTTCTAATAGGAAGGAGAGTAGAATTGCACGCAATATTCCAACAGTGGCCTGACCAATGTCCTGTACAGCCGCAACATGACCTCCCAACTCCTGTCCTCAATACTCTGACCAATAAAAGAAAGCATACCAAACATCTTCTTCACTATCCTATCTACCTGCGACTCCACTTTCAAGGAGCTATGAACCTGCACTCCAAGGTCTCTTTGTTCAGCAACACTCTCTAGGACCTTACCATGAAGTGTATAAGTCCTGCTAAGATTTGCTTTCCCAAAATGCAGCACCTCACATTTAACTGAATTAAACTCTATCTGCCACTTCTCAGCCCATTGGCCCATCTGATCAAGATCCTGTTGTAATCTGAGGTAACCCTGTTCGCTATCCGCTACACCTCCAATTTTGGTGTCATTTGCAAACTTACTAACTGTACCTCTTATGCTCACATCCAAATCATTTATGTAAATGGAAAAAAGTAGAGGACCCAGCACCGATCCTTGTGGCACTCCACTGGTCACAGGCCTCCAGTCTGAAAAACAACCCTCCACCACCACCCTCTGTCTTCTACCTTTGAGCCAGTTCTATGTCCTGAAGAAGGGCTTATGCCCGAAACGTCGATTCTCCTGTTCCTTGGATGCTGCCTGACCTGCTATGTTTTTCCAGCAACACACTTTCAGCTCTGATCTCCAGCACCTGCAGTCCTCACTTTCTCCTCCTATGTCCAAATGGCTAGTTCTCCCTGTATTCTGTGAGATCTAACCTTGCTAATCAGTCTCCCATGGGGAATCTTGTCGAACGCCTTACTGGAATCTATACAGATCACATCTACCAGTCTGCCTTCATCAATCCTTTTTGTTACTTCTTCAAAAAACTCAATCAAGTTTGTGAGACATGATTTCCCACACACAAAGCCATGTTGACTATCCCTACCCAGTCCTTGCCTTTCCAAATACATGTACATCCTGTCCCTCAGAATTCCCTCCAACATCTTGCCCATCACCGACATCAGGCTCACTGGTCTATAGTTCCCTGGCTTGTCCTTACCACCCTTCTTTAACAGTGGCACCACGCTAGCCAACCTCCAGTCTTCCGGAACCTCACCTGTGACTATTGATGATACAAATATCTCAGCAAGAGGCCCAGCAATCACTTCTCTAGCTTCCCACAGAGTTTTAGAGTACACCTGATCAGGTCCTGGGGATTTATTCACCTTTATGTGTTTTCAAGACATCCAGCACTTCCTCCTCTGCAATATGGACATTTTTCAAGGTGTCACCATCTATTTCCCTACAGTCTATATCTTCCATATCCTTTTCCACAGTAAATACCGATGCAACATACTCGTTTAGTATCTCCCCCATTTTCTGCAGCTCCACACGAAGGCCGCCTTGCTGATCTTTGATGGGCTCTATTCTCTCCCTAGTTACCCTTTTGTTGTCAATGAATTTGTAAAAACCGTTTGGCTTCTCCTTAATTCTATTTGCCAAAGCTATCTCATATCCCCTTTTTTACCTCCTGATTTCCCTCTTAAGTATACTGCTATTGCCTTTATACTCTTCTAAGAATTCACTCAATCTATACCTTACATATGCTTCCTTTTTCTTAACCAAACCCTCAATTTCTTTAGTCATCCAGCATTCCCTATACCTACCAGCCTTTCCTTTCACCCTAACAGGAATATACTTTCTCTGGATTCTCGTTATCTCATTTTTGAAGGCTTCCCATTTTCCAACCATCCCTTTACCTGCGAACATCTACCCCAAACAGCTTTAGAAAGTTCTTCCTTTATACCATCACAATTGGCCTTTCTCCAATTTAGAACTTCAAGTTTTAGATCTGGTTAATCCTTTTCCATCTCTATTTTAAATCTAATAGAATCATTGTCGCTGGCCCCAAAGTGCTCCCCCACTGACACCTCAAGTCATCTGCCATGCCTTATTTCCGAAGAGTAGGTCAGGTTTTGCACCTTCTCTAGTTGATACATCCACATATTGAATCAGAAAGTTTTCTTGTACGCACTTAACAAATTCCTCTCCATCTAAACCCTTAACACTATGGCAGTCCCATTCTATGTTTGGAAAGTTAAAATCCCATACCATAACCACCCTATTATTCTTACAGATAGCTGAGATCTCCTTACAAAGTTTGTTTCTCAATTTCCCTCTGACTATCAGGAGGTCTATAATACAATCCCCAATAAGGTGATCATCCCTTTCTTATTTCTCAGTTCCACCCAAATAACTTGCCTGGATGTATTTCCGGGAATATCCTCCCTCAGTACAGCTGTAATGCTATCCCTTATCAAAAACGCCACTCCCCCTCCTCTCTTGCCTCTCTTTCTATCCATCCTGTAGCATTTGTATCCTGGAACATTAAGCTGCCAATCCTGCCTATCCCTGAGCGATGTTTCTGTAATTGCTATGATATCCCAGTCCCATGTTCCTAACTATGCCCTGTGTTAATCTGCCTTCCCTGTTAGGCCCCTTGCATTGAAATAAATGCAGTTTAATTTATTAGTCTTACCTTGTTCCTGCCTGCCCTGACTGTTTGACTCACTTCTGTTCTCAGCTGTACCAGTCTCAGATCGATCTCTTTCCTCACTATCTCCCTGGGTCCCCTCCCCTCCACCCACACCTTACTAGTTTAAATCCTCCTAAGCAGCTCTGGCCCTGCCAGTATATTAGTCCCCTTCTAATTTTGGTGCAATCCGTCCTTGTACAGGTCACTTCTACCCCAAAAGAGATTCCAATGATCCAAAAACGTGAATCCTTCTCCCATATACCAGCTCCTCAGCTATGCATTCATCTGCTCTATCCTCCTATTCCTGCCCTCACTAGCTTGTAGCACCAAGAGTAATACAGATGTTACTACTCTCGAGGACCTCCTTTTTAAATTCCTGCCTAACTCTCTCTAATCTTCTTTCAGAACCTCAACCTTTTCCCTTCCTATGTCGTTGGTTCCAATGTGGACAGTGACCTCTTGCTGGCCCCTCTCCCCCTTGAGAACATTCTGTACCCTCTCTGAGCCGTCCTTGATCCTGGCACCAGGGAAGCAACACACCATTCTGATTTTTTGCTGCTGGCCACTGAAATGTCTGTCTGTTCCTCAGACTAGAGAATCCCCTAACACAATTGATCTCTTGGAAACCGACGAACCCCTCGTTACATTAGAGCCCGTCTCAATACTCGAAACTTGGCTGTTCATGCTACGTTCCCCTGAGAATCCATCACCCCCTGAAAACAGCATTTCCAAAACAGCATACCTGTTTGAAATGGGTATAGCCACAAAAGACTCCTGCACTAGCTGCCTACCTCTCTTACCTTTCCTGGAGTGAACCCATCTATGTGACTGTATCTGAGACTTTCCCCCCTTCCTATAACTGCCATCCATCACATACTGTTGCTGTTGCAAATTCCTCATTGCTTCTAACTGTCTTTCCAACAGATCCATTCGACAAGTTAAGATTCACAACCAACAGCATTTATGGCAGGTATAGTCCGGAGTAACCCTTAAACTTTCTTTAAACTCCCACATCTGACAAGAAGCACACACCACTCTACTAAAGGTCATTTTTGCTCTTTCACAATCTACAGACCCAAAACAGCAAAGGCAGTGTCAGTTTCTCTTTCTCTCTCCTGCACTGACCTCACCATGTGCTTCCTTTGTCTGTTCTTCTCCCTTTTAAAACTGCTGTTGTTTTGACTTTTTTTTCCCAAAGTTCCAAAGCAATGCAACAGTATATAAAATAGTAATTGTTGCTCCTGAAATTCGAGGAAATCACCTCCAGGACCTAAAATAACTCAAAAAAGGAGCAGCATTACAGCCAGAAATTTTTCCCGTCCTCCATTTTGGTTATATGTTTCATCTCTTGATTAAAATTTAAAAATATAAAACTTAATGACTAAGTTCGCCTGGAAAAGTACTTTTTAGAGCGGTAAGATTGTGCTATTTTCTGTAGAATGTTAAGGTTCAAAGATGGCCTTTAGAAGAGTGATGTGCTCTTCCTATCAGATGTGAGAAATTAGGCACAATTTCCATGTTACTAATGATTATGTGTGCAGTAAGTTTGTTTGGTTGTGAATCCTATCAGATCGCATGGATCGGTTGGAGCAGCAGTTAGAGACATTGAGGAATTTACAGGCGCTGAGGGGTGTGATGGATGGCAGTTATAGGAAGGGAGAAAAAGTGCAAATACAGTCAGGTAGATGGGTTACCACCAGAAAAGGTAGTAGAGGGGGGCAGATAGTGCAGGAGTCTCCTGTGGCTATCCCCATCTCAAACAAGTATGCTGTTTTGGAAAGTATAGGTGGTGATGGACTCTCAGGGGAATGTAGCACGAACAGCCAAATTTCTGGTACTGAGACTGGCTCTAATGTAACGAGGAGTATGTCAGGTTCCAAGTGATTGATTGTGGTAGGGAGGTACTTTAGTCAGAGGCACAGACAGACATTTCTGCAGCCAACTGCGAGAAATCAGAATGATGTGTTGCCTCCCTGGTGCCAGGATAAAGGATACCTCGGAGACAGTGCAGAGGTAGTTGTACACATTGGAACTAAAGACATAGGAAGGGAAATGGTTGAGATTCTGAAGGGAGAATATAGGAAGCTAGGCAGGAATTTAAAAGGAGATCCTCCAGGGTAGTAATATCTGGATTACTCCCAAAGCTACAAGCTAGCATGGGTAAGAATAGAAGGTTGGAGCAGATGAATGTGTGGCTGAGGGGCTGGTGCAGAGGAGAAGGGTTCACATTTTTGGATCATTGGAATCTCATCTGGGATAGAAGTATAAGGACAGATTGCACCTGAATTGGAAGGGGACCAATACACTGGCTGGGAGATTTGCGAGGGGTGGTTGGGACACAGGGAGATAGTGAGGAAAAGGGTCAGTCTGAATCTGGTTCAGTTGGGAAAAGGAGCAAGTCAAACAGTCAGGGCAGGCAGGCACAAAACAGAAAATGAGGTAAATCAAACTGCATTTATTTCAATGCAAGAGACCTAACAGGGAAGACAGGTAAACTCAGGACATGGCTAGGAATATGGGACTAGGATGTCATAGCAATTGCAGAGACATGGCTCAGGGATGGGCAGGACTGACAGCTTAATGTTCCAAGATACAAATGCTACAGGAAGGATAGAAAGAGGGGGCAGGACAGGAGGGTGTGTGGTGTTTTTGATAGGGGATAACATTATGGCTGTACTTAAGGAGGGTATTCCTAGGAATATGTCCAGGGAGGTTATTTGGGTGAAACTGAATAATAAGAAAGGGTTGATTATCTTTTTGGGATTGTACTATAGATATCAAAATTAGAGGAGTAGTGGACAGCAAAGAACGTTACCTCAGAGTTCAACAGGGTCTTGATCAGATGGGCCAATGGGCTGAGGAATGACAGATGGAGTTTAATTTAGATAAATGCGAGGTGCTGTATTTTGATAGGACAAATCAGGGCAGGACTTATACACTTAATAGTAAGGTCCTGGAGACCTTTGCTGAACAAAGAGACCTTGGGGTGCAGGTTCATAGTTCCTTGCAAGCGGAGTCTCAGGTGGGATAGTGAAGAATGTGTTTAGTATGCTTTCCTTTATTGGTTAGATCAGTGAGTATACGAGTTGGGAAGTCATGTTGCAGGTGTAGTTAGTAAGTTTTGGAATATTTCTGGTCTCCCTCCTATAGGAAGGATGTTGTGAAACTTGAAAGGGTTCAGAAAATATTTACAAGGATGTTGCCAGGGTTGGAGAGTTTGAGCTATAGGGAGAGGCTGAATTGGCTGGGGCTGTTTTTTCTGGAGCATCGGAGTCTGAGGGGTGACCTCCATAGACATTTACAAAACCATGAGGGGCATGGATGGGGTAAATAGACATGGTCATTTACCTGGATTGGGTGAGTCCAGAACTAGAGAGCATAAATTTAGGATGAGAGGGAAAAGACTTAAAAGGGACCTAAGGGGCAACATGAAAGGAATGTGTGTGAGAGGAAGGGTTTCGAGGGATATGGGCTAAGTGCTGGCAAATTGGACTAGATTAATTTAAGATATCTGGACCGAAGGTTCTGTTTCCGTGCTGTGCATTTCTATGACTATGACTCTATCTCTATGACTGATGTCAAGCATTAACTCTTGCCTCAGCTCTGGAGTTCAACTCTTTTGTCTGCGTTTGGACCAGGGCTGAAGTAAAGTCAGGAGCTGGAGCTGGAGCTGAAGAGTGGTCCTGGCAGTATCCAAATTGAGCGTCAGTGAGGAGGTTATGAGCTGAGAAAGTGCCATCTGATAGCACTGTCAGCAACATCTTCTGTCACTTTGGTGATTGATAATAGACTAATAGTGGTAATTGGCTGAGATTAATTTGCCTGCTTTGAGTGGACAGGATATTTCTGTTGCAAGATTAATCCTTACTATTGCTCACCGTGCTGTCAGAGCTATCTCTGACTTATTACCACCACACTCTTTCCTCGCGAGAATCTGCAAGACCTGCTTGATCTAACAAGAAAAGTAGTCTAGCGAAAAGAGTCATTTGTCTTAAACAAGATGCAGTTAATTATGAATAGCAATTATGTACCAGTTACAGTAATGTGATAAACATTGTTACAGGGACTATGAAAACCAAGATCTTGCTACTTTGAGATCCTAAGCCATTCTCCGACAGAGCCCATATGCTTGTGCCTGTGAAGTTTTGTTTCTGTACCTACTGTCAATGTGATTATATCCATTGTGCCATACTTAATCTATTGGTTTCATTTGTGTCTTTAGGGGTTTTGTACCTTTTTGAGAACTGAATGAATTCTGCTGATCTCCTGTGGTAGGATTGACCACATGATTGAGTTGTGCTGCTTCTCGGCTTCTGCTTCCCTCACTATCTGAATGTTTTTCTTAGAGTCAAATCCTTTGACTAATCAATCTGACAATGATTGATCAGCAATTCCTATAACAATTTTATAGACAATAGGTGCAGGAGTAGGCCATTCTGCCCTTCGAGCCAGCACCATCATTCATTATGATCATGGCTGATCATCCTCAATCAGTATCCTGTTCCTGCCTTAGCCCCATAACCCTTGATTCCACTATCCTTAAGTGCTCTATCCAACTCTTTCTTGAAAGTATCCAGAGACTTGGCCTCCACAGCCTTCTGGGGCAGAGCATTCCATACACCCACCACTCTCTGGGTGAAGAAGTTTCTCCTCAACTCTGTTCTAAGTGGCCTACCCCTTATTTTTAAACTGTGTCCTCTGGTTCTGGACTCACCTATCAGCGGAAACGTGCTTCCTGCCTCCAGGGTGTCCAATCCTTTAATAATCTTATACGTCTCAATCAGATGCCCTCTCAGCCTTCTAAACCCAAGCGTATACAAGCCCAGTCGCTCCAATCTTTCAGTGTAAGGTAGTCCCGCCATTCTGGGAATTGACCTCGTGAACCTACGCTGCACTCCCTCAGTAGCCAGAATGTCTTTCCTCAAATTTGGAGACCAAAACTGCGCACAATATTCCAGGTGCGGTCTCACCAGGGCCCTGTACAGCTGCAGAAGGATGTCTTTGCTTCTATACTCAAGTCCTCTTGTTATGAAGGCTAGCATGCTATTAGCTTTCTTCACTGCCTGCTATATCTGCATGCTTGCTTTCATTGACTGATGTACAAGAACACCTAGATCTCGTTGTACTGCCCCTTTACCTAACTTGACTCCATTTAGGTAGTAATCTGCCTTCCTGTTCTTGCCACCAAAGTGGATAACCACACATTTATCCACATTAAACTGCATCTGCCATGCATCCGTCCACTCACCTAGCCTGTCCAGGTCATTCTGTATTCTTCTAACACCCTCCTCACATTTCTCCCTGCCACCCAGCTTTGTATCATCAGCAAATATGCTAATATTACTTTTAATACCTTTATCTGTATCATTAATGTACATTGTAAAAAGCTGCAGTCCCCACAACATCGTAACTGCCAATTTCCAAATGAGCCTCAAGCTCATCCACCTTATTTCTAATGCTTTGTGCATTCATATATAATATTTTTAATTTGTTACTCCCCTCACCCTTCCTATCAATCCCTATTTCACTTGACCTTACGGCATGATCCTTTTTTGAGTTTTCTGCTCCATTGATTCCATTGTCGTTCTTGACTTCTCTTGTTCTAACTTCCCCTTTAACTTCCTTCTTAAACTTCCAGTTTGTCCCCTCCCCCCCCGCTATTTAGTTTAAATGCAGCTGTGTTGCAGTGGCAAAACTACCTGCCAGAATGCTGGTCCCTACCTATTAAGGTGCAACCCATTCCTCTTGTATAATTTATCCTTACCGCTAAACATACCCCAGTGATCCAAGAATTTAAATCCTTGCTTCCTGCACCAGTTCCCAAGCAACACATTCAAGTCCATTATCTCCCTGTTCCTGTCCTCTCTAGCCCGAGGAACTGGAAGCAAACCGGATAAAACCACCCTGGATGTCCTGCTTATCAGCCTCCTCCCGTGTTCTCTGAAGTCCCGCCATAGAATGTCCCTCCTCTTCTTCCCGACGTCATTTGTGCCAACATGCAGCATCACGTCTGGCTCTTCACCTTCGCCCTTGAGGATTTCCTGCACTCTGTCTGCGATGTCCTTAATCCTGGCACCAGGAAGGCAACACACCATCCTCAAATCCCGCCTGTTGCCCCGGAAACCCCTTTCAGTCCCTCTCACTATGGAGTCCCCTATTACCATGGCTCTGTGTGATGTCTGACTCCTCGGCTGTGCCTCCACGCCAATTTCTGATTGGCAGACGTGACCGCCTCTTGGACTGGCAGTGACGTCTGTCTCTACGGTTTCCAAGTGATTCAACGTGTTCCTGACAGGTACTACTCCCGGGGTCCCTTGCATTTGTCTCATCTCTGCCTTCCTCAACGTCTTCTCCCTTCTACTCTCTTCTGGTAGGCTCGGTGTAGTAATCTCGCTGAAGGTCCTGTCCAGAAAGATCTCGTTCTCTCGGATGAGCCTGAGGTCATCTAGTTCTTTCTTCTTTACCTGTTGTAAATTGTAAATCTCCAAATAGTCAATTCTATATTTGGTCCTTCACTGAAATTAATTTTCCTGGTTACTATGTCTTCCTAATATAATTATTTATTTTCCTTGAGAGGCTTTAAATTCCGCAATAGCAAGGTAGATACTGTGTGCTGCTCTCCTGGAAGCTTTTCCCTTGCTTCTACAATGTAATAATGATGGATTCCCAGCTTCTGTGAATAAAGTGGAGGATTCCTGCCTTTCTCATGGCTTTTCTTGATGAATTCTATTAAATCATAACCTTCGTAAATGGTTCCTGTTGTCTACTGCTATAATATCAATTTCCCATTTTCTTAAGGCTTTACCTCTCTGTGGCTCTCTAAGATATATCCTGTTCTTTAGGTTTTCTCTCGATAATTTCCATTATGGCTTTAAATATAGGTAGTTCTTTTGTAACGCAATGATTGCGTACTTGTGCAATCCTGTGTTATAGAAACATTGTGCTTCAGAAACAGCACTTAAAGTGTTGGCGATGTAATCGCATTACAGCCAACACATTTAAAACATTTGCATTTTTGAAACTGTCCCCAATTCTTCAATTGTGTTATAGAAAATTTGCGTTAACAGAACATGCATTATAGTAGAACGATCTGTAATAGTCCTCATTGGTTTCTTATTTTGTTTCCTGGATGAGTTATGTTGTGTGTCTTTTAAATAAATGCTTCCTGCCTTTAATATGGTTTACATAATGGATCTCCTTATGCATTTGCACAACCATAAAATTTTCCTAACTTCCTTCTTCCATTAAACTTTGCTTAGGTTTCTAAATTGCCCCCTTATCACTTTAATTTTGACTTTGTGATGGCCCAGACCTTAATTTTAAATTACTTTCTTGGTCCTTGAGTTCCCCTACTGTTTCTGTGACTCTTGGTGCCCACTCAATAATTGACAATGCTTGTTATGAACAAAAGTATTTGGCTTTTAGCTTTCCCAGCTTGTAAAGTGTGATTTTTAAAAAAATGTTTTCCCCTTGCCTGCCAGAGATTACAACTTTACCTGCAGAGCTCTGATATGCGTTTCCTCTGTGGCTAAAACATTATTTGGGGATTGCTCTTAAAGATCATTGGAACCCAATCCATTCTGTCACCGGCTTGATGTGGCTAGTGTTCCAGTTCCATGCAGTTCCTAATTTACACACACTGCTGTGTCTGTCTCACCAGGTCTGAAATGCTTTTATCATGGTCTATAGATTTTGCCTTATTGAATGTTGCTGCTCTGTAGAGATCTCAAATTTTCAGCTAGTTTAGCTGCTGGCTATTTGAACAAACAGCTTCTTAAAGCTATGTCTGAAGAAACTTCAAATTTTAACTAGGGCAGATAATTGGAGTCCACACTATGAATCATGTTGTAAGTTAAACTTCACCACTGCTCATCATGTTGTATATGGTAGATTTGTTGCCACCATGCTCTTTCCTGGTAGGGATCTAAAGGGCTTGGTGGCCTAGTGCAGCAGAAGAAAATCGCTTGACTTAAAACAATTTGTAGCTTATTGTATGATAGTAACTCTACACAAGTTTCAGAAAGACTCAAATTGTCAATTTTATTCCTTCAAGATTCTGAGTCATTTTTCCACTAAACCCATATGATGACATCTTAGTGGGCAATGCTTAAGGCACTCTTCGATATTAATTTTTCAGCCACTTATCCCTTTATACAACACATATCTGGGCAATTGTTTACATTGCTGGGTGGATGTTACTATTGTAGCTGTACTGGGACAGCTCGGATAGGAATGCAATTAATTCTTGAGCGCAGGTCTTCAATGCTATTGTTGGACTGTTTTACGGGGCCTACAGATTTTGCAGAAATCAGCTTTTACTTAGCATTGCTTTGAGTGAGTCAAATGAACTGAAGATCTGTGTTGCTGGGGACCTAAGAGGGCGGCTGAGATGGATCATCCACTCAAAACTTGCCGCTGAGGGTGGATGCAAATACTTTGCAATCTCCCAAATACCACCATCACTTGCTGAGGAAGGGTCACCCGATCCAAAACGTTAACTCTGATTTCTCTTCACAAATGCTGCCAGACCTGCTGAGCTTTTCAAGCAACTTCTGTGTTTTGTATTGTCATCATTATCCTGGAATATGTCCTGTCCCACTGGCAGAAAGACTCATCAATAGTACAGTCCCTCTCCAGTGAGGATGGGAATATTTGTGAAACAACTTCCTGTGGTTCTTTGTTTAATTGTCTATTACCATTCACAGTTAGATGCAGCAGAACCACAGCGCATAGATCTGATACATTGGCTGTGGGATCGTTTGGCCTTGTTTATCATATGTTGCTACTGCTATTTGGTGGGACTACATTATTAGTCCTATGCCATAGTTTCACAAGGCTGACACCTAGTTTTAAGTATGCTTGCTGCTCCTCCTGATATGCCCTCTGCACTCTTCATTGATGTAAGGTTAATTCCCGGGCACAGTCATAATCATAGAACTGGGAATATGCTGGGCCACAATATTATAGATTTTTGTTGAATACAATTGTTGTTGCTATTGATGTCGCACAGCATACTCTTGACTGCCAGCTTTGAGTTGCTAGACTTTTTTGAAACCTGTCCCATTTGGCATGGTTTAGCACCACATAATAAGAAAGAAAGTATCTTCAAAATGAAGTCAGGACTTTGTCTCCAGCGTATTGTACAGTAGTGATGACTCCTGATACTGCATTAGACAGAGCCACCTGTGACAGATTGGTGAGGAGATGGTCAAGTTTATTGATTTCCTCCTATTTGCCAGATATTGTCAATTTAGTACTTTACCAGTATGATCAATAGTGGTGCTACTAAGTCACTCTTTGTGAAGAATATTAGGTTCTCCATTCTACGCTGTCGTCACCCTCAGTGCTTCTTCCAAGTGGCATTAATGATGGAGTATGGATTCATTAGATGAGGGTGGTGGTAGGTGATAATCAGCAGGAGAACCTGTTGATGTGTTTGTCCTAATACCATGAAATTTCATAACGTCCAGAGTCAATGTTCAGGATTCCCAGGGAAACACCTCCCAGTTGTGTACCACTGATGAGTCTTTCTGCCAGTGGACAGGACTTATTCCAGGATAATGATGACAATACAAAACACAGACGTTGCAGGTCTGGCAGCATTTGTGAAGAGAAATCAGAATTAACGTTTTGGATCGGGTGACTCTTCCTCAGCAGGTGATGGTGGTGTCTGGGAAATTGCAAAGTATCATTTCATGTGTATGGCTTGTCTGTGGGAATATCTCCCAATTTTTGCATTTTTCCCCAGATGTTAGTAAAGAAGACTTTGAGGGATTAAAAGGGAAGGTTTGATGCAGAAGAGGGCAGTGCTCAAAGTGCTTATCACCATGCTTCTTGCCCTAGGGGGCCTATCACATTGGCTAAATATCCTGTTAATCAAGTTGATCTACACATACAAGGACTCTGTCCCCAAGGTCTTTGTTAGGGATCTAAGGATTTTTAACCTCCGTGAGAAGAAATGACTCCTCAGTCTTACATTGGCACTTTTATTCTGACTCTGTGCCCTCTGTCGGGAACTAGACTCTCATGAAGGGAAACATTCTTACAGCATTTACCCTGTGATGTTCCTTGAGAACCTTATGCTTCAATAAGTTCTTCTAAACTTTAATGAGTAGAGGTTCAACCTGCTTAATCTTTGCTCATAAGATAGTCCCTCCACACCAGGGATCATCTTAATCAACGTTCTCTGAACTGCCTCCAATAAATCTGAGTGTTAATGTTTCAAGTCCAGTGTTAGAAATTAAAATCTCTATTAGTGTGTTGGAAACAAAGACTTCAGTAAAGTTTATAGCATATAAAGAGTAAGAAGGTGTATATTACAGTCAGTGTATTTTCCAAAATAATAAATACAGGAAAAAGATATTAAGGAGATGGAGGTGTCCATAAATGTTCTCATCTTATAATATTAACTCATAAGGGGTCATAGGCAATATATGCTATATCATAATGCTATAAATGACTTGCAAAATAAGTGGCAGTTAAAAATGCACATCTCTGAGCTTGTCAAAATTGGCTTAACATTAAAAGTAAATAGCTTGTAGATAGATATATCAGCTTCATGTTAAGTTGTCAAATACAAATTGAAATCAATACAAAAAAAAACATGATTGAGAAATAGCATTAAAGTGAGGTGGGGGGTGGCAACAGAGGAGATGTGGAACAAGTTATCTATAGATTTTTCTCTCAGGTCTTGGTTTGCCATTGTCAGTTCTGTGTGGTCCATCCAGTTTCATTCTTTAGATTTTGTAGCAGTTTTTATACTACTAAGTGACTTTCTAGTTTGTTTCAGAGGGCAGTTAAGATTCCATCGTACTGCTATGAAGTGGAACCACATTAAAGCCAGAGCAGTTAAGAATTGCAGATTTTCTTCCCTAAAAATCTTCAGTGAACCAGATTTTTACATCAATGGCAATAGTTCCAAGATGGTCATATTTATTTAGACTAGCTTTCAAAGCCAGAATTATTGATCAATTGAATTTAAATTCCCCTTGTGAGGGGATTTGAATCCATGTCTCTATAATATTTGCATGTATTTGTATATTACTAATCCAGTGATATTAACACTACGCCACTGTCTCCCCTATTATTGCAAGCCAGCATGTTTAAAACTACTCTGATTGCTGTTAACAACCATACAAAATATATTTCTGGATTTTAAAAAACAAAATTCAGGTCGATTGTTGAATTTCTTTTAAATGTTAGTAGATGGTAACAGATCTTTCATAATTCATGATTTCTTTTAAAAAAAACCTTGAAATTTACATGATAGGTTCAAAGGCCTGTTCGACAGTTCATTCTCTGTCACTTGAATATATATTTATTCAGCAGGCATATATTCTAAAAAGGATTTTGTGGAACCCCATTGATTATGTCTTGTGCAATATCCTGAGCAACGTTTGAAATGGCATTTACCATTTAATCTCTTGTAACCTCTTGTTCTAGATTTGAAGGAACGATGGACACCACATGACTTGCAGCTGATGAGTGATCATCAAGAATCTTTTAGTAGTCGGCCTCCATTATCATCTGTGTATTCTGGCAGAGACCTGAGGGAAGTAAGAGAAAATGATACATTGAACAAAGTGAGTATAGACACTATGGTAGGTTTTTGAGTACCAAACAACACAATAGCATCATTTCCAAAACAAAAATGGGAAGTGCTGGAGAAACTCAGCTGCTTTGGCAGTGTTTGTATAGAGAAAAACAGTTAACATTTCAGATCCAGTCACCTTTGTTAGAACTGAAAGTAGAATTTATGGTGATGATGTTGTTCCATTTGCTCCCTCAGTCAAAGCAAAACGTTCAAAGACACACTATCATGAGTTTTGAGAAGATTTGTAGCTCAGTTTGAGGTTTTGAATGTAGGTTTGCTCACTGAGCTGCAAGGTTCATTTCCAGACGTTTCATTACCCTACTAGGTAACATCTTCAGTAGGCCTCAGGCGAAGCAATGCTGAAAATTTCTGCTTTCTGTTTGGTTCTTTGGGTTGGTGATGTCATTTCCTGTGGTGATGTTATTTCCTGTGCTGAAGTCACTTCCTGTTCCTTTTCTCAGTGGGTGGTAGATGGGGTCTAATTCAATGTGTTCGTTGTTCGAGTTCCAGCTGGAATGCCATGCGTCTAGGAATTCTCGTGTGTGTGTGTTTGTTTGAAAACTAGCCACCAGGATATATGAACACCAAAAAGCCACAAACCCTCTCTCATTAGTATCCTCACATACAGATGAGGAAGGACACCACTTCAACTGGGACAACATGTCCATCCTAGGACAAGCCAAACAAACACATGCACGAGAATTCCTAGACACATGGCAT
Organism: Chiloscyllium plagiosum; assembly: GCF_004010195.1. NCBI lineage: Eukaryota > Metazoa > Chordata > Chondrichthyes > Orectolobiformes > Hemiscylliidae > Chiloscyllium > Chiloscyllium plagiosum. The sequence continues at coordinate 53,621,758 of NC_057726.1, forward strand.
TCCAACTGGAAGTTTATCAATAAACACACCAAGTTAGACCTCATCTACCATCCACTGAAAAAAGAACAGGAAGTGACTTCACCACAGGAAATAACATCACCACAGGAAATGACATCACCACCCCAAAGAAACCCAAACATATAAATAGAAAGCAGGAATTTTCTGCATTGCTTTGCCTGAGGCCCACTGAAGATGTTACCTAGTAGGGTAATGAAATGTCTGGAAATGAACCTTGCAGCTCAGCGAACAAACCTACATCCAAAACACAGTATAGTTTTACATCTTTCATCTTTTTACTGGGCCCTGGAGGGAGAGAGAACGATCGCCCATGTGCACAGGGGCGTGAGCTCTCTGTCTTCTCTTGAAGAGTAGTTTCTTAACGAATTATACAGTTATTTTACGGGGAGGAGCATCCAGATACGGCAACATACATATTGATCGGTTGACTGTTACAATCAGCGCGTGTCAACAGTAAAGATTAAGCTATCTGCTTCTGCACAATGAATGTTGTTAACCTTAATTGGCTTCACGTAATGAATACGTTAAACTGACCTTACATACTGAATGTTTTTAATATTGTGAAATGTCTTTACGTAATGAATGCTTTTCCATGTTGCTAACCCATCACGCTTGCCTCCAGCACCCCATTGTTAACTGCAAGTTCTTATCTGAACTGAGTCATGCTCAACTGAGCCTCTTGTTTCACAAAACTCAAAACGTAACTCTTTCCATACCTGCTCATCCGTTATACACATTCTCAATGACAGTTGGATTGGGAGGGGTTGATGGGGGTGGAATTGGGAGGAGACAAATAGAGAGAGAGAGAAGAGGGATAAGCAAGCAGAGATTGCTGATGATAAGCTGAGAGACATGAATGCTGAGTAGAATGCCAATGGAAAGTGTCAATGGTTAAAAATGTACTGCAAGCAACCAATAAAAAACAGGACTTTGGAATGTGGGGTAGATAATGAAGGTGGAGGGTGTTCACATTCTGAAATTGTTAAATTCAATGCTGAGTCCTGAAGGCTGTCAGGTACATGGGCTGAAGAAGCCTAGCTTGTGTTGAGTCTCACTGGAGCACTATAGCAAGCCTGAGTCTGAAATGTTGGCATGAGAACGCCGGTGATGTCTTGAAGCGGGAGATAATTGGAAGGATGGGGTCATTTTTACAGACAGAGTGTAAGTGTTTTGCAAAGCAGTCTCACAATCTGCATTGTGTCTACAGAGTATCAAAGATCTCGTTTGTGAGCAATCAGTACAGTAAACTAGATTGAATGGAGTACAAGTAAATTGGTGCTTCACCTAGAAGATGTGCCTGGAGCCTTGGATAATGAGGGAGTAGGTACACGGGCAGGTGTTGCATTTTCTGCGATTGAATGGGAAGGTGCTGTGGGGAAGTGTTGGAACTGGAGGAGGATGGGTCCAAAGTATCCCAAAAACAATAGTTAGTCTCTGTGTAATGTTGATAAGGGAGGGAAAGCGAATATGTGTCTACTGATGGCATGTGGCTGGAAATGACGTTATGATCCTTTGGACATGCAGGTGTGGTAGAAAGTGAAGACCCAGACTATTGTTGTGGGAGGGGAGGAAAGGGGTGAGGGCAGAGGTGTGGGAGATGGGTCAGACAGAGCTGAGGGCCTTGAATCTCTGCATCCGTTCCAATGATGCTATCTTTCTCAGGAGTCCTCAGAAATATCCACCTTTTTCTTCAATTGAGGACTCAATTGTGGTTTACAAGGCTCTCCGCTGACCCATTCCCTTTGTTTCAGTTCTTGCCCCCCTATCCTCCTGCATTCAGGAGGGACCATTAACTGTGGGACACTCTGGCCCACTCCTCTTCCACTCCCAACATCCCTCTCTCAGGCACCATTCCCCTCCTCTGTAATTAGCATAAATAGCACTCCTTCCCAACAATTTTCAGTACAGACAAAGGGCCACTGGGCTCAAAATGTTAGCCCTATTTTGCATTGTACAGACGCTGCTAGACCAGCTGAACATTTCCAGCGTTTTCTATTTTTGATTCAAATTTTCAGCATCTGTAGTTTTTATTTTAAACATCATTTCTAGCCTTTCTTTTGCCGTCCCATTTGAAATAGTAGTCTTTCTATGGAAGTAGTTAAATAAAAGTGTAATTACCAAGAATTTCTAAGTCTGAATATTCAATAAATATATTTCCACTTTTAAAAAATAATTAATTTTTTGATTTTTATTAGTTAATTCAGCATGTAGTATATGCGTATGAGTTATTACAAACATCTGCATTCTTTGAGAGACAAGCCAAACGCATCAACACTTCTGATCATGTTCTCAGAATAAATGTGTAAATGTACTTGGATAATTGCATTAAAACTGGACCACATAGGATTTATTGTATTAGACTTTTTAGTGAAATGGAGGCAATGGGTGAGCAATATTCTTTCTATTTTGAGACATATATTTGAAAGATTTTTATCTTCAGTTAAATGAGGAAACTTGTAGAAAAACTTTTTTTTTCAACTTTACTTATATTAATAAAATAACAAATGAGTTTCTCTTTTTTCTTACTTAGTTTTTAAAACCTCTATTCTGGATATTTTGGATTGTCACTAATGGGATATAAGGTAAAAACAATAACTACAGATGCTGGAAACCAGATTCTGGATCAGTGGTGCTGGAAGAGCACAGCAATTCAGGCAGCATCCGACAAGCAGCGAAATCGACGTTTCGGGCAAAAGCCCTTCATCAGGAATAAAGGCAGAGAGCCTGAAGCGTGGAGAGATAAGCTAGGGGAGGGTGGGGGTGGGGAGAGAGTAGCATAGGTACAATGGGTG